>NW_027042750.1:3600000-4144436 GCF_036872675.1 Lithohypha guttulata
GCATTGCGAAGCTCGGTAAAGATCGTGGCGCTAATCCTGGTAATACCATATGCGACTATCATCGACCCAGCAACAGTCCAAGCAGTACCGCCGACAGCCATGAAGTCGATGTTCATGGAGTCGACGATGCTTTTGAAATAAAAAGGTACCTGCACATTGAGGACTTTGGCTCCTACTAGGAATGCTAGAGCTGTACCAACGCGGAGCTTTGTACCAAAATCTCCTTTAGGCCAAAGGTAACGAACCATTTCCTTCATTATTGCGAAGTCTACTGCTCGTTGTTCCTTCTTCGACAAGTCCTTGGTGGAATCCAGGTTCGTAGCTGATAGTGCATTAGAGACAGCTGGCTGTGGCTTCTCTGCTGATTCCGGTTTGAACAGCTGAGATGCCTCAGCCTTGACAGGTGCATCATCTGGAATCTTGACCTGTTTGTTCGAAATCTGATGCTCCTGCCGCTGCCTTTGGAAGGCATGTTTAGTGAAGTATCGGTGTCGAACAGATAGACCAGCTGTCTGTCGGATGTATGGCAGGGTACAACTCTGACGAAGGGGATAGTGTCCGGCGCAAAGACGCGTGGTAAACGCTCGAGCCAGCATGTTGCTCCAGATGTTCGGTTCCTTATATAATTGACAAAGAGAGCAGGCACGATTTGCCTGCTCTCGCTCCTCCTTCCGATAACATCAAATACTTGACCTCTTTCAAAGTGACAATTTGCAAGTCGCTCCCTTCTACAAGCGCGACCAGACTTCGAGATGAGGCAACCTGATGAGATATTGCGTATGGCTGCACCATACCACTTTCAGCCTAGGTGGTTCGGAAGGAAGCGATGTGTAATGCCTGAGCATTGAGGCTGCTAGAGCTCGACGCGGCTTTTTTCGAGCTTCGATGCGCGTGCATTTGAATTTGGTACAGCATAGAGCAACAATAGCAAGCAGACCTGGAGCTCTTTCTTTCCTGAGCGCAAAGTGCTTCTTCGAGTCGCGAAGCTCAAAGATGCCACTCGTTTCGTCCAAATCTTTACGACCACTTCTTACCCAACCTGGACGATGGGCTTTGCCAGCTCATCTTATCGCAGGTCGAAGAGTCGGAGGATATAAATACATTTCACTCCAGCAGACACCTTCAACTCCAACAAGCACCATAGATGTCAAAGCCAATTCTGTTTCAGCCTCAAGTCCAGGTATGCAGCTCTTCCTCGTAGAAATGCCAGGCTGACCCAGCTAGATGCAACCTTTGAGGTCCTGGGAAGCCCATATTCTATGCTCAGCGTGACACTTTCACCTTCTCAGCCTCTACATACTCGCCGTGGTACCCTCACAGGCTTGTCGGGCGATCCATCGAATGTTGTCTCAACCCTTCGAACGCTCAATCCTGTTCGTCGTGCTTTGGTCGGCATACCTTTCCTCTACCAACGCACGACTTCGACGACCCCTGTGTCCGTCCTCATTTCCCCGAAGCAGATAAATACAACTCTTTCAGTCTTGCAGTTAGATGGCACGTCAGACTGGAAACTTGCACAGCGTGCAGCACTTCTTGCTTGGACTGGATCAAGCCTGTCTATAACACCAACCATATCCTCCAAACTCTCCCTCACTCACTGGGGTACCAGTAACGTAACAGGTCGAGGCCTCCTTGCCTTGTCTGCAAAAGGTCACACGTTTGCGCTCGATGTTGCAAGAGGAGAAAGCTATATCGCTCACCCGAGCAACATACTGGCGTACACGACCACCAACTGTCCAGCTCCACAACCTTTCCGCTTTCGTTCTTCCGAACCTCGATTTCAGATTCCACTTCAGCTTGGGAATTGGTTCCCAGACAGTCGCTTCAGTCGCGCTCTGAAGACGAGTAATACCTACAAATTCCTGCAAGGTGTCTCTCTTCGCATCAAGACATGGTCACGAAGGACGATATGGGGCGACAGACTCTTCCTCCGCTTCGAAGGCCCTACCACCATCCTCCTACAAAGTCGAGGCAACCGTGTCAATGAGATCTTAACAAGCGAGCAGATCAATGAGATTGCGGATGCACCAGCAGGAGAAGTGGACAGAACGATACGTAACGTCAGGATTTCGCAGGAAGATCCATACCATAAGCTCGCTCAACGACAAGCACAAGGTGGGAAGGCGATAGTGGCAGCCACATCAGCTGCAGAAGGAGTTGGTGCAGGAAGAAGTCTTTCTGACAAATCGGACAACGAGCGCATGGGTGTGGCAGGCAGTACACCAAGTGCGCAGACCACAAAAGCAGCTGAAGAGACCGCACCTCAGGTAGTGGCTGCTGATAGTGGGCCAGGCAAACAAAACGCTGCTTAGCAAGCGGCGACGGACCAATACTGCTTGTGACATGTGTGAGTATACTACAGTGGTACGGCTCAACATACACAGTTTCTACCATGACTTCTAGCTCGTATGCTACGCAGCCACTCCCATATTGCAGAATAGAATGCATGACAGATCTCAGCTCTATTACCACACTTTGAAAACTAAATTGAATCCGAAACGGTCCTGCTCGAAGAAAAAATTTATTAATGCATCAAGACCATATTTGCCCATTCGTACCCAGCAGAATCTCTCATTTATCAATCTCAATATGCGAAATAGAAAGACTCAGCTCCCCATCCCATCACCAACACAACGCACCATTCTTTGCCTAATCTCATCTTCTGAAAGTTCCTTCCGTCTTCCTAGCCGTTCAAAGAAACTCTTCTTGGCTTTCAGAGTATCCTCTTTCGAAGAGCCTGACACTTGAGCCGTCGGCACCGTGTCAAATGAGATTGTGTTTGTAGTGATAGCCGAAGGTCGTGAGATTGATGTTGACGCAGCGGTCGTAGTGGCGCTCAATCGCTGGCTCGAATCTGTCAAGGACGCGATACCTTGACTTTGCATGTTGGATAGAGACCGCTGCAAGGAGTCTCTTGGCTCTGGTACCACGAAGGACATAGCCATCACGCCGTACATGGACATTGCTGCGGATTTTGGAATGGTAGATGAGTGGTGTTTGGATGCGTTTCTAGGCAAGGTTGGTGTTTTGCTGGGTCCTGCTTCTGAAGGTGGGAATGCGCCTGGGATGCGGTCTGAGACCGTTCCGGATCGAGAGTTTCTCGAAAGAGGCGGGCTGGCGTTTGTGGTTGCGGAAGTAGTAGTGGGTCGGAATGAGGAGGAGCCCGAAAGCTCGAAGAAATCCTGAGATGCACCGTAGAGATCCTCTGTCTCGACGACTTGTGGTGGAAGCTGTGCCGGTGTGGCGTCGCTATCAACAAAACCATACCTCGATCCTGACGACTCAGGCTGGCCGTCGTCTTCATCGTCAGTGTCATCAATTCGTGGCAGAGGCTGAAGTCCACTTGCCACATCCTCAGTCAGACCAATTGGCTCTTGTCCCGTACCGACCTGTTCAATCACGATCAGCTCATGCTTTGTGAGCATCTGCACTCGTCTTTCGCTGATGACCTCGAACCATCGACGATCACATCCTATCTGGTTGCCGAGAGTCCTCAGGGTAGCCTTTGAACGAATTTCGATCGGTTCCATCTTAGTTTGCACCGACTTCCGTAGCCCTTCGTATTCATGTTCTGTTCCCGTGGCGAGCTTGTCACGTTCTTGTTTGTGTTTGTTAATGAGCTGTTCTTGCTTATCTTGTTGTTGTTTTTGAAAAGTTTCTCTCATCTTGCTTTCTCTTTGGGCTCTGTTGGGTTTATCGCGGAGGTACATTGTCATCTCCATGAATAAGTCGTCTTCTTCCTGTTCAACTTGCTGGATCATCTGCTCCCGTTCTTGGTTGTGCCTGTTGTGTAGAGCTTCTTGACGTCTTCTGACGTTCTGGTCAAGCCAGGCTGATAATCTGTTATTCTCCTTGGTGATCTCTAGCATCCTTGCTTGTTGCTCATTGGTGATAGCCCGCTCACGCCGCATGTGAGTCGACGAGAGCGCCGCGCGCTGGAAGTTAATTATCTGCTGCAGTTTGTCTGCCATCGAGCCCAATTCTTCTTTCGACGAGTGCAATAAGATTTCTAGAAGCTGTCGCTCTGCTTCCTCCTCGGCTTCTCGTCTAGCAATCTCTGCAAGCAGTCTTTCTTCTTCGAGTCGTGCGAGAATTAGTTCTTCCTCGATTTGTCTTCGCCTCTCCTCTTCAGCGAGTCGGATGCTTTCCTGTCGTTCAAATTCTTCGATCTGTCCAATTGCTTCTGCTATCTCCTCTGCCTCAGCCTGAGCTGCAGCAGCGTCTTCTTGTTGACGTTGCTCTGTCTCACGCTCGTGACGCTCTCTATCTTGTCGTCGTGTGCGGAGCTCCTGCAGTCGTCTGTCTTTGTCAGCTTCCGTACAGCTACATGTCCGCCACCGTGCGTTGCAAACATAACAGAACTCAGCACCACATCTGCAAGTAATGTGTCGACACCCCGTAGTGAGCTCGACTAATGTGTGGCAGCCTTGACATCTCTGATATCCTTCGGCTTCGGCGACCTCGAGTGTAGATTGTAAACCAAAATCTTGAGGACAATCCTGGCTTCCATCGTGGGCGAGGCTTCGACACATGCTGCAGATTTTAGCTTTGCAATGTGGACAGGTCTGATGCGAGCGACGGTCTCGATGCAGTGTTTCAGGCCTGATCCATTTACTACATGTGGGTTGTGGACAGTACCATCGATGACCAGCAGGAATCTGTTGTATCAGATGTCAGCCTTATTCAGGCAGAGAACGGTGGGAAGAAGTAGAAAATATGGGTCTAGTCTGCAACTCACCGAGTATTCAGCTGATTTGTTCTTGTATTGTTCTCGTTGTTTGTCGTCCAGGCAGGTCAGGATAGTTTTAAGTGGTATTTCATTTAGACAACATTTTGAGGGAAACGCGGATTCATTTGTCATCGCCGTCAGAACCATTGCTCTCAGGCATGACCTGCAATAATCATGGGAACATCCTAGCCTCACCAAATTGTCCTTCATGAATTCATCGAAGCAGCTTATGCACTCTCTGTTCTCAGCAACCTCATTCGAACCAGTTGAAGCATAGTCGTCCGTAACACGAGCTTTACCCTGATCTTTCGAGGCGATTTTGGTTGCTATATCTTGTCGTATTTGCTTCAGTCGAGAACGAAAGCCACCTGCAGTATTGGATTTAGGTGAGAATGTAGTGCTAGATGCATCACTACCATCCGTCACGGGTAAGTCTGATGTGTAATTTGTTTCTGACTGGTCGGTATGTGGTTTTGTAGGGACAGCCTCTCCAATATTGTCTGCGAACGTGAGGCCAGATTTTGTTTGTAATACTTGGTCTTCTGGCCGCTGTAGAGACCACGATAAGATCTGTTGCAGCTTCCTGTTTAGGGTCAAATTATCTGGTATGTTTTCGAGAATCTGTGGTATCGGACTCTTGTGCCATCCACGTTCATGAACGTGAGGGTTAATGGGGCTCGGATCGATCGGTATAGGCATACTGCCGGTCGTCACGAACCTAGGCGAGTTTGCACAACTCGTATCTCTTATCTGTTATATCTGAGAGCACATCAGCCGTTCAATGAAGGAGTTTGAGATTAAATGTCAATGTCGAAGTGGGTCATAGGCACGTACGGATCACACCAGACAGGCGAGATAAAGCTTGTACAAAGTGGCACTCACTGGTATAGGCCTTGTTTAGCATGTAAGGCTGAACCGTGATCATGAGCTAACAGCAATCGGTACTGCGCCTTGCCAACGACCTGTCGCGCACCAGCTAGAAAGTAGCTTACTCAAGCTATGCTACCACGCATCTCGAGCCAGTGAATCTCCTGGAGGGCACTGTCAAAGAATAGAAGTACATCCTCCCTATCGGTTGAGTCTCCCGA
This sequence comes from Lithohypha guttulata, assembly GCF_036872675.1. Lineage (NCBI taxonomy): Eukaryota > Fungi > Ascomycota > Eurotiomycetes > Chaetothyriales > Trichomeriaceae > Lithohypha > Lithohypha guttulata. Next base: position 3,605,818 of record NW_027042750.1, read on the forward strand.
AACTAAGAAGCTAACCCCGACTAGTGAAGCAGAGGCGAGTTGGGGCCGAAACACGGTTGAGGATGCATGTGGAGGACTTCGAGGCTGAAAGTCAGTACGTTGCCTCGTGATATTGGATGGAACGAGGTTGAGAGGAGCATGTTAGCCTCCGTCTAACGACGAAGGATCCATGTGCCCTTTGATGTGGCAGATTTTTGGCCAGAGAGTGCTCTCGAGGTATGCAAGCTGGAGTAGTCCTTCGTCAAGGCAACATGGGTCTCAGTACAAACCATGCACAAAGCGAGCCGTTTTTTGCAACATAGCCTGACGGAATACAACATAGAGACAGATGAGTTCGTGACGTGCAACAAAACAAGCATCAAGGAGGGTGCTTTGCTTGTCACTGGACGATTGGAAGATGGGTTTGCGTGGTCGGTGGAAGCACGCTATACCCTTCTTGACTTTTGAGTTTCCGCGAGGCTGTTTCGCGTGCTTCACGTGTTGAGTACTCAAAATGCCTGTAAAATTGTTCTGGCAGTTAACCGCGTCAGACACCGCCAGGACTCCTGGCAGTAGTACTTGCAAACGCCGTCGTGTGTGCACGAGAAATTACCCAGGAAGTTGTCAGTTTGTGCCAAAAAGAGAAAGTGATCATGGAGCGGTTTTAGCCTCATCAACGCAGAACAACTCTCTGTCAGTCGTCCAGATCATCACTATCGTTCCTACGTATTGCTCGCAGGTTGACACTATAGCCTGGCAGGCATAGACGTGAGCAATGACAAAGAGCTTCCAGAAAGAGGCGATAGTGGCCCATCGTTCACTACTTCTTCTTACCTTTCCCAGTACGACCTCTGAAGCTACCTTCAAAGCCTGGTCTCTTGACCTTTTTGGGACCACTCTTCTTTCCGAGCTTCTCATCTTTTCTCTTCTGAATGTTCTCGGTACGCTTCTTCTGTTTTGCTTCTTGAGATGAGCGGACACCTTCCACACGGGTTTCCCAGTCCTTCCCACTACGCTGCTTTTGTTTCTCCTGTCTTTTTAGTGCCTTCTTCAACAAGGAAGTGTCGTCTTTGACCCGTTCTCCATGTGCCCGTTTCCTTGCGTTTAGCCACATATCTTTGTCGGCAATATCTTGCTTCTTTCCCTCATCTAGGCCTGCTATCCTTGCGTCTTTGGCTTGAGCAGCCTTTAGTGCTGACGCAGCGTCCGAGGGTCCTTTGTGTCTTTTTGGGGCTGCAGCAGAACTGGTAGAGGGGTCGAACTGAGTGCCATCCTCGAACGCAATCCTGCCAAACGAGAAAGAGCTTCCACCGTCGTCTGCCATTGGCGATCTCGGGGATGCGAGTAGTGAGCCAGATCCTCCTGGAGAAAAACGCCTAGCTATCTCCTCGTCCTGACGTTTTGCCTCTTCTTCTCTCTCCTTTTGGCGCTGTTCCTTCTTGGCTGCCTTTCGTTCTTGCTCCTTTCTCCTTCTTTGCTCAAGTAAATCTGCTCGGGACCTTATGGGTCTATCGTCCGCTTTTCGCTGAGATCTAAATTGTGATATCTGTTGCTGGAGACGTTCTCGTGCAGCCTCTCGATCCGAGTCAGTCTGAAGTGGTGTTGGATTGTTAGAAGCTTGGGATACTTGTTCTGCCACAGCGGGTTTTGGCTTCTTTGGGTTTGATGGTCCAGACTGAATCAGTGGTAGAATTGAGGATACCGAGGACGAAGCTGAATCTTGGGGAGGAGAAAGTACGTCCGAGATGCCGTCAGTGGATGTTGCTGTCGATTGGTCATCTTGTAAGTCTTGGTTCTCCCCAGCATTGACCTCAATATCTTCGTCCGTAGATTTTTCGATGTCATTTTCCACCGACTCATCGACGTCTGCCATTTCGATATCGTGGATATCCTCTGGCTCCAGATCATGCTCTTCTGAGTCTTTCTGTTTTCGGTTTGTGTTTGGGAATAGCGATATTGGGTCAACTTCCTCCTTAGCTTTTTTCATCGCATTGATTACCTTCTTGCTGGATGATTGATCAATCTGCTTTCGAGTATGTTGTTGCTGATTGACATGTGCCGTCGCCTGCGCAGCTTCTGTACCAGATGACTGTTGACCTCCTTCACCAGCCTTGACTTCCTCCGTCTCTCTTCTTTTCTGTGCGTTCTTCTCGCTCCGATGGGCTCGTTTCTTCAGCTTTTTCTTCAGATTCGGATTGATCACATCCTCGATAGCGATTTCGCCTATTGGTCCCGTAGGTGCATCTCTCTTCTCTGGCTGAGCATTATCCTTCTTTTGCCTCTTCGAAGTGTGATCCGACTCAGTCGAGGTTGTTTGTTGTATACTTGCGTTTGTGGTATCGTCCAGCTTCCGCTTTTTTGCCGCCTCTGCACTGCGTTCATCGTAAACATCTTTAGCAGTCTTCCAGTTTGCGGGATCGAGCTTTGCCATTCTTGCTGCCTTCTTCTGTTCTGGCGTCTGTTTCTTGCGTTTCCATTGATCACTGACGTCCTCGCCGAACATGTTCTTGGCCGGTGTGAGTGCTAGCAGACTATCCAGGCTTCGAGCCTGCTGTCGCAGAAAATCCTCGTATGGGTTAGCCACTATGATTCCGAAATTAACAATAGCAACTCACTTTCAGGTCCGAATCCGCCATGCTGGACGACTAAGCTGGCAAGACGTAATTTACTTGTACCACCAGGTGTACATTGAATGCTCACAGACACTTCTTGCGGTCTATAATTTTTGACTCCACCATCGTAGCGGGCTGCAGATCGTTAGCCGAGGATAAGCCGTGCATATTATGATGAATTCATGCTTGCTTGCTGTTTTCATCGCAACATGCATTAACTACGCTGGTGATTGCACTACCACAATCACTCTCACGTCGAGAAACGAAGCCTAACCCGCTGAGATAGTAATCAACGGACCAGTAGTCGTCCCTGACAAATTGGCGGCTGGCTCTTCCAGGCACGTGGTGGACTAAGCTCTTCAACTATGCTGAGAATGAAAACCAAGCCAGCAATGTTCTCATGGATTATGCAAACACTTGTTACCACAATGCCAGAAGCAGGATACGTTGTGCGCGGCAAACCACTCCCACATGACTGATACACTGCCTTTTACTCGCTACGATGGTTTTACACTACCACCAACGCCTGCAGTCCGTTCAAAAGACTGGTACTGCGTACCAAAAGTGTAGCATGCGCCCCTATGCAGGGACTCTCAAGCAAGGGTAGCTGCATTCTACTCCGGCTAGCAATCACCTCTTGCACTCTGACATCAGCATAGGCATCCATCGTTCTGTTCGAGACTGATCTTACGCCGACCATGAATATGACTGATACACGTGGTAGATTTTTGGCGCCAGCGTTGCCCAGTAACAGTATCCGCACCAGCATATACGGTTCCCACTCAACCAGCCAGATGAAGTGCCTCTATAATGTTCGTGGTTGTTACCATTCTCCAAAATTTGGAATAGCATTAGCTCTGATATGGTATGCAGAGTATTGACAAGAGACTGAGAGACGGCTTGGAACATGGAACATATGTTCGGAGGTCACCGAATCGTACGAACAGGTGCTGTCCTGTCAAAACAGCTGAACCACATTCCAGTAAGTCTCGATCTGATTCGGAGATTCTCGAAATACTGCAGCAGCTTGACGGATAGAACTTCAGGTCTGACGTCGACGGTTTCGTCCACGATGACAATTCTGAGGAGGAAAAGCTAGAAAAAACGTTTCTATCGAGTAAGACGAACCTTATAGGAGATATTCATCGAGTAACGCAAGGTACGCGGATTGGAACACATCGGACCGACGCTATGACGCAAACGGACTGGCGCGTCCCAACCAAGTTCCTTGCTCCTTCGCGAACCTCCCACTTTCTTATCTACGCCCACATATCAGATGCTATCGAGTAACTGATACGAGGCAACTTTCCATCAACTCTATTCTAGCCGACCTCGCCAATCAAACCGTGCTATCAGATGCCTACCTACCCTACGTCTTCCGACTTCGTTTCGAGCCGCGCTCTCTCGCTCTCATTCCGCCTGCATCATCCCCGACTTATGCTTTAGCAATCCGGGGTATGCGTCGCCTCTCGTTATGCCAGATCGCGCCGATGTGCGTGGGTGAGGAATTGTGTGCGCCACGTTTGTGTTCGGTAAAGTTCAATGGAAATGCGATACAGTTTGCCCTACTCCTTCTTTGTTTCGTCTTGTGTTACCTGCCGGATCTGCCCAAGTCTGCTTATCTTTTGTTGATAAGACCCAACTATCTCGATTCACATGCCAGCAACTGACCCTCTCTTCCTTTCCTGATCTTACACCGTTCCCTGTCCAGTACTGTTCGATAACTTACAGCAGCCCTATTTTGGCGGTATCGACTACTCAATAGCAGCATGAACGCCATGCATCCTTATCCAACTCCACCTAGATCGCCTTTGGGGGGGTTCATAAACGCGAGTGATGCTGCTACGTGCGTCATTGCATCTTCGCGAGTGGTGAAGGACGGAATTCTGACAGCAGCCACCATCGTGATAGATAATGCCACTGGCAAAATCTCAGCTGTGTTCGACTCTGTACTTCCACCGACAGATTTTCCGATAGGCACACCATATCGAGACTACTCCCCACAAGTCATCCTTCCGGGGCTTGTGGATGCTCATGTCCACCTCAATGAGCCGGGCAGAACAGAATGGGAGGGATTTTATACCGGCACACAGGCGGCAGCGTTTGGTGGCGTAACCACAGTCATTGACATGCCACTCAATGCCATTCCTCCGACAACGACAGTCGAGAACCTGCTCGTCAAGATCAAGGCAGCTCAAGGCAAATGTTGGGTCGATGTTGGATTCTATGGCGGCATTATTCCGGGCAATGACCAGGAGCTCAAAGCTCTTGTTCGAGAGGGCGTGCGGGGCTTCAAGGGCTTCCTCATCGACAGTGGTGTAGAGGAGTTCCCAGCCGTGTCTGCAATCGACATTGAGAAGGTCTTTGCTGAACTTGCTGATGAACCAACGACGGTGATGTTTCATGCTGAAATGCTGCCACCAATAGCAGACTCTGTTGGTGACGACGTACAAGTGTCGTTGCCTCCACTCGCACCTCGCGGAGCTCTCAGCGAATACAATACCTTCTTGCAGTCACGACCGCCAGCATTCGAGACTTACGCCATTGAGGAGATTCTCTCGATGGCGCACCTTGCTCCAAACTTGGCCCTACATATTGTGCATCTGTCAGCCATGGAGGGCATACCACTTCTACGGAAGGCACGTGAGCAGGGTATCAATGTCACAGCCGAGACGTGTCCACATTATTTGTCGTTAGCTGCAGAACAGATCCTCGACGGCGATACACGTCACAAGTGCTGTCCACCAATTCGCAGTCAGAAGAATCAGGACAAGCTATGGGCTGAACTTCTCGAGTATGCCAACGAGGGTGTAATCAAGACTATCGTTTCAGACCACTCACCATGCACACCAGATCTTAAGCTCCTGCCATCTCACATACCTGGTCATTGCTCGCCAGCTAAGGGCACAGTTCAGACCGATATGGTCGAGGTGGAGTCCGGAGACTTCTTCTCTGCGTGGGGCGGCATTTCTTCGGTCGGTCTCGGCTTGCCTATTCTATGGACAGAAATGACTCGCCGTGGCCTTACGACACCGGAGAAAGTCGAGACAGCTCTCATGAGCCTGGTTCAATGGTGTTGCATCAATACAGCCGCCCAGGTCGGCCTCGAGAAACAGAAAGGCAGTATCAGTGTGGGCTTCGATGCTGATTTTTGTGTATTCGACGACGAAAGCGATTGGATTGTCGAACCTAGCACGATGCTCTTCAGAAACAAATGTTCACCTTACCAAGGGAAGACAATGAACGGTATGGTCAAAGAGACTTGGTTACGGGGCAGACCCATCTTTGTCAAAGGTGCGCAGAACGAGGGATTCGTTGGCACAAAATGCAGTGGACAGTTACTCCTGGAGCCGCGACAGAAGGAATTGAAGAAGGTGAAAAGTTGGTTTTCGAAATGGATTGGACAAGCATTTGGTTATTGATGGATTTGTTCTTGTTTGGCGTTCTAGCGTAAATTACATTGAAGATGGAGTGGATGATGAAGAAGTCTATACGTACAGAAGTCGGAAGGCAATGTCGCAGCAAAACACATTTACATTTCTGATTCCCTGGATCCCATATTTGCCATTTCGTGCTCTCAAAGACGCCTATTTTGGGTTGCAACGAGTTTTTGCCTATTCTCAGGCCTGCGTCAAGAAGTACCCGAGCCGCGACGTTTCAGACAAGCAGTCGACACTCATGTCTGGCTTCCTGGACTCCAAGACAGGAGAACCTAGAAAGGGTTACATGCCCTGGTCGATTGCACAAGCTGGCCATGGATTTATGTAAGTCAAGTTCCCAGTTAGGAACTGGCACAACAGAGTGCCCACAGCTCTGATAGTAAGATGGCGAAAGCTTGCTAACGAGACGTGTGTTCTCAGAATTGCTGGCTCAGAGGCATCATCCATCACTCTCATATACTTGCTTTAAGTGCTCATCAAGAACCCCCTACATTGAGCAGAAATTGCGCAGCGAACTGTCAAGCCTGCCTGCATCATATGGAAGTACGGATCTTGCAACACTGCCTTATCTCGACGCGTTGATACGAGAGACGTTCCCAAGAAATGACTAGAGAGTCTCACACGTGTTGCCCTATCAGGAAGGTGCGATGAGGTCCACGTTCAGATACTACAGAGTAGCGTGCGCTCCGCTAAGCATGAAGTGCGCGGATTTGAAACAGCTACGCAGCCGTATAGGGTGGGCAATAATGGTCCGTGTTTGCAGGGCTATTTTGTTAGCGAGCTGTGTACTCGCAGAGTGATAAGGGTGGTGAACTCACTGAGAAAGAGCTTTCAGTGTTCGAGAACAAAAAGTGATGACGCACAAAGAGCTGGCTGCGAAGCGTTGGTCGTTGCCGCACGAGCTGCGATACGTGGATGTTGGTCCAGCAATTACATATCAGGCACTCACTGTACTTTGTGCCTGAGGGCGATGCGAGCAGGGTTTCTCTGGTGGATTGCTCGATCTTGCATGGTGGCGCAGGTTCTCGGATGCTTGGATCGATGACTGTGCTTTATAGAAAGTCCCAGCTTGTTACCTTATTTCCTTTTCCACACATTCTACATACACCTGACAATCTGGAAACCTCATTACCTATCACGATTCTTCAAACACGTAGCCATGAGAATCATATCCACAGCCACTTCCCTGACTCTACCACCATCATTGAACCCGATCTAACAACGACTCCCAAAGTTGCTTCCGCAACAGCCACAACAATGGTCGACCTAGCTCCTAACGATGACTCGGCATGGACCTCCGACTTCGATAGCGATATGATCGAGTCCGATCTAGAGGTTCACGCACAACCAGATCCACCATCAGTACTACTTCCTTCGCAAGAACGTGGTAGTACAGGTGGCTATTTGGGTGACTTCTCTGAAGTCTGGAAAGAGCTGGGCTTGCAACCTGAACACTTGTTGACTTCCCCAACACAACAACCTGACCTGCTTGCTAGCCACGAATTTGCACAGTTGGTCAAAGGTGTAAAGTGGCGTGACGAGTACGATGGAGCTGATTTAGAGGACAATGCCGAGCCAGAAACTGTATCTGCTGCTAACCTGCGTACTCGCAAGCGTGCTGCCAGAAGAGCTCGGGCAAGAGAAAGAGAGCTGAAAGAGCAGGCGACCAAAGAAGCTAGTGCTGAATATCCTGACACTACGACTGACAGCGAGTCTGGCCAGGAGCTCGAGGTTTTGAGACGTTCACCGGATCGACGGTCGCTCATTGCAAGTCTGCTAGGGCGCCCTCGACCGTCTGAGAACGTCTCTCCACCCACATCTCCTTCACCTCCCAAGGAACGAGCTACGTTGAAGACGCCGACCAAGAAAGATTGGCCTGTAGCAAATCCCTTCCTCTGGGCAGCACCTCTGCCTTCAACGCCATCGAAGTTCAATATTACACCTACTGACGGTCTGACACCTAGACTGCGGAAAATAAATTTAATTAACCAGCTAGCTCATCAATATCCGAGTGAAGCTAAATATCTAAAGAATCAAGGATTACAGGAGCCGGCTTTCAGCCCTCTTAATACCTCGCCCATAGGCATTCATGTTTTCATCGACATGTCTAACATCTCCATTGGCTTCCACGACTGTTTGAAGGTTGCTAGAGGCATACCTATTGAAACAAGAGTGAGGCGCATACCAATGGACTTTCACAATCTGTCTCTCATCCTCGAAAGAGGCCGACCTGCTGCAAAACGTGTGTTGTCCGGCTCGGATCACACTCCCGCAGTTGAGCAAGCAGAATCCTGCGGCTACGAAACAAACATCCTCGATCGCGTTCACAAAGCCAAGACACCCACCCCAAAGAGGAAGAACCAACCCAGCAGAAATGGCTCGGGTTACGCTTCTGGTCTCTCCCATGGCGAAACCAGTGGCTCCGAAACACCTTTTAAAGCTGTCACGTACAAGTACAGTGAGCAAGCTGTCGACGAAATACTCGTAAGCTCAACTCCTTATCCAGTTCATTTCTAAACCTTTACTGACACCTCTTCCCAGCATCTCAAAATTTCTCACTCCATTCTCGACGCAGAGAAACCCTCCACCATTGTTCTCGCGACTGGCGATGCTGCCGAAGCAGAATATTCGGACGGGTTCCTGCGCATGGTCGAGAGGGCTCTGAGCAAAGGTTGGATGGTCGAACTTGTGAGCTTCAAGCTCAACACTAGCTCTTTGTATCGCAGACGCGACTTTCGAGCAAAATGGGGAAACATGTTCAAGTGGGTTGTACTAGACGACTTTGTTGAGAGTCTCTTAGCAGAGGCTTGAGTACTGTGCTATGAGGGAAAGGTCTCATTACTATCTTCTCGCTGCTCAGAAAGCCTTCTGGCATCCAGTTCAGGAACTTAACCTGTAGCTATTCCCTAGTCGCGGGCTATAGCTTCACATCCAACATGTCTTTTGATGTACTTTTTATCGCTTTCCAACGATCATATTTCGGGTTAAACCCGACATGGATTAATTTCGACTTTTTGAAACATCAGGTAGCGTATCACCTGCTGCTGCCAAGCACTGTCAGAACGATATATAATTCAGCTACAGGAAAAAAATGTGATTTATTCGTTACGCGTTCATCATAACAGAAGTGAAGATCTTCGAATTCTCTTGATACAGCTAATACTACAAAGGCTTGGAATCACCAACATTTACAGCCTGACGCCATCGCTCCTCCACAGGTATCTTCGACCAATCGGTTTCATAGAGCAGCGCATGAGTAGCCTCTTCGAAAGCCGGCAGAAGAGCCTCCTTCATCTCCTCAGAGACCAGTTCTTTACCCTGAGCTTTAGCGTTGCGCGTCCAGTCGAGCAAAGCATTTAGGCTGTACTTGGTCCCCCATTCGAACATGTCTTGTGGTGACCTCTTCGTCCATCCCCCTTCTCGGCTGATCATGGTGGCTTCGGCGAGAAGCTCAGTGCCGTGTTGAGCGAGTTTCGACCTGGCGCTGGCGATGAGGTAGGATCGTAGGATGGGAATTTGGCTCTCTGTTGGACGTGGGTAGAAGCCGTATCTGTAGAGTTTGAGGAGATCGATGCTCTGTTGGGATTTGGTGGTGTCGGTGGTCAATTCCTGTTTCTCGGAGATGGATTTGGAGGTGTCGATGCCGTGGCGCAGTTCGGCGGACTTCTGCTCGTAGATCTCGAACCGTCGAAGCATTTTTTGTATGTCGTTCTCTTGCTGTTTGGGGATGACACAGGTGCCTGGGACGACTTTTGAGCCAAGGGCGACAATGAGTAGAGGAGTGAACTCGCCGCATATGATGAAGATGAGGCCGAAGGGGATGAATTTGCGGAGGTCTCGTCGTGTTCTAAGGATCAATTCGTACTCGTTGTAGGATAGTTTGGGACTCTCTGGATCTAGTGCAGCAGCGTTGAGACCTGTGCCCTTCAGTCGCTCCTTGATCTGTTTCATGGTGGTCCAGTTGTTCCATACATTTTTGACACCGGTTTTGTAGAGGGCCAGGTAGGCTTTCCCCAGAGAAAAGAGGTAGCGGAAGTCCCAGTCTTTTGGGTTTAAGCTCTCCTCGCTGGGCCAGGCAAGAGGGTGAGGCGGCTCGGGGGCATTTAGAGGGATTGGCCTGGTGGTGCTGAGGTCTGTGACGATGCCTGACACTGCATACTTGGGGTCTAAGGCGAGAGGAGCATAGCTCTCGAGCCGTGACACTGATCGACCTTGCGGTTCATCATCAGAAGCAGTGGGAACGATCCCTGTCGTGGCTTGACTGGATCTTAGCCGTATGCTGCTAGGAGGATGCTGTATACTGGTAACAAGCGAGTTCAAGCGCCATGGCTGATGGGTGGGAAGGCCACTGATGCCTCTACAAGCAGCATAGCTTTGCCGCAGAAGGTACTCCTTCATAACAAGTACGACTCACTGACCAAAAACATCACTCTTGAGGTAGAAGGGCGAGTGATGGACGAAGAGGGACTTGAGCGGAATGAAGACGCCGAATGATTAAAATTGTTGCATCATGGATTTTTATCCGCGACGCGTGCCACGTTTTCGGAGTATCGAAGCGCATGCATGCGTATTTTTGTGGACATCTGTCTTGTCCCTACCAACGATTACATTTTCGCTGTGGTCGCCAGTACTGAATCTGACTGCTCGTATGAGTGAACTGACGAGCTAACATCATGGTCCGGCTGTACATGTTCAGGCTGTTTTTGAGTTTTTCTACTTCACAAGTCTGGTGTGTATGAGCAGCGACTCGTCCTACTCGTACTTTGCTTTACAGCCATCATGAGGCCTACAAACCTCTCTGCGCTGCTGGCAGCTGCACTGAGTTTTCTGTCGATATCTCTGCCGTCTGCTACCGCGGACCAAGATTCGTCCATTAATGTTGCCCTGAAGGCATCTTTCCAGCCTGCTCCCTATCTAGTCGAGCTCCTGTACGCCTATAGTTGAGTTGATCTCGTGTGACAGACTAGCTGATTCACAGACAGAGAAACTGCAGCTCTCGAGAACTCATCATGCTACTTCCCTCTACTCGATCGTATAGCGGACGGCACCTTCGCTCACCTCCATTCCGATCAGGAACTTTACACTAAATTTCTCGATGTCTTACAGCAGGATGGCCATCTCGGGGAGCAGGGCTCGCTGTCCTCCTTCAAGCTTGCCTTGTCCCTGCACGCAGCTGCACCAAGGATCGAGGCTCACTACCAGTACTACAAGTCGGCCGTCGAGCCTTCTATGATGGCGGCTCAGGACGCCGCTTGTCCAGTCTGGGTACATTTGGATGGTCAACAATACTGTTCACCAGAGCTAGAAAGAGCACAGCAACCAGTTGACAATGACAATCTCGAGGCTGAGTTACCTTTTGACCACACCTTGAGCTCTGCCGATTCGTCACTCCTGTCCACCATCTACGCAGATATTACACACCCGCTCTTTGGTCAGTTCCACCAAATCGTGAGTGCTACTGCTAAGGATGGCAAAAGCGCATATCGTGTTCGCTATCGGCCCAACACACAAGACTCGAGCCAACCACTATATGTGAGCGGCTATGGTGTCGAATTGGTCCTAAAGCGAACAGATTATATCGTTATTGACGATCGTGATGCTGCTCACCAACCTGGTAGCACTGACGAGGCTTCATCGGCCACTGCCGTTGCTGAAATCAAGCCTTTGACCAGCGCAGAGGTGTCCAAGCTTGGTCTCAATGCTGCTAGCTACATCATGGCTAGCGACGATCCTATGATCACACTGCTTGAGGTGTCCGCTAATTTCCCAAAGTATGCCTCAACTATTGCCTCTCATAACGCTTCGAGCGCTTTGGTGATTGAACACAAACAGAATCGGGACAAGCTCCTGCCTGCTGGTTACAATGTCATCTGGATGAATGGCCTACAGGTTCAGAATCGAGAGGTCGATGCGTATTCTCTCATCGACGTCCTCAGAAAAGAAAGACAACTCATCAAAAGGCTGAAGGACATAGGATTATCTTCCACTGAGGCTATCGATCTGCTCTCTCATGAGGTTCTGGCGCTATCCCAAACCGACGATCAACCACAGCGGTACGACTGGCGCTCACCTGCTGACTCCCGTGAGATTATCATATGGCTTAATAATATCGAGAAAGATACAAGATACGCTAGGTGGCCCACTTCCTTGAACATGTTGCTGCAACGCACATACCCTGGTCAGTTACCGCAGGTTCGTCGAGATATACACAACGTTATCGTGCCAATAGACTTTCATAACGTGAGACATTTGGATCTAATCGTCAACACCCTGCAGACCCTCGTGAAGAGGTCATTTCCCCTCCAGCTTGGCCTCGTACCCATTGGTACTGACGAACCCTCACGGCAAGCCGCAAAATTGTCTTACCACATCCTTGACACATATGGCCTTGGACGTCTGCTGACCTTTTATCAAAATATCGTCACCTCCAAAAAAGGTGTTTCTGCCGTCGCAACAGTCTTTGAGTCCCTGACAGGAGCTTTGACTGCGAAAGAAGGCACGAGTCCACTGTCTTATAACCAAGTCCAGCAAGACGAAGAGCTCCGGGAAACGCTCAAGAATGCAGATGCATATGCATCACGTCTTGCTTTGAACAACAAAAACCCTCCTGTCCTTGTTAACGGTGTTGCAATCCCTCGTACTGAAACGTGGTTTGAGACACTAAGTCAACGCATCTACATGGATCACCGTGCTCTTCAAGTTGCAGTGTATGAAGGCAACATAGCTGAGGGGACATGGATCCCAGATTTCTTCTTGCAACGAGCTGCTACAAGACGCAACTCTCTCGTCGTGCCGGAGAACAAGAAGGAGGTTCGGGTCGTGAATGTTGCAGAAATCACAACCAAGCACGCTTCTAGCTACAATACCTTGCCACGCATACCTGGAGAAAATTCGGCTTTGCTGAGCAGCTGTGCACATCTTTTGTTAGCCCTTGATCTAGATAGTCCTCATGGGCGAGATTTGCTCGCAGAAGCTCTTGCATTTCACGAGAAACGTCCTGAGGTTGAAGTTCTACTTCTACATAGTCAAAGACCAGGAGAACCTCTATCAGCCCTTCCTATTGAGCTCTACCACAATGTGAGAGATGGTTCCAGAGACCTACCCCGAGCACAGCTGAAAGTACTCGTCAATGAAAAAGGCGATGATGTGCCGCCGACTAGTCAGGACCAGGAAAAGGCAATGGACTACTGGCTTTCTCATGAAGATCTAATTCGCGCGATAGGCCTCACTCCTGGAGATAATGCTATTAGCCTGAATGGACGTGTCGTGGGACCTCTCGTCGATGCTTTCACAGGTGAAGACTTTGAGAGTCTACTGGACTATGAGATCTCAGAGAGGATCGCTCCTGTCACCACTGCCATCACTGCACTCTCTCTCGAGGACAAGTTCAGTCATCCTCTGGATGTTGCTAAAGTGACCTCAATCGTGGCAAGCTCTCTGATATCAGATATTCCTGAAGGTATATACGAGGCTGCCCCTCTCATCAGACTAGACAAGTTCAAGCAATGGAAAAATGAGTCAACCATGATTCATCTGCCATCAGACACCGAGCCTTCGATACAGATCGTCGCAGCGATTGATCCGGCTTCCGAGACAGCACAGAACTGGTTGCCTATCTTGAAAACCTTGGCGGACTTAGACGGGGTGGATGTAAAGTTGTTCCTCAATCCTCGCGAACAACTTTCTGAACTGCCAGTGAAGCGCTTCTATCGCAATGTTATTGCGCCATCTCCTACCTTTTCTGCCAATGGCAGTCTTGCGGCACCTCAAGCTGTCTTCTCTACCATTCCGCCAGACGTACTGTTCAATCTGGGCATGGTCGTTCCGCCAGCTTGGCTCGTCTCGCCGGAGGAGTCTATCTATGATTTGGACAACATCAAGTTGAGCAGTGTACCAGCTGGCCAGAATGTAGACGCACTCTACGAACTCGAGCACATCCTGATCGAAGGTCATTCGAGGGATATCACAAAAGGCACACCACCACGAGGTGCTCAGCTCTTACTTGGGACGGAGCAGAACCCTCATTTTACCGACACAATCATAATGGCGAACGTAGGCTACTTTCAATTCAAAGCCAATCCTGGCCATTGGCAATTGACTCTGAAGCCTGGAAGATCTTCCAGAATTTTCGATATCGATAGTGTGGGCTCAAGAGGCTACGCACCACAACCGGGCGACGAAGGCAATCAGGTGACGCTGATGTCTTTCCAAGGGGTAACTCTCTTTCCGCGATTATCTCGCAAAGCTGGTATGGAGGATGAAGACGTCCTCGAAGTGGGTAGTCTGGCCGACACTGCTGCGTCATATCTTAAGAAGGGTCAGTCACTACTGTCATCTATCGGGCTAGGCAAGAAAACTGCCTCTGGCAGCGTTCAGGCAGATATCAACATTTTCTCTGTGGCTTCGGGCCATCTCTATGAGCGTATGCTCAACATCATGATGCTGTCCGTGGTCAAGCACACTTCACACTCCGTCAAATTCTGGTTCATAGAGCAATTCCTATCACCTTCATTCAAGCGCTCTCTACCCTACCTCGCAGAACACTACGGCTTCCAGTTCGAAATGGTAACCTACAAATGGCCACACTGGCTCCGTGGGCAAAAAGAAAAACAAAGAGAAATATGGGGCTACAAAATCCTCTTCCTAGACGTGCTCTTCCCCCTCGATCTCGAAAAAGTAATCTTCGTCGACGCCGACCAAATCGTCCGCACCGACATGATCGAACTAAACAAAGTCGACCTCCACGGAGCCCCCTACGGCTTCACTCCCATGTGCGACTCCCGCACCGAAATGGAAGGCTTCCGATTCTGGAAACAAGGATATTGGGCAAACTTCCTCGAAGGCAAACCCTATCACATCTCCGCCCTCTACGTCGTCGACCTCAAACGCTTCCGCGAACTGGCGGCCGGCGACCGGTTACGCGGGCAATACCACGCCCTCTCAGCTGATCCCAACAGCCTCTCGAATCTCGACCAAGATCTCCCCAACCACATGCAGCATAACCTGCCCATCCACAGTCTTGATCAGGACTGGCTGTGGTGCGAGACGTGGTGTGCTGACGAAGCGCTCGGCACAGCGCGCACGATCGATTTGTGTAATAATCCTATGACTAAGGAGCCGAAACTCGATAGAGCAAGACGTCAGGTGCCGGAGTGGACGGAGTATGACAATGAGATTGCGGAGGTGCTGAAGGGTGCGATGAAGGATGAGGGAGAGGTGGATTTGAAGGCTGGTTCGGAGAAGCAGAATGATGAATTGTATGGGAGGAGGAAGGAAAAGGTTAAAGATGAATTATGAGGGGTATGTACTGTATGTAGATGAATAGATGGATGAGTGGGACTTGTGTTTTGCGATAGAAATGATAGAATGAATAGGTAGACAAAGCTTTACTGCTCCGCCATCTTCTTCATGATAGTGCTTGGTCTCATGGACGGGAAAAGGGACTGGAACCCATGAATATCTAGAAGTGTGAATGATATATTACATTGCGTACGTACAGCAGGCAGCTATGATTCAGCAGAAGGCCTGATATTGGCTTGTAATACTGGTAACTAATAAAACATTTTCGGAAGTCGTGCCGTTGTTTACTTCAAAAGCCTTTTGATTCTCTTCGATCCACCGCAAGGAGTTGCACTTCTGACTCAGTCGCTGCTTCAAATGCAGCAGTTGCATGTATCAAACTAAGCCTTTCTGGCTTCATTCATTCAAGCTTCCTGTTGTGTACACGGCTCCATCTAAGCCTGCGACTGTGATTTGGTCGTAAGCCTCGTCTTGCGTATAAGCGGTCTGAGTCTGTGGCGAAGTCCGTACCAGAGAATTTTGCCTGGTGCTTCGTCGGTTGCCCTTTCTCGGCGTGCGCGGTGTGATCACGTCACTTCCTATGCGTGGTGGAGGCATCAACGCCTGTTGCGTCTCGGGATGAGATTGGGAGAGATCAGTGTATCCCGAAGTCTGGGTTTCATATGGTGGTGACTTTCGTCCTGCTGCTCGAGTGCGTCTTGACGAACGGCGCTGAATCCCTGGCGGCGGTTTTAGCTGGGGTGTTGCTAGTGAACTGGTATTTTGCTGGCTTGGCACTGCATTATGAATGCTCATATTTGAAGCGGTCGTAGGTGGGTGATGCAGCTGTGTCGCAGGCACATCGGATAGATATCCGAGATTTGAAAAATGGGGCACATTTCTGTCTCCGGTCTGGCCCCTGGTCCGTAGGAGTCGTTGAGGGTTCACTAGTCCTGGTAGAGAGCCTATCTGCTGACCAGGAGTGCTTTCGATAGCCTGCCCGAATGGGTTAGGCTGCTCAGCCCCTAGTGGTCGTAGGCCCTGGGAGAGAAGCCAATTATTCAGATGTTGCTCTTTCGCATTCGCATCACCACCTCTTAGGCTTGTATCACTGGAGGAGATCGCAGTGACTGCGCCAAACAGATTGCGCATAGACTCCTAGGCTTGCGCAGGCGCTGCTGGCGTAGGCTGGGGAGTGACTGTCGTCCTTTGCTGTGCGGCTTGTGTCGTGTAGGCAGCTAGACCATTCGCAGCGTTGGTAACAACACTCTGTCCCGGTTGTGTAGCTTGTACAGACTGATTCTGGATATAGCTTTGAGCATTTTGCTGTGGCTGTGGCGTTCCTGAAGCCTGCCGCTGCTGCTGGATATGCTGTACACTTTGTGGTTGTGGACTTTGGCTGCCGGTGTATTGGTTCTGACCTTGTTGTTGTGCAGCCTTGATTTGCTGTATGGTGGCATGTGTATTAGCCTGAGCATAAGCTCCTTGCAGCAGGTTCGGGTTCGATTGGGCTGGTGTCGAATACTGGTTACGTTGAGGCTGTATATTCGGAGGCTGCACTGTCTGCTGAGCATAGCTATGACCGTTCACCAAAGGCTTTGCGGGTGAGGCGCTGCGGTTGTATTGTGCGTTGTTCTGCGCCTGTCCATAACCGTTCTGTAGTCGTTGGTACTGCTGTATTGTGGCTCCCGGATATGGCTGCTGAGGACGATTGAAAGCAGGCGTCTGAGTGTATGGAGCTGCAGCCACGTTGGGACGAGGAGTGTTGTACATTTGCACATTCCTCTGAGCGTAACCGGGGAGTGTGGGAGGTTGGGTCGCGGAAGTACCATAGCTTCTTGCTTGTGTGTTGTAGCCGGTGTTAGGAGCAGGACCAGTATAACTGGCCCGAGCAGGAGTTGGATTAGTCGCCCGAGTAGCAGCAATTTGTTGAGACTGAGCGACACGCTGACGGTGAAGGGTGCCTTCGTCAGGCTGAGCTGTTCCAGACACGTCAGGCGTGCGAACTATTATGTTGGTGCTTACATTGAGAGCTTTCAACTGCTCGCCGTCCAACTTGGCTACTGCGAAGGGAGGCAAGGAAGCCACAAGTATCTTTAATTGTTGTCGCAGGAGGTCAAAAGTGTCGAGTTCCAAGCTGTCAGGCTTGTTAGAGTGATCGGTGGTGCCAGATTTATCGAGATCGCGAAGATTCTGACACGAGCTAAGAGTCTGTAACAGATCGGAGACCTCGTTTAGCATGTCGTCTGCGTCTTGTGTATGTTCTTCTGCGTCAGGCTGAGCATCCTGTATGCTTACGGGAACATAATCGTCTATAACCTGTTGGAAATCATCGTCAATGTGTGGATAATCGGAGCTGCTCAGACTATTGTGTTTGCCGGGAAGAGGTATGATGCGTTGCATTGCCTGTTGACCGTGCTTTCTGTACCACAGACGACCACGATCTGAGCGAGGTATTACAGCAGTAGTATTATCTTCGGATGGCGCAAACGAAGAGAACACAGTATTGAACAAAGCCTCGGGATCGTCGTTGATCTTGTTTCTGCGACTCGGAGGTTTTGTGACATTGGTCTCGTTGTTGGAATACTCAAGCCAAGAGCCAGCAGTCAGTGGAGTAGCACGATAGTCGTCTTTGCTCGTAGTAGTGACGTTCTCGAAGGGCTTGGTGAACTTCAGCGTAGATGTGTGTGTGTGCCTCGAAGGCTTAGGCGATTCCAATTGTCGCGCGTTACGCTGCTGTTGAAAGACTTCGCCAAAGGTTCTTGCAACTGTCTGAGCAGATAAGTGGCCTGGGTCAACTGTAGCGGCTTCAACGATGTCAAACCCACTAGGGAGCTTCTTGAGGTCAATTTCTTGCTGCCTGACGTTGGACGAAGGCTGTATGCGAAGACCGGTAAACAACTGCTTGACTGCTCCACCTTCCACGTTGCTTCGTACAGTCAAAACTTGACCAGCACGAGTAAGGAGGGTCCCTTGGGAAGAAGGCGAGGGTCGCAGGCTACCACGTGTGTATTGCGCTACGACATCGTCGATTCTGTCGAGTTGAGAGAGTGTATCGTCTCCATCAGATTTATGTGTTTTTCCATTCGGTAGCGGCTGGGATTGCCTCAACTCGGTCACAACCTGCCGCAAGTCTGCTAGAAGAGCATCTGAGGAGGAGTATAGTCCCAGATTTACGCGAGCTTCTACGGTATTGTCCTGAAAGTCTGTTCGCAGCTTTTTCGCGACCGGCGCATCATCAGGTTGGCCGGGAACAGGATATTGAAGGATGGACGAGGCGATATCGTACCTACATGGCCAGTTAGTATAAGTCGAGGTTTTGTGGATAGGCGCAGTTACTTCTTAATCTCGCGGATTATGCTGTCAATATCTGAGTCATCATTATGAGAATGGCTGTTGACAATTGGCTTTTCTGGCGATAGTGACCGTTTGCGCTTGCCAAGGTAGACTGAGGGGGTAATGGATCGTTGCTGTTCTGTAACAAGCGTGGTACCGTTCATGGTGACTGATATTTTGTAGCCATGCGGCTCAATCGAAGACTCAAACAGGGCGGTCACAATGTACTGAGCAGAGTTTGCAGATCAGTTGAGGACCCAGCTCGCTTCTTTTAGTTCCGTCTTTGTGCCTCCTTACAAGTGTTGCATGGCTTGGTGGGAGAATACAGCGGAGAGACCAATTCGCGATCGCGCCGAAGTAGAGATAGTAGAATTCGTCGAAAGGGAGTAGTAGGCGCGTCACAACTTTTGGCAAGTACAGTTCGGAGCGGAAAATAGGCCTGCAATAAATTATTACTGTGCGCGTCACTAAGCTGGAAGTGCTAAAGTGAATGTGCAGCAGGTGTGTGTTGAGGCAGGCGCAAAATGGTGGGTTTGATGGTCTCGTCGATACGAGTCGCAGTTGCGTCGTTGGAGCGTCGTCCCTTCTCCCACTGGGACCGCACTCGCCTTACATGCCTTTTTTGGGATACTGACTTTGGGCTCTCTGCCACGGTTGCGGTGAATAGGCGGTTTCTAGTTGTGAAATAACTCTGGCCTGACTACTGTTCCTCTCGTCTATTCTTGGGTTGCTGCGTAGACGAGTTGTCGTTATCTTTGCCTATCAGTGTCAGCTCTAGGATCGCCAGATGGATGTACAGAACCCCATCTCTTGCAGCTGCACGTAGTTTGACACGGGCAGTGCTTTCAAGAGCTGCCTCCTTCAGCTCCTACAATGGACATGTCTCTTCTCAAACCTTGCGCCGTTCCTCACGTCGAAGTGTGAGGACAAGAAGGACGCTCGGGCCGCGCGATGGGAAAGAGCGTTCCATCAGTACCGCAGTCAATGTAATTGCGCCGCCTTTAGCAGAAGACACTGATGAGGACATAAGCGCGAGCAAAGAGAAGCAAATCAACCAGAACGCTTTCTTGGTCGGAGGCGCTGTCGCGTTCGAAGAGCCGTATTTTCCCTCTGCGTCTCACTCTGCAGATGAGACTTCCGACGACATTCCAGCACAGCAGTCTGTACCACTAACTAAAGCTACCTTCCAGCCCGCGTGCCGTTCCTTTCGAGATGTTTGGACAGCTCTGCCACCACTCCGAAAACCGGACCTCTCCCACTGGCATCCTGTGAAAGGAAAGAGAAGAGGTACTCCTCGGCCTATAATCTCATATGCTGGACAAGAACATCCATTTCGTGGAGATTTGGGGAGTACTTCTCAACGTAGGATCACAAAACTGTTTATGCAGCATGTCTACCCTCATACCACCACATCACAGCTCGGGTCAGATGAGACTATCGTGTGTGCACTGCGTCGCGTCTACCCACATGACATGCGACGCTTTTACGACCAGGCAGAAGATGTTCTCACCTGGAGCTGGATCCTGCTTGCTCCTTCTGCCACAAGGAGCATTCTACGGCTGACTCACTGGTCTGACCATCTGGAAAGAGCTGGTCTACCTCCGGTTCCCCTATGGGTGAGTCTGCAAATGTTGAGGTTGCAGCACATTGATGCCGAGAGTCTGAGCCGTCTTATAGCTCTGATATCTCGTAATCGCCGTGCCTATCGGTGGTGGGGAGACTCGGCCATACTACTCATCGTTCGAATGCTACGACATGCCCGCATTGCTTCTCCCTCCTCCTTTGAAAAGATAACGACTCTCTTCCTAGACGTGCTTGATGCTCACCTCAATCAACAGAGGAGGACCCTGCATAGCCGTCTACCAATCATTACCTACTGGTGCAATCGTGTTCTCAGCCTCATGTCCCTGCCAGTGTCTCTGCATCCGTTCAGATCCATGAGCTTTCAGCAGGCCGCACAGTTGACTCTGATGCGCTATATGCAAAACCACGTGCCAACGATCCCTCTCAACCGCGAGGGCTATCGCGCCATTGCTGCCCTGCAAACTATGCACCGGAAGACAGCTACAGAGAAGGACTGGGCACGACTCAAATCAATCAATTGGCCGCCATGGGAGCAAAAAGTTCTGATGGGAGCCATTATCAGGCCACGCATATACTCAGGAAGATTCAGTCGTGTCATCAAAGTGTTGCAACGAACACAAGAAAGTGGTTATCCTTTGCGAAATGCAGAAATTGCTATGCAGGTTTTGGCTGGCTGGGATACTGATCGATCTCCTACCATTCAAATGAGGCGCAAAATATCTTTACACAATTCCAGCGCTCTTTTCCGACCAACTTCTGTCGACGATCCTGTCGTTTGGGCTGCCAGGGTCGAAGCCACGAGGACTGTGCGGGAGGCCTGGATGTGTTTCTGTAGCTACTCTACTACCGTTCCTGTCGGGCGTCAGGTGGCACAGGTCTACCACGTCATGTTTACCAAGTTGTTTGCAAAAGTTAGTCCTAATCGTTCGGAACGTGGTACAATGCCAGGCGATGGCCTTGAGACCTATCCTGACCCTGAATCAGCTCGTGAGAGAGTTTGGGTGCCTGAAGAAATCCCGTCAATCGAAGACTTCTTCTCAAGAATGGTCAAGAACAATGTCCGTCCTTCCCTGAGGTTGTTGAGCGATCTGTTGGACCATCCTGAGACCTCGCTCGACAAAGGCTTGCAGTATGTATCTTGTGCCTACATAACAAGCGGACACCAGTGCATCCTTACGAAACCCGAGGAACAGAACTTTCAGAACCTGATTCGCGTCTTGAAAGTCATGCCGAATCACTTCTCCCGAGCTTATATCGGGCTTCTAGCTCGTCCTAACACCCCGAAAGGTGCTCCGTGGCGCTTCTTTGGAGAAGCCATGGGCAGGAGGTTGGTCGGGCCTGTCTTTGTTGGAAGTCTCCTCGAGAAATCTGGCATTCGCGAGCCCTCGATTTGGAATGCTTATTTTGCAGCCTTGTTTCAGCATGCTCACGACAAGTTTGACTCCTTTCGTAAGTTGCAGCTCACGACGATATGGATGAGGGCATGTCAAGCTCTATGCAGCGTCTGGCATACGGTACCGTTGAACTACATGACTTTCGAGTCTGTCGCGCATCTGGCCTTCGTGACGGAGACGATGTCGAAAGCCACGCAGCTAGCGGATGCGCCCACGGATCCTGGTCGTCTGATGATCTCAAAGAAAATGTTCATGGTGGCCGCTTCAGGCAGTTCAAGACGTGAGTTTTGCAGTTTCACTGCTAGCACGAACATACTGCACAGCGTTCCGCGAGGTGATGCCATCGAGGCAATGGTATGGGTACTTGCCACGGCACAGAATTCGAGCTCGGTAGATGATATGGTACAGCTGTTGAGATGGACGCGTCACCACCTAGAGCAGATCAAACTTCACGGTCACGGGTTGAGTAAACACAATCTAGCTGCGTTCAAGACTTTCCTCACAGGAGTGTGGGCACTCAAAGACGAAGACCTTTTCGATGAAGTCTACGTTGCTACCGAGGAGCAAATGCAAGAGGTAGAACAGCTTGCTGGAGACATGGGAGGTTGGCCCGATGACGAGTACATCGCAACGTACATGATGTTCCAGAGAGGGAAAATTGAGAGAATTCGAAGACTGCTCAGATCCAGAGTGAGGCTCAGGATTGGAAAGGAAGAGGTTGCCGTGCCAGAAGAGAGATAGAAGGAGGCTCAGCACTGAACAAATAACCACAATGCAACGTACGTACTGAATTTGGTCCGTGTTCCATCTTAGATCCTAGCTTCTTTGCAAAGAGAACTGAAACATTCGCACTGTGCATGTAGTTGAGACGGAACTGCCAAGCACGATCCAGTCTTGCGAATTGGCAATCACGAGTTCACTTTTCAGCCATGATGTAACACAAAGGATGCCGGTTGGTCCTTATCAGGTTTCGACTTGGTAATTTTCGCTTCTTGAATAATGATTACCTGTACCTTCGCCATAACTTGTACTTAGCGGAATGAAGAACACACAAGAAACTCCGCCCCGCGTCTGACTGCACTTAGCGGACGGTGGAGAAAGAGCGACCCCCACGTCAACGTGTCTCATGTATGGCCGAGCGTTGCTGAGTTTGGCTCCCAACCATTCAGATCTGCTCCTGAGAACAAATGCAACCACGACCACAGCGGATGTTCATGGTTCGCAGGGGCTGGCTAGATAAGATGCCGGGACCAGGTCAATGCGCGGCAGTGATGCCACTTCAGTGTTAAGTAATACTATCGAGTCTTCTTTGTTTACTTTATTTACTCTGCCAGTTTCATTTCCTCATCCTGTTCTCTCCGTTTGCTATTCAAGTCCCTTACTGCTCTATTGTGAGATCACCTTGTAGCACATTAACAAGTTGAGACTTTGCATAATCCTACAACCTACACTCGCTGCTACGCACTCTCTTCCGAGTAGTTGAAGCACAGCAATGCCTTCTGCTGACCCCCAGAGCAGTGGTTACAGCCACACAGATGGCCAATACATCAATGGTCACAGCTCAGCCAAGTCCAGCACATCTAAGACACCACCTACCTCCTCAGTCCCTCAAAGGTTTCTCTCTCGTCCATCAGAATTAGGCATAACCCTTGTTGGATTCAGTGGTGGTCAATGTCGTCCAGGCACAGAATCTGGTCCCGCAGTTCTTACAGAAGCTGGTCTGCTCACGCAGTTGTCCGAGGAGCTTGGCTACACTCTTCACGGCGATGAACAAGTGCGGAATTTCGACGAATATCAGCCTACTGTCACCGGTCGAGATGCAACTGTCAGCAACTCGACTCCAAAATTCGACGACCCTGATGTCAGAGGAATGAAGAATCCGCGCAGTGTCAGTGCCGTTACCGAGCAGATCTCGGAACTTGTTTACCAGCAAGCACGACAAGGCCGACTAGCACTTACTCTAGGCGGAGACCACAGCATCGCAATTGGAACCGTGAGCGGTGTTGCTCGTGCTGTACGGGAACGGTGTGCAGCTGATGGAACTCTTCCTGAATCCACAACCCCTGAAATTGCAGTAATCTGGGTAGACGCTCATGCCGACATCAACACTCCAGAAACAAGTGACAGCGGCAACATTCATGGTATGCCTGTCTCCTTCCTCACTGGCCTTGCCACCTCTTCTGAAAAAGGTGTTTTCGACTGGTTGAGATCAGAGCATATTCTCAACCTCAACAAACTCGTCTACATCGGTCTCCGGGACGTCGATGCTGGCGAGAAGAAAATACTTAGAGACAATAAGATCAAGGCATTCAGCATGCACGATATTGACAGATATGGAATCGGCAAGGTGATGGACATGGCACTTGAATATATTGGCTCAGAAACACCGATACACCTGTCTTTCGACGTTGATGCACTGGATCCGATGTGGGCGCCCAGCACGGGAACGCCTGTAAGAGGTGGTCTAACGCTGAGGGAGGGTGATTTTATTTGCGAGGCTGTTGCGGAATCGGGTCAATGTGTGGGTGTCGACCTTGTTGAGGTCAATCCACGCTTGGTAGAGGGAGGAGTTAGTGATACTGTTAGAGCCGGTGTCAGTCTCGTCAGGTGTGCATTGGGCGATACACTGCTCTGAACGGATCACGTTTCATGCTTTCGAACGACTTTGAACAGAAAATCTGGACCATAGACAGGAAAAGCAGGCCGGATGCCTTTTCATGATTGCATAGCGATGTAGGTCGTCATTGCATCAGTAGACAATACTACATCTCTATTACCGTCTATCGTCAAGCCATCATCTAGACCACCTCTTTCCAACCATTGTTCCATTGCCCAAGCTCCCATCAGTATAGAAACTAACATTGTCCGTACTGTTACTATACGAAACATTACACCTCTCACTAAACCCCTCAAATATCGCCGCCCGTCCAGCAAGATAACTCTGCAATCCACTTGCAGAACAAGACTCAGCCGGTCCACCGTGACAATCCGGTAAAGTCTGCGGCGCATCGTTGACCATGACACGATAGAACGTTGACCCGTCCGTAGCACTACTACTGCCATTGTTCGCGAGCTGGGATTTCACATAGTAGTTCTGCGAGCAGTCCATCTTCTCGATCGCGATATTGCTCAGGAACGGGAGGACGTAGCTTGAAACCCAGGCGCGGTTATAGTTTATCTGATCTAAGGGCATGGTGGCGTTGATGTCGCTGCCGGGGGAGAACTGTGTGTTGTTGAAGAGGCCCATTGCGACGAGGACGGTGGGCGGAAGTTCGCGGTGGGTGAAGGAGATGTAGAGATCCTGGGAGTTGGCTGGGGTCGTGCTTGTGAGAAGGTTCAGAGTTGCGTTCAGCCAGGGGAAGCCGATAACACCCGAGATGGGGTTTCCGTAGCCGGTGTTGTAGTGGTACATGATGTCGTTGGCGTACTCGAAGGATAGCCATTCGTCGGGGGAGAATAGGTCGAGGGAGCAGAAAGGGGAGGAGCCGCGGATGACGGTTTCGTAGCCGCACAGTTCTTGCATGGCGAAGATGTCGTCGGCGGTGAAATTGAAGTCTGGGGCGAGGGCGTTGAGGCGGCTGATGATAGGAGCGCTGTATAGGGATTGGTATTGGGAGGATTGTTTGGAGCCGGCGGAGGAGCTGTACGCTGGACAGCTGCTGTATGGTGTGAGAGTGTTTGCGCCTGCTTGTTTGCCTTCGTAGACTTGGACCATGTCTATTTGGTTGTCGTCTAGTTCGAGACCGCGGATGAGGCCTTCTGCGCTCTTGACTGTTCTTTCTGCTGTGGATGTCCATACTCTTTGTGGAAGGCGGAGGTTAGGGTACTTGTACGAGATTGTGACGCCGAGCTGAGCAGATTGTAGCCTGCCTGTTCTTGTTACTAGTTCTTGTTCGGTGAGCTGTGGTGGCATCCAGTCTCTCAGGAAGGCCAATTCTGGCACGATGACCCAGTTCACGTTGCTGTGATTCTGGTGCTTTTGAATGAATGGCTCCAAGTACTCTTCATAGTCGAAGTCGTTTGCATTGATGGCGGCATGACGAACGAGGTATGCTGCCTGGGTGACATTGCAACCTTGTGGTGGGCTAGGATTCCTGGGAGGATCTTGAGGTTCAAAGTACGGGGCAATTCCTGCAAGGTGCTCTAATGGATCGAATGTGTAGGATTCATACAACGTTCGCGCAAACGATGTGCTTGTGAAGGCAGGGAATAGTATGAATATGTTCGACTTCATGTTTGAGATAATGCGCACGTATCAGAGGAACAGATCAGGGAAAAGGGAGTGGATGTGACATCTTTTATGCACAGAACAAGTTGAGGCTTACCTTATGTGTGTACAGCGAGGCCGCATGGTCAGCCAGCGTAATAGCTCATTTGGTGGAAGAACTAAACCTCAATGGAATGCCAGTAAGCCATAATCAAGCTCAGGATGAAGCCACCAGAAAAGCTTGACGGGCTTGACTTGCGTGCATGAAGCAAGGAATAGGAACTCCACATATGCCCAAAAGGAAGAAAGAGAGTTGAGATGACGGTATGGTACGAGCAGGAGAAGCTAGCTGATGTTCAGCTTCAAGTTCGGGTTCAAGATGAACTTTTCTGGAAATCACAACAATGCGTCATTTCATGGAACGCGACCAGGATTGCGAGGATGCCCAAGGCAACAAATCTTTCACGTGAAAAGTCGCTGGGTCTTCGGCACGGATTTTAAAAGGCAGAATCGTACTTCGACGGCGATTGCTACTCGCTGCTATCGGAGCTATCCGATCGGGCTCGAGGAATTGACAGCCAGGTCCTGGCCTCCGGGTCTCCGCCTGCAACACGAGTGCTTCGTGGTCAATGTTGCGCATCTTTGCCACGCTTTTCGGAAGTAACCATTGCGGAGGATTTTTTCTTAATTGGTTGTTATGTTTACCAAATCGACAAACCATGAGCTCCGACCAATTGAATGAGAGGTAAAAAAAATTCCTGGGTGTCTGCAGACTCGAGAGAAACTTCCATGCCTGTAAACTACCAAGTCAGACAAGCTATCAACGCAATAGCGATGATATTGACAATGGCAGCAAGATGCGGCGAGAGGCTATTTGCCTGATCGTGTAGAAAATCACTTCAATCAGTATTCGTTATGAGCTTCTTGTGATTGGACAGACATTGATAGCATATCGATGGAAAAGAGGCTTTGCTCTTTCGAGGCCGAGGCTGTAATCGCAGCACAAAGAAGTGGATCTCCCAGAAAGGCCAAAGAGTGTTCATAGACCAATGACAGTAAGGCCTCGTGCCCGCAAAGCAAGAGCTGTTGCTGGCCACAGGCGCACCAATCAACGAGGGTCAAAAGCACACTCCATTTCTACCTCTTCTATCCGCAGCTCGAATTCACACTTCCTCTTTATTAAAGCACCCTCTTCTCTCCACTCAACGTGTGAATCTGCAGCTGGGTCTGCGGTGAATATACACAGTACTGACAGAGCTACTGAGAGACCACAGCCAGCATGCTGTCCTCCAAGCTCTTCGGGCGAGTGTGCTCGGTAAGTACTGAATGCTGGTTGACATCATACCAAGTTCGTTATCAGCTCGCATGCCAGACTCGACCACTACGAGCTGAAGCATGGCGCAGTTGTTATTCGAATGCGAATGATGACTTAATGTTACTCATGGCTAACAAATCTTTTGCAGCAGGGAGCCCGCATGGGTAGCGTAAGCAGCTATATCGACCACAATCCGTGAAGCAGAGGAGCTAACACAGTAAGCCTTTCAAGAGCCGAGCTACGTATGCCACCGTCGGCGATCACCCGTTGGACCAGAAGGTTGAGATGACCAACTGGGAGAAGGTGAGCATGATTAGGGTTGCTTGAAATACGAAGCTGGACTAATCAGTTCTAGGGTCACTATATCAATTACAAGTAAGCAGTTCCGCGGATCCAGGTTTCATCAAAATACGAATTGGTTTTGGACATTCTTGAAGAGTAGAATTAATAGTGGAACAGGAAAATGTCAGAAAACCTCGCAATAGTACGAAAGAGGCTGAATAGGCCACTCACATACGGCGAGAAAATTTTATACTCGCATCTGGACGATCCAGAAGGTCAAGACATCGAGCGTGGAGCGTCCTACCTCAAATTACGACCCGATCGAGTGGCTTGCCAGGATGCTACAGCTCAGATGGCCATCTTGCAGTTCATGTCCGCTGGTATGCCTTCTGTTGCGACTCCAACTACCGTCCATTGTGACCATTTGATCGAAGCTCAAATCGGAGGCGATAAGGATTTGGATCGAGCAAAGAGCATCAACAAAGAGGTTTACGATTTCTTGTCATCTTCATGCGCCAAGTACAACATCGGTTTCTGGAAACCAGGTTCTGGCATCATCCACCAAAGTGAGTTTGTCCTTCCATACTGCTATGATCTTCTGCTGATTTTCCGCCAGTTGTCCTAGAGAACTACGCCTTCCCAGGTGGTCTTATGATTGGTACCGATTCTCACACGCCCAATGCTGGTGGTCTTGGTATGGTCGCTATTGGAGTCGGTGGTGCTGATGCTGTCGATGTCATGGCCAATCTTCCGTGGGAACTAAAAGCTCCCAAGTATATTGGTGTGAAGCTCACCGGCGAACTAAGTGGCTGGACTGCTCCAAAGGATATCATTCTCAAAGTTGCTGGTATCCTAACTGTCAAGGGTGGCACAGGCGCTATCGTTGAGTATCATGGTAAGTCGTTCTGTTCCCTTGTTCGTTCCGTCTCAATTCCAATACTTTCTGGCAACCTTGTCCAAAATTGCAGCCATGTTTCAAGATTTCTGGAGCACGCCAGTCGTCATTCAATCGTGACAAGTCTTTCTGCATCGCGAGAAGGTCTGAAGACTCGGGCCTACTCCTCAACTTTGTTTCAGAAGATACCAACCCATCAACCCCACACGAGGTCCAGAAAGAGCTCGGCCTCAATTCATATACCCTGTTGCATTACTCAAAGTTTTGCGTCGAACAATCCGCTTACCACTCATTAGGTCCCGGTACGAACAGCTTGTCATGCACGGGTATGGCCACGATTTGCAACATGGTAAGTGCCCTTCTTGTTGCTATTATCCTTCCTTTAATTGACGTTTTTAGGGCGCTGAAATTGGTGCTACAACCTCACTCTTCCCGTTCAACGACCGCATGTACGACTACCTCAACGCAACCAAGAGACAGCATATCGGAGACTTCGCACGAAAGTACGCCAACGAGCTACACGAGGATGAAGGTTGTGAATACGACCAGTTGATCGAAATCAACCTGTCCGAGCTCGAGCCACACATCAACGGTCCATTCACTCCCGATCTAGCCACTCCTATCTCCAAGTTCAAGCAGGCTGTCATTGACAACAAATGGCCTGACGAGCTCAAGGTTGGTCTAATCGGATCCTGCACGAACTCGTCCTACGAGGACATGTCGCGAGGTGCCTCCATCGCAGAGGACGCTATGGCCCATGGAATTAAGTCGAAAGCCCTGTTCACTGTCACTCCTGGCTCCGAGCAGATCCGTGCAACCATCGAACGAGACGGACAACTGAAGACCTTCGAGGACTTTGGTGGTATCGTTCTTGCCAATGCTTGTGGCCCATGTATCGGTCAATGGGATCGAAAGGATGTCAAGAAGGGAGAGCCAAATTCTATCCTATCCTCTTACAACAGAAACTTGTAAGAGATGCTCGCCAGTCATATAGACTTGAAGCTGACCGTCTTTCTAGCACCGGACGTAACGACGCCAACCCTGCCACTCACTCGTTCGTCACATCACCAGACCTTGTCGTCGCCATGTCGATTGCAGGAAGCCTCAGTTTCAACCCATTGACAGACACTCTGAAGGTACGTTCACCACCGTTGTCAATTGGTTCCTTTCGCTGACATAATGCAGGACAAGGATGGCAACGACTTCAAGCTCAAAGCTCCTACTGGTGATGGTCTTCCGAAGAATGGTTATGATCCTGGTCAGGACACATATCAACATCCGCCCGAATCTCGAGACTCCGTTGAGGTCCAGGTATCACCTTCTTCTGACCGTCTACAAATCCTCCAGCCATTCGATGCCTGGGATGGAAAGGATGCCACTGATTTGCCAATTTTGATCAAGGCCCAGGGCAAGACTACAACCGATCATATCTCTATGGCTGGTCCTTGGCTCAAGTATCGAGGTCATCTGGACAACATTTCGAACAACATGCTGATTGGCGCTATCAATGCTGCTAACGGTGAAGCCAACAAAGTTCAAAACTTCAAGTCTGGTGACTGGGACGCTGTCCCAGCCACTGCTAGACAGTACAAGAAGGACGGTATCAAGTGGGTCGTCATCGGCGACTGGAACTACGGCGAGGGTTCGTCACGAGAGCACGCCGCTCTTGAGCCAAGACACTTGGGTGGTTTGGCTATCATTACACGATCGTTCGCTCGTATCCACGAGACCAACTTGAAGAAGCAGGGTATGCTTCCTCTTACTTTCGCCAACCCAGAAGACTATGACAAGATCAACCCAGATGATAAGGTCGACATTATGTGCACTGAACTTGCAGTCGGTAAGCCGATCACGATGAAGGTTCATCCTAAGGACGGTCAGTCTTGGGATTGTCAACTAAACCAGACCTTCAACGAGGGTCAGATTGAATGGTTCAAGAATGGTTCTGCGCTGAACACTATGGCTAAGAAGCACAACTCATGAGCATCCAGAGATGTTGCGTAGAGATGAGCATTGTGTGTGGGATAGCTATATTGTGTATTGGCGGAGGAAAACCAAAATCCTTCGGTGAGACTACGAAGCCTGTTTGTTGTGGCAGATGTGTTATCCGGGTCCTTGTGAGCGCGTCTAGCACTGACCTGAATCTGTATCTCGTTTAAGCGCATGTTTGGACGACATTGTCTTGTGTGAAATACAATTATTGACAAAACTGCCGGTTGCATATACGCTCTTTCGTAAAATGATATTCGCTTCGTGGTTGGGTAACCTTTCTTACATTCGAGTCTGGATGATCGCCGTCACAAACTGCCGCGATCCGGGTCAGCAAATTTATTTACCATATTTTTTGTATGTACTAGAGATCCTTTTGCGATACGAACACTCCATATGTCGGTGGCATATAATTACCAGTGCATCAAAGGGTCGACCATGATCTGATGCTGTTCAAAAGGCCCGCGAATTTGTCAGATTCTCTGAAATCTTGCTGGTCACAAGTCTTGCTCATACTGACCGAAAACAAACGTGCTTGGCACAATCAGTCTGCCATACAAGCACAAGAATGCGCTTCACTACACTGTTAGTCTGTAGAGAGGCGTTATTAGCTAACGAATCATAAACTTCGAGGTCGATACCATGACATCCACTCAGACCCTGAAAGAACCCTTCCTCAATCCTGCATGCACGACAATCCTCGTCACTGGTGCGTCAGGCTACATTGCCAGTCATATTGTCAATGAGGCACTCTTACTAGGGTACAGTGTCCGCGGCACAGCGAGGACCCAGGAGAAAGCCACGAAGACTCACAAGACTTTTCAAGATAACCCGCGCTACTCGACGGTCATAGTGTCGGACTTTGGTCATGCCAGCGAAGAGGTTGACGATGCGGTCAAAGGCGTCGATGCTATCGTACATGTGGCTGCTGATATGACGTTCTCGGGCGACCCGGAATCGATTCAGGGTGTGGTGAGAGGAACAGAATTGCTTCTTCAAGCTGCTGCGAAGGAGGAAAGTGTGAGGAGGTTTGTGCTGACGAGTAGTAGCACGGCTGCTTTGTGTAAGTTCTAGATGGAGCGTGCACGGCACGAGTTGCAAATCAGAATGCTCTGTAACTAATTAACAAACTCGTAGTACCACTACCCAGTACCGAGTTCACCGTCACCTGGGACACATGGAACGACATCGCTGTCGAGACCGCTTACAACAAGCGTGGCGAATCAATCGGACCAAACTCATATCCCTTCGTTGTCTACGCAGCCATGAAGACTCAAAGCGAAAAAGCTCTCTGGAAGTTTATGAAGGAGCAAAATCCACCTTTCACTGCAAATGCTATTCTACCTAATATGAACTTCGGTCGCATTCTGGATTCACCTGGTGCAACTGGCTCGATTGTCCCATTCATTTTCGAAAAAGGGGAACGACCACCTCTCACTCCGCAATACTTTATTGATGTGATTGATGATGCGAGGTTGCATCTCATTGCTGCTGTGCTGGATGAGAGTATCGTGAATCAGAGAATATTTGCCTTTGCGGAACCGTTCAATCTGAATGATTGTGTTGAGGCGATCAGGCGTGTGAGGCCGGACGTCAAGAGTGAGATGAAAATTGACGAAGCCGAAGGTAGAGATCTGAGCAAGGTGGCGACTGAGAAGGGCGCCGAGTTATTGCGGGCTTGGTATGGACAAAATGGATACAAGATGTTCGATCAGAGTGTGGCTGAGAATTTGGAGGGCTATTGAAGACGGTGATGTGGTGCACTGTTTAGGGAGCCTTCTTTAAGCATTAAGGCATGGTTGCGCGCCTACTAAAACGTGAGGATCTCAGGAGCAAGGAGCATACCGACTCCGACAAGGGAGAATTGCCACAAGATTGAAAAGAGAAGCACCATACTGACCAAAGCTACGAGCAACAGGAGCTCGAGCTTGTGCACCATCTCACGTCCACTTCTTGCGCTGACCTTAGAAGCGGTTGACGGTGTGCCTAGATAGTTGCTGGTTTCCGTGCCTTGCAGACTCGAGTTCTTTCCACAACTCTTGAGTGTTGATGACGGAATGCTGTAGGTATCCCCAAAAGGCAGACAGCTTGTCGCTATAATACTAGAAGAGTGAATATAGATCTCTCCATTTCTAGCGTATTGTTCGACGCTTGTTGTCCTCCACGTTGTGTGCTTCTGTCTGCAGATACCCGGTTCGGTTTGCGCCTTGGTTTGTAGTTCCAAAGTTTTGTGCTGTATTTCGAAGCCGACGAACAAACGTGGGTGGGGCTTCCGTGCCTTAAGGCAATAAAAGCTCTGAGTAAAGTGGTAAAAGTGAGATTCTTGTGATTTTCAGCCATTTTTACTCAACTTGGGTGTAAGAAATTTCATAGCCTCTTCATAGAGGTACCACTGCCGAAGAATACCGTTAGCTGCATTGACACTAAAACAAGGGAACAACTCACCTGGGCTGCATTGACGATGAATGCTCTCAAACTGCAAATGCCCAATCCGCGATAGAATCCAGTCGCGCCTTCAACACCAGCAATCTCACGCGCTATCTGCCAGGATGATTTCCGTCTGAGCGAAGTTTGATCTTCAGCATGTAGTATTGCAGTAGCTTCATCCACTAGCTGGGATTGAGTCTGCACTCTAGTCTTTATGACGTCCAGAGGGAATACACTTGCCCATGTTACGACCCCAGCTATTCCACCTGCAATCAGAACATCAAAAGCGGTTGGATCATGGAAAGGATCAATTTGTCTTGATAACAACATTCGCTTGGAAAGTTCGTACGACCAGAAATACCAAGCATATCCGAATGAATCACGCATGCTTGTGATAGTGCCTCCTAGGTATAAACCTCGAATCCCACTCTGCCTAAGCACGTGCATTGTTGTTGCATAAGACGAGCTATGGCCATCAATGTTCAATTGCGTTCGGCACTTGATAAGCTCGGTCGGTGCGGATACTACCCAGCATGCAAGCCCACCAATAGCACCAGCAAGCCAGATATTTCCAAGATCAACTCCTGCAAGCTTGGTTGGATCAAAGATTGAAGGGTCCATGAACTTCAGCGACCTGTTGAAAGTCATGAACAGCACTGAGTTTAAAGCTCCATACCCGAGCACAGGAGCTGCGGCACCCCGAAAGAGTGTAGTGAATCGTTTCAGCACATTGTCTTGCACATGTACTGCTGGGGAGGTGAAGATTCGATTTCCTGCCTGCAACTCGGTCTTTAGAATATCCAAGCGATTGCCTATACATATTCCTAAAGCACCGGAGCCATACGAGGCCCAGAAGTCAGCGGACATCTCTGATATAGCAAGCACGGCGTTAAGTAAGTAAGAGAGCTTCTATACGTAGCAAGAAGATACGTTGAGAAGGGTATAGTCACGTGCAAACGCGTCGCCTCAGAACGCGTGCCTGGGCGCGTTGAGTATTTCATGTACTTTCCGCCACACTTCTGGGCTGGAACTTCCTCAACTGGCAGTATGTCTGAGTGATCCTTGCTGGCTACTCAATACCGATTCCTCTTTTTTGGTGGTCTGCAATTCGTGTACCTGCTACACTTACACTCGTTGGTGCCCAGCATGTAAGGCTTGCATTTGCTACCTTCTTCTTTGCCTGAAACTGACTTGATAGGATACGTACCAAGATCATAGAGATCGATAGCAACAAAGAGAATCTACCACCAAACGCACGATCTGGTCGATTGACCGCTAGCTCAGTAACAGCTCTAGACCGATTGAGCAAGCCGTTCAAATGCCCAGGTTCACAGAACGCCCGCAAGTCAAATGGCGAGCCAGCGAGGAAGAGAAGAAAGGTCAACTATTCCGAGGATGCTGTGGCTGGCGATGACAAGGATACTGGCTACACAGAAGGAGGCGTTGTGCTTGTCAAGAAGTTCCCGGTTTTCCAGGTGAAAGATCGAGACACAATCTTCCGAGCACGATTCGCTGTACCATTGATCAACAAGAATGAAGGCGGTTGGGACGCCTCACGGCCTGCTCCTAGCTTGGGCATGCGCCGTGGCAATGGCTTTGTCAACAAACCTCTTCACGACCCAAGTGGTGAGTTCGCCATTGTCCTCTACGACCCTACCATCGATGAAAGGCCCGATCCTACGAAGGAGGAAGGAAAACTGAAAGAGCAAGAAAAGCCAAAGTTGGACGTTCCTATAATGCACAAGAGTCTGGCGGAGATCCTGGGTATCAAGAAACAAGTCGAAGGAGAGCAACCGAAAGTACCAGTAGTGATTGATCCTCGTCTGGCCAAAGTCCTAAGACCACATCAAGTTGAAGGCGTTAAGTTTTTGTACCGCTGTACGACTGGAATGATCGACGAGAATGCTAAGGGTTGCATTATGGCAGATGAGATGGGTCTCGGCAAGACGTTACAGTGCATTGCTCTGATGTGGACTCTACTCAAGCAGTCTTCACAGGCTGGCAAGTCCACAATTCAGAAATGTGTCATTGCTTGTCCAGCTAGTTTGGTCAAGAATTGGGCGAACGAGCTTACCAAGTGGCTCGGAGCAGGAGCACCAACACCATTTGCTATTGACGGCAAAGCGTCCAAGGAAGAGCTTACAGCTCAACTACGCCAGTGGGCAATGGCGTCTGGTAGGCAGGTAACTCGGCCTGTACTCATCGTGTCGTATGAGTCACTGCGACTCAATATCGAAGAGCTCAAAGACGTACAGATTGGTCTAATGCTCTGTGACGAAGGTCACCGACTTAAGAATGCAGACAGCAACACATATATGGCTCTGACAGGCCTCAAGGTCGATCGAAGAGTCATCTTGTCCGGAACACCTATTCAGAACGACTTGACAGAATACTACTCATTGTTGGATTTTGCAAACCCTGGCTATCTAGGGACCAAAGCCGATTTCAGAAAGAAATTCGAAATACCAATTCTCCGAGGTCGAGATGCGGCCGGCTCGGATACCGACAAACAAAAGGGACAAGCAGCAAATGCAGAACTCAGCAGTTTGGTTAAAAAGTTCATCATTCGCCGGACAAACGACATTCTGTCAAAGTACTTGCCTGTAAAATACGAGCATGTCGTCTTCTGCGAGCTAGCTCCATTCCAAATGGCTCTGTACAATCACTTCATCCAAAGCCCCGATATCAAGAGTCTTCTACGTGGTAAAGGCAGTCAACCTCTGAAAGCCATCGGCATTCTGAAGAAATTGTGCAATCATCCAGATCTGCTTGATCTGGCGACAGATCTACCAGGCAGCGAACATTGCTGGCCTGATGATTACGTTCCCAAAGAGTCTCGTGGGCGTGATCGAGATGTGAACCCTTGGTATTCGGGCAAGTTCATGGTCCTCGAACGGATGCTGGCACGGATCCGACAGGATACCAACGACAAAATTGTGCTCATCAGTAACTACACTCAAACTCTTGATGTCTTCGAAAAGATGTGTCGAGCTCGAAGCTACGGCTGCCTACGTCTGGATGGTACCATGAATGTGAACAAGCGGCAGAAACTCGTTGACAGGTTCAATGATCCCAATGGCGACGAATTCATCTTCTTGCTCAGCAGTAAAGCTGGTGGTTGTGGTATCAACCTTATAGGTGCTAACAGACTGATTCTGTTCGATCCTGATTGGAATCCAGCTGCTGATCAGCAAGCTCTGGCCCGAGTCTGGCGTGACGGACAGAAGAAGGACTGTTTCGTATACCGGTTCATGGGCACTGGCACCATCGAGGAGAAGATATTTCAGCGACAATCACACAAGCAGGCTTTGTCTTCAACAGTTGTGGACTCGGCAGAAGACGTTGAGCGGCATTTCACTCTCGAGTCGTTACGTGAGCTCTTCCAGTTCAAGCCGACCACAAAGAGTGATACTCATGACACCTTCAAGTGCAAGCGTTGCAATTCGGACGGTACACAGACCACCAAGGCACCAGCAATGCTTTATGGTGATACCAGTAGCTGGAACCATTTTGTGAATAGTGGGGATGCAGGGCCACTTGGTAAGATCCAGGACTTGTTATTGCGGCAAGAGGCATCGGAGAACGCTGTTACTGCTGTATTCCAGTATATCAGCCACTGATTTTCTTGTGACCCGAGCTCGATGAGATCATGAACATAGATAGCTTAGACATGCTTTCACCGCAGCAAATACAGCGAGTTTGGTACAAACCCTCACATAATACAACTTAGAACACAAGTCTGGGTGCCTCGTGACCTACTATTGCGCTTTCTGTACTCGCCGCACACCAAGTTTGGTAGGCTTGTCGTATCCATGAACCCTGTTTGTTGTGTTGCAGG
Source organism: Lithohypha guttulata (assembly GCF_036872675.1). Classification (NCBI taxonomy): domain Eukaryota; kingdom Fungi; phylum Ascomycota; class Eurotiomycetes; order Chaetothyriales; family Trichomeriaceae; genus Lithohypha; species Lithohypha guttulata. Next base: position 3,642,395 of record NW_027042750.1, read on the forward strand.
AGCGCCGACAAGCGACCTTGCCCGATGAGGCAGACATGAACCACTCAACTTGAAACGCATTGTTTTTGTCCATGGTCATGTTTGATCGACCCCATTACTACCAGTACTTGATTCCATTATTGTAACACCAGATCTACCCGGCCAACATAACATTGGTCACATATCTTAGATACTCAATACTATCGACTGTTTGCCAACATACTGATATCGATGATTTCGTGTCTACCTCTGCATCATGGACGCCAACGTCCAACGCTTGCTAACAGATAAGCTCTACGACAAGCGGAAACAGGGGGCTCTCGAGTAATCGACCTGCACAATTTTTGTAGACAATCGCTAACTCGAATAGACTAGAAAAGCTGATCCGAGAATCACTCGCAACAAAGGACCATGAGAGAATACGAAAAATTGTCGATCAGTTGTGCCATGAATATGCCTATGCTGTTCACCAGCCGTATGCACGCAATGGCGGCCTCATCGGCCTCGCCGCAGCCTCTATAGCACTTGGTTCGGTTCGTGAGCCTCCATGTCAACATTGGCAAAGCTTACGGCGATTAGGACGAGGTTGCCAGATATCTGAACGAAATCGTACCGCCGGTACTCGCGTGCTTCACAGATCAAGATGCACGGGTCAGGTACTATGCGTGTGAGGCCATGTACAACATTTCCAAGGTGGCTAAAGGCGAAGTCTTGGTATATTTTAATCTAATATTTGACGCTCTATGCAAGGTAATGCTCATGCTCTGACATCTCTGGCCTAGCTGACAGGGATAGCTGTCCGCCGATTCTGAACTCTCAGTAAAGAATGGTGCTGAGTTACTGGACCGTTTAATCAAGGACATCGTTTCTGAATCGGCCGCTCATTATGTATCAATACTCAACTACGATGAACAAAGGCAAGAGAAGGTGGACAACGACCGGTCCTCACAACAATCGAGTGACGATATAACGCCGGCCTTCTCGCTCGCTAGATTCGTGCCGCTTCTCGAAGAGCGCATCCACGTTCTCAATCCTTTCACAAGGCAATTCCTTGTGGCTTGGCTATCTCTCCTCGATACAATACCCGACTTAGAGCTTGTTCACTATCTGCCATCCTTCCTTGGAGGTCTCTTCAAATTCCTTGGCGACCAGAACAGGGATGTGAACATTGCAACCCAAGGACTCCTAGAACGTCTACTCGCAGAGATTGTCAAAATTGCTAAGATCAAAAGAGACGTTGCGGAGAGCCGGAGAAGTCGTCAATTTGCTCGAGTGAGAAGGGATTCTGCAAGCCAAACTCAAGCTACATCTTCAGACGGTAGTGCCGTTGATGACAACGCTGTCGAGTCAATTTCTGATAGTGACGGAGAATCCAACGGGGACTGGATCCCTGGCCAAGACGTGGAGATTGATCATGCTGCAATCCTCGATATTCTTCTCAAGTTCGTTGATCCTTCGTCCAATGACGAGTCTTCGTCACTCCTGCGAATAGAGGGATTGCCGAAGCAGAAAGAAGAGGAAATTGGGATTGTGGCTCTGAGATGGATTGAGACTTTCTTCGAAGTTGCCTCTGACGATATCTTGACGTTTATTCCTAGGTTATTGGGACAGGTATTGCCTGCCTTAGCCTCTCAATCAGAAGCGTTCTCCACACAAGCCGGAAGCGTCAACCGAGCCCTGATAGACTATGTGATGGCTTACGAAGACCAGAACAAACATATTGAAACTCCTCCAGAGAACACGAAGGAGGTGGCGACGACCGGCACAACTGGCCACGGACATCAGAAGTCAATTGCTTCGATTACTGATCAGGACATAGCACAAATAGCGCCATCCGAGAACACAGAGCAGCCTAAAAGTGAAGAGAGGTCACCCGAGGCTGAAGAAACACAGTCCATCGAATTCAAGCACGAGCTAGATTACGCCGAGGCGGTGAGAGTGTTGCAGCTGCAGCTCCTTCACGAGAGAGAAGAGACGCGAGTTGCTGCTATCAACTGGCTCCGCCTCCTACACAAGAAGGCACCGGAGAAAGTGCTAGCTCTGCACGACGGCACTTTCCCTGTGCTGCTAAAAACGCTGTCAGATGCGGCCGAAGCAGTTGTTATACAGGACCTGCAGCTATTGTCTCAGCTCTCGAAGCACAGTGAGGACAACTATTTTTCATCATTCATGATAGCATTGCTGCAGCTTTTCTCAACAGATCGTAAACTGCTCGAAATTAGAGGCAACCTGATTATTCGGCAACTATGCATCAATCTCAAGCCAGAACGAATTTATCGAACCTTTGCAGATTGCATCGAGAAAGACGAAGACATTGAGTTCTCGAGCATCATGGTCCAGAATTTGAACAACAATCTTATCACCGCACCTGAGCTCGCGGAGCTACGAAAAAGGCTTCGAAACATTGACAACAAAGATGGACAGGCATTTTTCGTGGCGTTGTTCAAGGCGTGGTCGCACAATGCAGTGGCAACATTCTCGTTATGCTTGCTCGCGCAGGCTTACGAGCAAGCGTACAATCTTCTCCAGATCTTCGCTGATCTGGAAATGACTGTGAACATGCTGATACAAATTGACAAATTAGTACAGCTGCTCGAAAGCCCAGTCTTCACATGTGAGTCCGAACCATGTGATGCTTGAAGTATTTACTGATCTGAGCAAGTTCTTCGTATTCAGCTTCTTGAGCCAGAGAAATACCCTTACCTCTACAAATGTCTCTATGGTCTTTTGATGCTCCTTCCGCAGTCGTCGGCATTTGCAGCATTGAAGAACAGACTCAACAGCGTGAATGCGATCGCACTCCTACATGTGCCTCCAACACAGCCAACATCGGCTAGAACTTCGTATGTACTTCTACAAAAGCCCTACCTCACCCCTTTTCGCAAATCGTGGCATTGGTATTGAGTGCCTACTTACGAGCGCGACCACGTTGAAGTTTTGATGGCTAACGTCTTTTCCGCGAGCAGTGTTGCTGCCGGGTCTAGCATACCCGGATCATCGACAAGTACGGTAGGACGCTTGGCAGGCCGACGCGAGCCTGGACCAGGAAACATCAATACCACGGGAGAGGTCAGATGGCCTGAACTGCTAGACAAGTTCCGAGGCACACAAGAGAAAGCCAGAAAAAGGAATGAGAGACTGCTGCGAGGCGGAGATGATGACGACGACGAGTTCGAGAGTATGCCCAAAATAGAAAGACGAACCAGGGCTCCAACTCAATCAGCAGATACAGATGGTCAGCAAGGTAGGATGAGTGGTAACAGTGGTCGGCAGAGTGTTGACATTGGCCGACCGGGAAGTCGCTTGAGCATGGAGCGAGGAATGGTGGGCACAGGTGCAGGCTTCGGGTTGAGGCAGGCACCTAACAACAGCTCACAACGACCAGTTGGCACTAGAATTGAGAGACGACCTGACACAGTTCCGGCAGCGGGAAATAATGATATATACAGGCCAGCTCACAAGAGTCGGCACAGCTTGATTGGCAAGTTTGGGATTAGGAGTACAAGCAAGGACAAGGACAAGAAAGAGGAAAGGCCTGGAGGACAAGGAGGCGCTGGGACTGGATTTGGCGGAAGTGCATTGAAAAAGGGGCCTTGAACTCACCTGGATGATCAAGCTGGAAGGTAACAAGGAGCTAGGGTGTTCGGGAACTCGATGTAGCTTAGTCGCAACAGCAGCAAGCATCACTCTTTGCTGACCAGAGCCTCCTGCTCTCTTTCCCATTTCTCCCTAACTCTTCTTCTCATGCCTCCATGCACACCTCGACCCCAGATCTCACTTTGCTCAACTTCGGTGTCGTCTGTGGAAACCTTTCCGCCTCGTGATCCCCATGCATCAACAGCATCACCTTCGTCGGTATACTCGCCAATGACTTCTTTCTTCTCTCTTTTGCGCCGTTCCTTCCGCCGGCTTTCCTCCACCTTCCTCAAATACGCAGCGTAAACAGCAACTTCCGCAATGCCCACAACCAGTGCAGTCCCCAAAGCCACTAGTACCCTGATGCCATCATTTGGCCACCATCTCGTGACATGCCACGCGACCCACGCGCACATGGCCACACTGAGAGACATATTCAGCACGAGTGAAGGCGAAATATCGTCTGAACCATCTTCGTCCTCGACACCGATCTTCCCTGACAGAGCCTGCTGTGATTGTTCCTCGCGCTGTTTAATAAGCAGATTGTATTCCTTTCGTTCCTGCTCGACGCGCAATCTTTCCATTAGAGCCTTGTATTCCTCTGATGGTTCGGGTTTCGGCTCTGGCGGAGGTTTGTAGATGCTTGTTCCGCGGAGGAGGGTGTTTAGAGTCTTGCCGCTGTGTTTTGAGAGAGTGATGAGTGCATTGTGGGAAATTGAGTTGGCTGGTGTGGATGGGGTGGATGGGGACGACGGGTACTGGGAGTGGAAAGTTGAGTTGGGAGGGAGGGTGGAAATGGTTTCGAGGATTAGAGGGGTGGTGGTTAGGAGGACCATTGTGGATGAGTGAGATCAATACTGACCACTATGGGTCAGAGTATTGTGTGTATAAGGATGTGAGTGAGAGACTTGTTGACCATGTACTGGAAATATATGAGGTGAAGGTCAAAGTGAGGCAGTCGTGACCTGACCCAGTATTTTGGGGGTGGCTCAGGGCAAGCGCAGCCTAAAGCACAATTAGTTAGTGAGCAGTAAAGGAAGGTTCCTATGCTTAATCGTTGTAGAAGTGGTTATCGATTAGCGACGTCGCTGCCTCCACAATTTCGCAAACACCGACTGGAAGTACTCGTGCTCGTCGCGTCGGCCATGAATAGTTCCCAGTCGCAGTGCTGTGTTACATGATCAGAGCCTCTGTCTTCGACGATACTGGTCATTCAGACTGGTGACTACCACGCGATCATGCTCAGACGCACCTGCCAGATTGTGCGCGTAGATAGCAATTGCTGTCTGGACCGGCAGCGACTTTCCTCACCAACTTGAAACTTGACCAGTCCACAAGATGGCAAAGCTTTCCAAGGATAGAGCTGTTACCTCGCAACAAGACAGCTCTCACTTGAGTACTCCTCTGGTGAGCCGACCTCCTCCAGCCACAAAACCCAACTCGATGCTACCACCAAAGTCGCGACCGAATACAGTACCGAGCAAGCGACCACAACCCAACAATGCGGAGGGGAGTCCTGCGGTAGGATCGAATCAGAAGAAACGCAGGCGACGTGGAAGAAAGTCTAGCTCAAGAGGATCGTTCAGCGAAAATGCTACTACAGCTAGTGAAGATACTGCTACCACCCGGAGCACGAGGTCTCTTGGTAAAGATGCTCAACCAAAGGGCTTCTCCGTGATAAATCCAGCTCTCAATGAACTCCGCCAGCAAACATTGCGCGACAAGGAGCCGGAGATGTTTGGTGAGTATGCAATGAGCGTCGCTAGTGAATCCGAGACGGATGCAGCAACACCTGTTCCTTCACGCAAACGCAAATCAAGCCCACCCCTCAGCGTAAATTATAGAGCAGCTCAGAAAAAGCCCGCAGACAATCAGAATGAAGCTCTCGTTAAAGACATACCTCATCCTGCAGTCAAACCGCAAGTCATTTCTGATGTGGCCTCTTCAATACCAGTGGTGTCCGAGAGTCCAAGTGTTGAAATTACGTCTCAACCTGCCCCTGTATCAAGAAAGCAACCCCAGAAATTGTCCAGCAACAGACATCCATGTCCTCTTCGGGCGGAGCATAATTGCACACGAACTTTCGCCGACCTTGAAAATGCCCAGCGTCATGCTCGGGTGCATAGCCAATCTCTGACTTGTCACATCTGTCAGAAGACTTTGTCACGAAAAGACAAGCTCAAAGCACATCTTAAAAACGTCCACACCCCTGAAGAAAGAGCTGCTGCCTCAAATCAAACAAGTGCGGGTGGCCAGCTTGTGGCCAATAACGGCACCAATGGCACCTCGACCACTTCGCTGGTCGCAAATGGCAGCAAAGAGGTTGAGCACTCGCCTTCCAAAGACGAGAGTATCAGATCAGATCCATCGCGTGATGTGCCCGTTAGCACCGTTGAGCTTGCCGGTGAAGTTACCGATGCCGAGTCTGAGACTGAGACAGATTCTGGTAAACAAGAGACACACTCCGAAAAAACAAGAGACACCACTGTTTCCTCAGTAGCGACGAATCGTGCCTCACAAGAGGAGTCCAGCCAGGATGCATCGAAGCAGGATTCACCGGAGATGGAGGACGATGCCTCTCCTATAAACTCCACTATTCCTGATATGCCTAATTCATCTTCTGCCACTGATAGGTCATCTTCCGTAACCAAGCTGTACAATACTACCTCGGCGTCATCCAAGGCCATCAACGGCGTCAAAAGAAAAAGGCATACGTCGTCATCAACGGCTTCGGGGTCGAATTCAGATAGACCAAGCAAACGCCCAAGATCGGAAACCACACCATTGCCGGGCAACAATTTGTCCAATGCTAATCAAGAATCCGACACGAACCACTCGTCACCAGCAGAAGCCAGTACAAGATTGCAGAACCAACCATCCTCCGCGGTAAACCAACAAAGTTTGCAAAGCAAGGCCGGCTCGACTATCTCCGTGGCTCAACCTAAAGAACGTAATATCCGCACTTCATCCTCTTGTAGTAATAGCACAGCACACGAGGGTGGTTTGCAGGATGGAAACACGGATTCGGAATCATCTGTGCAATCCGACGCTGAGGCTTCAGAGGCAGAAGATAAGACACGAAGACTTAGCACCAAAAAGAAACGGCTTGTTGGAAACCTCAACAATGCCTTGTCGCGGCGTCAATCGTCGTTCGACAGCCATGTTGAGCGCTCTGAGACTGGGTCGAATCATACAAATGCAGGCACGTCAAGTCGGAAGGAATTGACTATCAATGTGCCTCATCCTCCTCCTCCTAAGAAACATAAGTTTCTACCTGCTGCTACCAGACACCCTACTGCATCTGCCCAGCAACCGGAAAAGAGACGGCCTAGCCCAACCTTAACACAAAAGGGCAAAGAAGCTGCTGATCAGCGAAGGTGTTTCAGATGTTGGTGTAAATCGTCGCGGTGTGACAACGCAAAGCCTAGATGTAATCACTGTGCAAAAGGAGGCAGGAATTGTCAATTTTATAGCATGACTAGAGAGGCTTTCGAGAACGAGAAAGCAGATCGAAAGGCGGCTAAGTCAAATACAGCAAAGGCAACTGCCACCTCGTCACCTAAGCCTAAACGGAAAGTGAAGGACAAGGGTCTGTCGGCTGTGAGTGCATCCGCTGCCAACAAAGATAGCAAGTCTATCGAGGAATTACAGCAAACCTTGGATGAAGAGAATGATGACACTGACCACGAGCCTAATACAGGACCAAATGTTCGTCACAAAGCAACAACCGTAGCTCGACGGACCGCAAGCTTGTCATCAAACAAGAAAAAGAGTGCCACCATTCGCAGCGAGTCTAGCGTCAACAACAATTCTGTTGCGGTCAGCAGCGATGATTCTGCCTCTGAGGCATTCAGCAAAGATCGAAAAAACACCCGCCGTCCACCTAACTCAGAGTACAACTTCAAAGAGCTGGCGAAAATAGGTGAAACAGGAAGGATGAGTGACGAGGAAGTTCATATTCTGCTCTCTTGGCGAGACTCATTCTGTGAGGAGCATGGTTTGTCTCACCATGAGTTTAATGAAATGATGGAAGTATCTTGTCATCGAGGCACAACTAGTTGGCGCTACAACTTCATCAATAAAGATGAGTTCATGAGACAATACTATGATCAGCTACCACATCGCAATCGTCGGTCTCTGCTTCGCTTTCGTGAACGCCGTTTTCAGAACGTTGAACGAGGAAGCTGGACAGAGGACGACAATAAAGAGCTTCGACAGCTTGTCGCACAATTCGGACCAAAGTGGGTTGAGATAGGCAGGATGATGGGTCGGACTGCGGATGATGTAAGCCAGCGTTGGCGGCACAGACTAAATTATGGCCATGAAATGCGCTCAGGCGAATGGACTGATGACGAGATGCAGCAACTGGAGAATGAAGTAGAAGCTTTTGCGGTTTCTAAGAACACGACTACCGACGATACAGATCTAGTTATCCCTTGGCAGGCCATCAGCACAAAACTTGGTAATGGCAGGACTGCACAACAATGTGCGAACAGATGGAGACTTAGTACGACAAAACTGGTTGGCAGTACGTACGTGAAAGTTCCCCATAGCGGTCGTATCCCTAAGTCTGTCACCAAGGCACCGAGAACACCAAGCAAGATGGAACAACGTCTATCTGGCCACAAGAAAACCTTCAAGTCAAAAGCAAGGATTGGAGACCGGTCGAGCTCGGCTAGATCGCAACCGAACGATCGGTATAAGTCTGCGGAGCGTATTGTGGAATCAGATGAGTCAGAAGAGGATGTTAATGATGAGGATACCAAGGATGAGGGTGATGCCAGAAACGAGGACTCCAGTCCAGAAGACGAAGCAAATCAAGGTTCTCGTCAATCGGAGCAGTCAGACACAGATGCTGAAGAAGCATCGCCAGCCAACCAGGAAGACGATGAACAATCGGACGATGGTTCAGACCTTATAGAGGTCCAGGAGTCGTCTCCTCAGCCGCGGCCGTCGAGTGCAAGACTCTCACAAAAAAGCAAGCCTAGATTTACGGCAAAGATGATGCCACCTCCATCTCCTCCTAATCGACCCCAGCAAAGTGCCGATAAAGACACCCAAGAACTCATAGTACAAAAGTCAAATCAATCAACTCCTGTCAAATCTCGGAATCCATTTCAAGGTGTCAAGCCTCAAGGCAATCAGCCGAGTCTCTCCCAGGTATTTGCAGACACCCAAGCTCAGTCTAGTCAGCGAACTATAGGTGGACGTTCTGTCAGATCCCGTGTTCCTGATAGCATTGCTGAGCGACCTAGTCCAGATACAAGTATTCGGCATCGACCTCTTTCGTCACAATCAAAGCAGGCGGAGTCCGACAGCTCTGAAGAAGATACAGAGGAGGACGAGTCTGAAGGTGCTGATGATGAACTCAAGAGTCCAAACTCTTTCAGATCTGCTAGGGAACAGTCTGAAGGGTCCAAACATGAGGTCGATGGAACAACCAAGGACAACTCGAAGCAAGGTCAGGATACTCCGTCGAACTCTGAGAGTAGCAGTGACCCAGACAATTCTGGTTCTTCATCCTCGGACGAAGACAACGCTGCTCCAAACAATACCAACGGGCTATCACAGAACGCGTTCTGGACTGCAGTCAACTCCTTCACCAGCAGGTTCATACCTGGCAGTCAGCGAAGCATGACAGAAACACAGAAGGACAATATGCGAAAGAACAAAAGAAGATCTCTTGCTGACGCATTGAACCAGAGACATGATGAAGACGAGAGTGATGAGGATAGTGATGATGGATGATTAGTACAATTGCTATTTCACTCGCACGTGCTTCACGTACATTACGTATCCGTAGCATTCGATTACATAGCTTTTGAGACGATATGATACCCATTGTATGATACCAATGGTCCTCTCGTGACCTGCCAAGCTGTTCAACATGATGTTAAGCGAGTGTATGCATCAAGCGATTGGCGATGTTCCTCTTTATCAATAGTTGCATGCATATACGAAGCACAAAGCCCTTCCAAGCAAGGACTGGTCATGATGTCTTCTCGTCGCAAGGTCACGGTCACGTAAAGATTATCATGCACCATCCGAGCATATAAATTCGTGGCATTATGTATATGCCTTGACCTCTATCGACGCTCGAATGACTACGTTATTTGATGACTCACACAGCATAGAAATTCCAAACACCTCAACACATACACATGTACACACTGTCCGATCTTAGTCCCTTGATCTCAGAGCATAAAGAAGAAAATGGCACCCCTCATCCTAAACTACAACACCCTCGACGTCTTCACCATAACCCCCTTCACTGGTAACCAACTCGGCCTCGTCCACCTTCCCTCTTCCCCTTCCCTCTCCCAAGCCCAAAAACAACAAATCGCTGTAGAATTCAATTATAGCGAGACAGTCTTCTTGCACCACAAAGACTCCTCCAATGATGATGGAATCTACGAAGCACAAATCTTCACCCCGAAATCCGAGCACCCGTTCGCTGGACACCCGACCATCGGGACCGCAGTGTGGGTTTTCGAGAATTTAGAACCGCGAAGAGAGGAGATTGTGATTAGATTGAAAGCTGGGGATGTGAAGTGTCGGTATGAGAGGGGGAGGGGGTTGGCAGGTGCGAGGATTCCGTTCGATGTGCGGGTTCATGGGAGGGGCGTGGGGTGGGACAGAGTTGTGGAGGTTCAGGAGGGTTCGAAGTGGAGAGATACTAGTATGGGTGAGGGAAGTACAGTGCCATTAGTGAGTATCGTCAAGGGTATGAACTTCGCACTTGTAGATCTAAGCGCAAATCAAAAGTTACTGGATCAAGTCAAAGTCACGAAAGATGATATCCTGCGATATGAGGACTTGGATGAAGGTTGGCAGCAGGAGGGATTACTAGGGAATGTGTTTTACTATGTACGTCCGGAACAAGACGACAGGGTTGTAAGGATCGCGCAGCGGGTCATTGTGATTGAACTTGAGGATCCGGCTACTGGGGCGGCCAGTGCGGCGTTGACTGCGTACTTGGCGTTGAAGCGTGGTGGTGCAGGGAAGAATTATAGTTTTGAAATTGATCAGGGGGTGGAGATGGGGCGAGCGGGCAAGATATTTGTGGAGGTGGGGTTGAATAAGGCTGGGGATGGGGTTGAAAGCGTTGAGTTGAAGGGACAGGCGGTCGAAGTTATGAAGGGGACTTTGAGGATGCAGGTATGAGGAGGTATAACGGGCACCTCATTGTGCTGTGGCGTCTATCCCGGAAACAAGCTGGGGAAACACATGATCAAAACGTGCAGATCGTGCAAGGGGCTCATAGGCAATGTTTGTTGCTTCAAAGGGTATCGTAATTTGATCATCTGGCTACCTCTTGCCACTGGCTTGTGCCTAATTCCGACTCCAGAGCATCATTTGTATCAGCTTCTTGGACGCCGTCAGCGTCATGTGAAGTTTCCTCAGCTTCATCGTCACGTCCATCACTCACATCTTCTTCAGCAAAACCTACTGTCTTTCTTCCTGCTCCGTCTTTATTCTTCGCAGGCTCAATGAGCACATCTCCTCTCCAAGGCCGACATCTGGTCACAGTCTCACCACATCTCAGACAAGACCAGCCAGATCCTTCTTCGCCTTCGATCTTAGTGGCTAAGCATACGTAGCAATAAATACACGCACAGGGCATCGTCTCGTAAGGATTCACAATATCTGTCTGCACACTGCCGATAATGCCACCACCTGCGCCAACATTAGCGCCCAGGACTTCTGCTTCGGAGGTTGTGCCAGGATTCTGCTCAGCGTAGCAGATGGCACAGGTGCGCTCTGGTAGGAAGGCAAGCGGGCCGTGCTTCTCCTTTTCCGCGTGATCATGAGGGCTATCCGGATCAGATGTGACTGATGTCTTAAATTTCCGCCAGGCGCGCGACAACATGCGTCGCCAGCGCGTTATGCCGACGAGGGGAAGCAGGAAAAGGAGGAATTCGGTGAAAGCGTGCCAAACTAGTTGGCGATTGAGGTACTCAAAGCTAACTTCTCGGTGTGTCTGGCTATTTGGCGTGACTAGACGTAATCGTAGTAGACGATCTACAAGAGTTCGGTAACGGCCGTTGATGAGGAAGACGAGGAAGGAGGTGAATGCTGCAATATTGTGGATTGTGCTGAGTTGAGAGGATATGCGGCTCAAGCGCTGGACAAGAGGGCTTGGTCCGGTGTATGAGGACTCAGCCTCGACCAAATAGTCGTTGTATTTGTCCCAAGCATACCGACCTAGCACTGTTATGAGACCATGAAGACTCTTCTGCGCTCGCGAAGGTTTAGCAAGTGTACCAGTAGACGTTATCTTGCGGGCGTCTGTATAGCGTAAACCCTGCAACGAGGCACCATAAGAGGCGTCATTGTCCCATATGCTCAACTTGAACAATATCGCCCTCAACACGAGTAAGGTTTCGTGCGCATAGTCATCTTGTAAATGGGGATTGAAGTATTTGAGCGCATCGGCGATCTGTGACTTGAGTAGAGTAAGGAGCTCTTCGTCGAGGAGTTCAGCATCCACCTGACCAACCCGAACAGTAGGTTGAGTGCCTCGACTGTCAACAAGAACGGTCCATAACGAGGTAAGAGGTTCGGCAGTGCGATTGAGAGGAAACGGAAGACGGCCGAGGGCTGAGTCGTTGGCGAGCCTCTGTTGCACTTGATGCGCTGCTGTCGCTTCCTGCCGACGTGCTTCTTGCCGAGCTTGTATACGTTGTTGAGCTGCGGCAAAACTGCCTCCAGAGGACATCACGATACCATTGTTGAGTGAATGGTAACGAAATGGAAGTAGAAGCAGGAAACAGATTAATCACAATCACATGCCGAGGCAGGCGGCACAAAACAAGTAGCTGAAGTGAGACCCATCTTACGGGTAGATAGCGGTAACTTTCACTTGCTTCACATCCGCTTAACGGTGAACGCGTCGCGAAATTTGCCCTGAGGCATCTAGAAAACAATACAGTCTGACCTGTGGTACGAGCCCTCCAGGAATATGCAACAATTGAGGGTTCTGATTGACGTGCAGACTCGAAATCAAGGAAGTTGAAATGATAACTTCTGAACATGCCTTCGTTCGCGATAGAGGCTGAAGGTGAGACGGTACCTCTTTCTGTCCAGGACATCTATCAGACCTTAGTGAAGACTGCTGGCTCCCAGGCAACACAGCAATCTCTTCAAGTTTCAGCCAAGCAGCTCACCAACTGGGAGAAGACACCGGGATACTACTCTCTGCTGCAAGAGGTCTACTCCGATTTTAGCCTCGACGAAGGAGTTCGCTTTCAAGCCATAATCCAGCTCAAGAACGGCATAGACAGACACTGGAGGAAGACTTCTCATCATGCAATTCAGAAACAGGAGAAACAAAAGATAAGGCTGAAGGGCATTGAAATTGGTGTTCAGGAGCCCAAACCTACATTAGCCCTCCAGAATGCTCTTATGCTCGCTAAGATTGTCCGGATTGAATTCCCTCACGATTGGCCAGACGTTATTTCTATCTTGATACAGCATTTACGAAATACTGGAGATCAGAGTGCAAGTCCAATCTATGTCCGCAACACCCTGAATATCGTACTCCAGATTATCAAAGAACTTGCCACAGGAGCATTAATAAGGACGAGAAAGAGTTTACAGTCAGTGGCTTCGGAACTGCTGCATGTGCTTGGTCAGCTCTACTTTGGTCTGGTGGAGAAGTGGAGGTCTATTCCTGACAGCTCTACTATGCTGAATAGTCATGCCGCATTGAAGACCTTGAGGAGATTGTTGGTTTTTGGCTTTGAGCACCCGCATCGTGAAGGTTCCGTCAAGCAGCTCTGGCAAGTACTACAGGAACATAGTGATTATTTCCTGTCGTCATGGAATACAGATCTGTCTAATATACTGTTGGTTAAACACCTCTTCCAAATCAACAAGCTCTGGCTTGACATGTCCAAGCAACATCCAGCCTCCTTCGTACTGCTTGGTTGCATGGACATTCTTAGACGTTCTTGGACCCTCGTGAATGGCAACAATGCAAAGGAAGCATTGAATCCCAATTTCGACTGGTCCGTGCACAGCAACGGTGATTCCAGTGATGAGCAACTACCTATTGAGAAGATGGCCTTGAAAGCGTTGTTACTCTTCCGGTCGTGTATCAAGATGGTCTTTAATCCAGTGCACACCTTCAAATACCAGTATCCTGACGATAAGGAGGATAGAAAGCAAGCTGTTGATCAGATTAGGTCTCAAGTCTTCACCAACGATTTTGTCTTACAGCTTATGGAAATTCTAGTAACGCAATATTTCGTCTTACGACCATCCGATCTTCGAGACTGGGAAGAAGAACCCGACGAATGGGAGAAACGCGAGGAAGAGATCGCAGATGCATGGGAGTTCTCCATACGATCCTGCTCAGAAAAGCTATTTCTCGATCTTGTCATACACTTCAAAGAATTGCTCGTTCCACGGCTACTCCAGGTATTCCAACAGTATGCAAACGTGGACAACCATGAGGTCCTCTTGAAAGACAGCCTGTACTCTGCCATTGGAACTGCCGCCGCGTGTGTAGAGGATGTGCTTGACTTCAATAGCTTCATCCGCAACACACTTGTGCCAGAAGTGCAGATGGACCAGCCGAATTACAATCTACTGAGACGACGTACTGCTATGGTACTAGGTCAATGGGTGCCCATACAGCCTGAACGTCTAGATCGAGTGGCTGTTTACCAAATATTTGCTTACCTTCTCAACCCTACAGACAAATTGAACGATCATGTGGTTCGTGTCACTGCTGCGCGCCAGCTAAAATTAGTCTTGGAGCCTTTTGAGTTCTCAGTTCAGGATTTCCAGCCGTACGCAACCACTATTCTTGAAAATATTATGCGCTTGATCCAGGAGACTGAGCTATCAGAGACAAAGATGGCCTTGCTAGAAACAGTTCGAGTCGCTGTCACCAAGCTCGAAGATCAAGTCGAACCATATGCAGGAGGCATTATGTCGATACTGCCATCGTTGTGGGCAGAAAGTGGCGAGGAGCATCTGATGAAGCAGGCCATCTTGACCATGATCACAGCCATAATCAATAGCCTGCGTCAGAAAGGGACATCTTATCATCGACCTATCTATCCTTTGATTCACGACTCGGTACAGCCCGAATCAGAAGCCAGCGTGTACTTACTGGAAGAAGCGCTTGAGTTGTGGTCAGCACTCATAGCACAGACACCTACAGAGAATCCTCCCACTGAGCTGCTGGCCTTGTCCATTGACCTTCTGCCTTTGCTTGAACTTGGTTCGGATCACTTACGCCAGTGCTTTGAAATTTTAGAGTCATATGTCGTTCTCTCGCCCGCCACCATTCTTGATCCTCAAGTGTTAACACCACTTCTTGTTTCACAGAAATCAATGCTGCCAATGCTCAACTCCTCGAGAGCGCGCGATGCAAGCATGTCGCCACGTATAATACAAACTCTTGTCCAAACACTATCTGTTCCGGGATATTACACCAACGAAACACAGCAAAATGCCCTGCAGCACATTTTGACCAGCATGGCACACACAGACTACCTGCGCTCGCTAATCGCAAGTTTGCATGAAGCCTATATTTACCATCAGAATCCACGGCCCGATCGAAGGCCACCAGAAATCATTGGAATAGGAGAGACGTCACTATTCACCCTTCTCAGCCATATTATCCTTGCAGATCCATCGTTGTTCCTGTCTGTGCTTGGTTCAATTCATAATCCAGAGAATACCGGAGATGGGATATTATCATGGCTATTAACAGAGTGGTTCCATCAGTACGACAGCACGCCAGACACCCTAAGACGTAAAGTGCAAGTCTTGGCACTTACGTCTCTTCTTTCTGTTGATCCAGCTCCAATGCCTCTGCTAGCCTCTCTGCAATCGCTTTTCAGTATCTATACAGATACGCTAACCGAGCTAGCTGAAGGGACCGCAGAAGAGAATCGTGGCGATTATCTGTACTCGCCGGCCCAGCCAGGAGGGATGCTTCCGAACTGGCCAGAGACAGATAGCCCAGAGGATGTTCGTAAGAGACACATGACAAATTGGGAGGTAGTCTATGTTATCAATACCAGAGAATTTGTGGCAGAGAGACTGAAACATGCAATACAGAACTGTGGTGGGCAGGAGGCGTTTCAGCAGCAGTGGATCACGGAAAGGATAGATCAAGATGTGGTCAAAGGATTTACCAACCTGGGTCTTCTTTGATCGACGGTGCTGTACTTGAAGCATTAGCTAGGTTCAAGATCCAGGAACAGCGGTGGGTATGAGACATCCAACAGTAACAACTTGTGAGTTTGGCCGGAGTTCGATATAGGATGGGACCTTCTCCTGCGTGAGCACAAAGGCAAGGACAAGAGGTCGTGCCCTCCTTCCAATACTACCTACAGCTTTAGAAACCATTTTGAACTAATCTCATGACCACCGACAAGCCGTCTCTATTGCTTCAAAAAGCTTGTGCCTGCGGGTATCCTGAGATCTCGTTCCACAGCACACATTTGGGTCCGATCGTGCATTGTTGTCATTGCACCATTACTCTGATAGGCCAGATACATTCTAGCCCTGGTCAAATATTTTCTCTGACACCTCATTCCTTCAATCTTCGAAAGACTCAGTATGCTCTACAAACATCATATGCTTTCGTGCTCACAACACTTTCAGGCACAAGGGTGAAGGTTCCAGATCTGGTGTAGAAACGGACAGAATGGACATATATACTCGATTGGTACAACGCGTCCTGGAAAGCTCCGAGCTCGGCCAAGCACGCCTGCGGAAGGTTGACGCGGGGTTACCAAAAATGTTGCGAAACTTTCCAGACACAAAAGCACCGAATTTATCCTTGCCTCTGCTCAAAGATTGACATTTCTCTATATTGAATTGCTTTGAGAATTGTGCTTCAGATATTGCAAAGCAGATCTACAACAAACATGGGTTCTATCGACACAAGCAAGACATATGCTCTTCCTGAGAGCCACAAGGATGTATGTGACTCGGTCCGAGAAAGCTGAGAACAGACGTGCTAATATCTGACCAGCTCATGGAGAAGCACTTACCTGAGCTTGACCCGGAGGTCGCTGAAATCATGGTATGAATACCCCAGACTCAATGAGACCATATACTAAGCGGACTACAGAAAAAGGAAATTCAGCGACAACGAGAGTCGATTGTGCTCATTGCCTCTGAGAACTTTACCTCTCGAGCCGTCTTCGATGCGCTTGGTTCACCCATGTCGAATAAGTACTCTGAAGGATATCCAGGAGCAAGATATTACGGTGGCAACCAGCACATTGACGCCATTGAGCTGCTATGCCAGGCGAGAGCATTGAAAGCATTCAGCCTGGACTCCGAGAAATGGGGTGTCAATGTTCAGTGTCTTTCTGGCAGCCCAGCCAACTTACAGGTCTACCAAGCTATCATGAGGCCGCACGACCGATTGATGGGTCTCGACCTGCCTCATGGAGGTCACTTGTCTCACGGTTACCAGACACCACAGAAAAAGTGAGTAGAGAAAGGACTCAGACGTGTATCATGGCTAACCAGATGCTCTAGGATCTCCGCTGTTTCTACCTACTTCGAGACCTTTCCATATCGAGTCAACCTCGAAACCGGCATCATCGACTACGACAGATTGGAAGAGAATGCTATGATGTATAGACCCAAGGTGCTCGTGGCAGGAACCAGTGCATACTGCCGCCTGATCGACTACGCTCGTATGCGCCAGATCGCAGACAAGGTCGGTGCTTACCTCGTGGTCGACATGGCCCATATCTCCGGTCTGATCGCTGCCGGCGTAATCCCGTCTCCATTCGAGCACGCTGACATCGTCACAACTACAACCCACAAGTCCCTCCGTGGCCCCCGAGGCGCCATGATCTTCTTCCGCAAAGGTGTACGCAGCACTGACGCCAAAACCGGCAAGGAGATCCTCTACGACCTCGAAGGCCCCATTAACTTCTCCGTCTTCCCTGGCCACCAAGGTGGTCCCCACAACCACACTATCACCGCCCTAGCCGTCGCCCTCAAGCAAGCAGACACCTCCGAATTCAAGCAATATCAAGAGCAGGTCATCAAGAACGCCAAATCCCTCGAAAACGAATTCAAGAAACTGAACATCAAGCTCGTAGCCGACGGAACAGACTCCCACATGGTCCTTCTCGACCTCCGTCCACAATCCCTAGATGGTGCTCGTGTCGAAGCCGTCCTGGAACAAATCAACATCGCCTGCAACAAGAACTCCATCCCAGGCGATAAGTCAGCCCTAACGCCATGCGGTATCCGAATCGGCGCTCCAGCTATGACATCTCGTGGCTTTTCCGAGGACGATTTTAAGAGGGTAGCGCGCTACATCGTGCAGAGCATCGACTTGTGCAAGAAGGTTCAGAGTGAGTTGCCTAAGGAGGCGAACAAGCTGAAGGACTTCAAGGCCAAGGTTGCCAGCGAGAGTGTACCTGAGATACTGGAGTTGAGAAAGGAGATTGCTTCGTGGGCTAGCTCGTTCCCTCTCCCAGTGTAAGTGAATTGTGCAGCACGAAAACAGTACAGGTTTGATGAAGATTTTTATAATGTGGTATGAAGATTCAACATGAGGTGATTGAACATTATAGGACTATGACATATCAGTGGGCAGGCGTTACTCAGACAGGTGCAATGGTGTACAGGCGCCTGAGTCAAAAGTTTACCTTCGACTTGCGTCCTAAAGGTAGCTCAGGCAGATCTTTCAACATATAGATGTGTCTTTGCTTGAGACAAAATTTGAATATCGTGTGAGCTACACCGGTAGCTTCAGGTCGAAGAATTAGAATCTACGCGATGCAGGGTTGCACAATATAAATGCTACATCCAGGGTCTGTCGATACTCGCGATCGAATCTCCCAGACACCTCGAGGAAAGCATGGGATATCTTACAATTGCCTCTCTGTACATAACTCTTTTTACCAACATACATGTTTTGATCAGTCGTCTTTATCTTTCTCGCCTCTACTGCGTCCACCCTGTCGCCCACCCTGCACGTCCTTGATACCCGCTATCAAACTAAGTTGTTGCAAAAAGTCCTTGGCTCTCTGTGCCGGATATGTCAACTTGCCCTGTTGAGCCGCCTCTTTTCTCAGTCTCTGACCTTCCTGCGCAGCTTTTGAAAGGACGCCACTGATCAGGGCCACTGAACGCGGCGAGTCGTCGTTTCCTGGTATGGGGTATGTCACCCAGGCGGGGTTGACGTTGGTGTCGACGATGCCAATGGTGGGTATATTGTAGATGCCGCACTCGTGCAGGCAGACCTCGTTTTCGACTGGATTGAGGACGATGACGAGGTCTGGTCTTAGAACGCTGCGGTTCTCGTTCTCTAGTGCTTCGGCGTATTGACTTAGCTCTTCGTCTTGGCCGTTGACTACTTTGATGTTGGCTCTGTCGAGGATTTGCTGGCCGTTGGTCAGGCTGCCGGGGATCCAGCGGGAGAAAATGTGGTATGCTTCGGCGCGCAGGGCGGAGGTGACGACCACGTCTTTGGTGTTCTTCTTTGTGCCGACGAAGAGGATGATGCCACCTCGGCGGGCGACTTCTTGGACGACGCGAGCGGCGCGACGGAGGTAGGAGAGGGTTATCTCGAGGCTAATGATGTGGATGCCGTTGCGGATGCCAAAGATGTAGGAGCTGTTTCCAGGGTGCCACAGCTGGGTGGCATGGCCGAGGTGGCACTGGTTTGCGAGGAGCATTTCGAGGGTAACGGTGGAGGGCATGGGAGGATCTTCAATGATGGTGCTGGGATGGTAGACACCTAGCATTTCTGTACCATGAGCCGTGGCTTCTTCCTGAGCTGCTAGAGCGGAATTCATCGCTGCGAGACTAGGGTATGGAGCTGGAGGCAGCGCGTCCTGTCCAAGGTATTGCGGCGACTTGTCAACGGGAATGGCGCCATCGTGCTGTGCTGCTTGCATGGACAGTACCTGGCCATGGAGAGAATTGAGTTTCTCAGCTGCTTCGCCTACACTCTCCTCAATCCCAGCCGTGTTTGGAGTACTTTTGTGGCCAACAGCATCGAGAAGAGATGATGGTTCATCAGGATGGCCTGGTATCGATCGTATTGCTTGGTGGTCTGTAGTAGAAGGTCTGTGTACGCGACTGTCTATATTGATCGTGTTTGCGTAGAATCTCCTCCACTCCTGTTTCGTCGACCTTGGTATCGCTGTTCGGCCTGCTTCACAATCAATTTTGAGACTTTTCCAATGAGTTATGGTACATACCATGCCGTACGACAAGCTGCCGTAATATCATTGTGCCGTTTATGCTACCACTCGAGACTGATGCTCTTCATTATTGGGAACTTTCGCAGCGCCAGTCCGCAAGTGAGCAAACAGAGCAAACACCGAGCAGGGCACTCGGTCCCTAGTATTCGAGTCAATTCATGCACTTGACCACTAATCCTACGGCACCAATGTTCTCATAATACCACGAACGCTGTCTTCTACATCGTATTACATCGACCTTGATATTCCTGTATAGTGATGAAATGCTTTATGTTTCAAGAAACCCAGTCGCACATGTCGACAGCAGTCACTACCTGATCAGGATGAGTCGTGCCTGCCTGATAAGCACATATTGACCCGTCGCAAATTCAGCTGATCGCAAATAAGAAACCCTTCACTCTGACCGTCACGCTTTGTTCCATTCCGTGTTTTCCTGCCTTCACCCGCTATACCTTATCACTGATCCGATGACCTACCTAACCAAGATGCCTTTCCTCAACCATGATGCCGATTCTCCTTTCTGAAGCAAACAAATGTCTTCCAAGAAGAGGTGTTCTTACTTTTACGCTACCAATCTTGGTTCTACAAAAACACGGTTATGCTCACTCCGTTGACTCTGACGCCCTTGCAGTCTCAACCACTGACTCATATGCCTCTAATCCAGCAGGCTGGTCTTCCGCATTCGACGCCACAGATGGCATCTATTTATCCCTCCTATCAGGTACGTTTAACATTGAGAATCCCAGCACAGGAAGCCAATACTGAACCGAGCAGCAGAATTCCCAGCGGCGCAAAATACGGAGGTCGTTCAACCCTGAATTTTCCAAACGCTATGGCCGAGCTACCTTTCCACCAGAGAAACTCGTCAAGTACAGTCCGAGATGGGGCTACGCTAGACTTTTCAACTTCCCTTATCCTGGTTCTTCGTTTCGTCCACGGATGAATACAATTGTTGTTCAAGTCCATGGTGTTGCAATTCCTAACAGCAGGACTGATCCTACTGGTCGAGCTGGGGCAGGAATCTACTTCGGTCGAGACGACTGTCCTCACAACATGAACTTCGCTCTTCAGCCTTATATGGTGCAGACAGCTAACAGAGCTATTCTCGAGGCTGTTCGTACCGCCCTCAGCGAGCTCATTTCGATGCGTCACACAAAGCTTGATCCTAGGTGGAAAGAGGTTCTGATCATGACCAACAACGATTATGTGAAACAAAGCCTTGACAAATGGGTATGGGAGTGGGAGCACAATGGTTGGCAACGTATGGGCAGACTCGACAACATCAAGAATTTGGAGACCATGAAGGAAGTACACAATCTGCTAACCTACATCGAAACCATGTTAAACATGGCCGTTCGCTTCTGGAAGGTCGATCGCAAGGATATCTTTGGTGCTGATCGTTTGGCAACCCAGGCTCTCTCCTTGTTGCCTTGACACGACACGCGGGAATAAAAACCATGAGAGTCAGCAAGTGATCTTGTAGCGAACCTTGTCGCTCTGGGATGGGCTTCCCTATTGTCTTCCTCGAGACTGAACGGGAGATAAGGTGTTGCCAGGCAGTTCGTACCATCGTCTCGATGAAATGATTTTCGTTTTCACCTGGCCAGTGTAGGCATCGGTTTGAATATTTATACCCCCACAGACGCAAGATAAAAGAACCAGTGTACGGTGTGGTCCTGTGCTCCATGTCCTTCGCAGATGTCCTTGTGATACGCGCCCTTGCACTTCGTGCAATTCAGCCGTCAGGTGATCAGTATGAGCAGTAGCAACCCTGCTCAAACGATTGGCTGGAACGTCCTCGCCAAACGTAAAAATTCCCTGTGCGCCAATCACAGCTTTGCTTGCGACATCGTCCTCAGCTGGCCTCAGTTCTGCTTCTTACGATTTCTAGAATATCAATCAGTCTCTCTTGTCACACATTACATCTTACTACCTTTTGACATTCTCTAGATCATCTCGTGACATACTGTTGTCTTTGAGTGTTTAGCATGCATCGGTGTTTACAGGGTCAATAAAAGCAAACAGAATAAAAATCGGCGTTTAACAATCCAGACCGTCGTTTCTGTTATATAATAAGCAGAAAAGACTAGATCTTTATCAAAAAGGATTTAAGCGAAGGGAACAGTAGACAATATCTTGGGATTCTGGCCTCGATCAGTCAACCACCATGACGGATACACCAGGTTCACAGGATGACATTCAAAGTGCCAGGGTAGTCTCAGAACACCTTCCCACTGGCTACACTGCTCAATTTGATGGACTACGTGACGATACGAGGCAAAATGCATCTGCTTCAGCACCAGACTTGACAGAGACTCAAGAAGAGTCATCACTGAAGCTACAAGGTGGCGACATTCATCGGGAGCTATTCAGGATAGATCAAAGAGCGAAACTTGCCAAACGGGCGGCAACATTTTCACATCCGCGGGCCAAAACATCAACGACAGGAGATGAGGAGCAACTTACTGCTACTGAGCAGCGTTTGCCAGGTGGGTTTCGTCGAGACTTCATCCAACGCCAGAAAGCACCGATTCTGGCAGCGCGTATACCAGTTACACGAAATTTTGTGGAGTTCCTGAGCTTATATGGTGACTTCGCTGGTGAAGATCTGGCCGATACAGATGATGAAGCTATCGAGAGTGACGAAGAGGAAGAAGAAGAGCAGAACCAGCAACCTGATGAACGTCGACCGCTTCTTCGTCGTGCCACCACTACTCGCAGAAGCAAGAGGGGAGCTGCACAAGGTGACGCAGGTACGACCAAAACCTTCTTTACTCTTCTGAAAGCCTTCATTGGCACTGGTATCATGTTTCTGCCCAAAGCCTTCAACAACGGCGGTATTGTCTTCAGCAGCATGGCTCTCGTCGCTGTTTCTCTAATTAGCATGCTGGCTTTTCACCTGCTTCTGCAATGCCGTCGGCAGATTGGCGGAGGAGGCTACGGTGAGATCGGTGAAGCCGTCGGCGGCTCGAAGATGCGTGGCATCATCCTTGGCTCAATCACTCTTTCTCAGCTCGGCTTCGTCTGCGCGGGTATCGTCTTCGTTGCGCAGAATCTTTACTCCTTCGCCAGCGCCATCTCCAAACAATCAGAATCTCCCATCCACACCAACGTCCTCATCGCTCTCCAACTCCTAGTCATCATCCCACTTTCCTTCATCCGCAACATCAGCAAACTCGGGCCTGCAGCTCTCCTCGCCGACGTCTTCATCCTCATCGGCCTCGTCTACATTTACTGGTACGACATCGGCACCCTCGCCCAACAAGGCATCCACGAATCCGTCGTCCTCTTCAACCCATCCCACTACACCCTAACCATCGGCTCCTGCATCTTCACCTTCGAAGGCATCGGTCTCATCCTCCCCATCCAATCCTCTATGCGTAACCCCGCCCGTTTCGAGCCTCTCCTCGGCATCGTCATGCTCCTAATCACCATCATCTTCACCAGCGTCGGCGCTCTCTGCTACGCCACCTTCGGCATCGACACCAAAATCGAAGTCATCAACAATTTCCCCCAGAGTTCCAAACTCGTCAACGCAGTGCAATTCCTCTACAGCGTCGCGGTCCTCGTCGGCAACCCTGTCCAACTCTTCCCCGCCATCCGTATCCTCGAAAACAGGATGTTCAGAAAGGCCACGCCTGGCTCGAAAAGCACGGCTACGAAGTGGAAAAAGAATGCCTTCCGTGCTCTTCTTGCTGTCTTCTGTGGCGGGATTGGGATTTTGGGCGCGAGTGACCTCGATCGCTTTGTGGCGTTGATTGGCAGTGTTGCTTGTGTGCCGTTGGTGTATATCTACCCGCCGCTGTTGCATTACTGGGGTGTGGCGGATAAAAAGTGGACTAGGGCGGGGGATTTGTTGTTTGTTGTTTTGGGAGTTGGGGCGTGTGTGTATACGACTGTGGTTACGGTTATCAATAGCTTTTTGCAATGAGCTGGCGTGAGCAGTGATTAGGGTCTGAGTAGTTGTACTGGGTGGATAGGCAGGTGTGGTGGTAGCATAGCAGAAGAGTGATAAGTCGTGTCGGCATGAGCAGGATGGACTGAGTCGTAAGCTCTAGTGCTTGTACGGTTTGTACTGGTCAGAACATATATGCTATACTGTACTTGTAGAATATGTCACGGCATAGTGAAAGCACATCGACCTTCGACCTGTCCACGGCACTCTCCTTGGCTCGCAAATGTGTATTCGGCATATATACGCAACAATTCTGTTGTCATAAGCTACTTCAAAGTACTTCATCACCACCACCTTCTCATCACCTATGTAAAGACCTTAGCCTGCGCAACCAGATTCTCAAAAGTCTCCTTGTCGTGACCCGGAATAACCTGACCTCTCGTAGTACGTTCCAGCTGCTTCAATCGCTGTGTGCTCCTGAACCAAGCGGGATGATCTCTAGCAAGCCAACCCTGTGGAATACCGTCTCGCCACTATTTGACTCTGAATTAGTACTGTCTCTCTTTGTTTCGTCTGCGATTTTTCATGGTAGAGACTTACATTCTCGATGACGTGGCAGTGGTCCGAGATGAATAGATATGTTCCCATGACTGGCATGTTGATTTGCATACCGATTAAGCCATCGGTGTGGCCCGGGAGGTGGTGTAGTGTGATGCCCTGGCAGAAATCGAAGGTTCGTTCGTCGAAGGTCTTCCAGTTCCTAGGGGTTGTGTTAGCTGTTTTCTTCCTGTTGTATTTTGGGATCTTGACGTACAAGCCGAGCTTTAGGTAGTGTTCTAGATAGACACCGACGTCGGCACCTGTAGCTACACTCCAAAAGGCACTTCTTAGCTCCAGATCGTGTACCCAGATCTCAACATCTTTTCTGTCCATGAACTCGTCTAAACCGCCCGCATGATCGAGATGTAAATGTCCGATGATGATCTTCTTGATGTCCTCAATCTTGTTACCTGTAGCTTCGACAGCGGCTCGAAGTTCGTGCTGAGGTTCGTAGCGGACTCGGGAGAAGATGTCGCTGACCACTGGACCCCAGACTTCCGGATAGTCTTTCCCGCAGCCTGTTTCCCAGAGGATGAGACCTTCGTGAGGGTGTTCAATAAGGATGCAGTACCTATATAGCAGTGTTAGCTTGGGCTAGTTAGCAGAATTATAAAAGGGCCGTACATGGGCAGTTCTCGTCGCCTGTTCGCGAAGCTCTCGCCCTCCTTGCTCTTGACTGAAGTGTTCCCACCTCGAATGACGAAACCTTCATCGGCTTCGAGCCAACCTACACATAGGACATGAAACTTGGTGCCCTCGGGACAGACGTTTGTTACGTGGCTATTGATCGCGCCCCTGTCGACTTGGCCTTGTATGCCTTTCGGTAGACCTTGAGGGTATGACATGGTGAGTTTTTGTGCTGTTGCTGTCTTGTTGTGGTATCGTCTTTCGAAGTCCTCTACTGCTCAGCTATAATGGTGCGGGATAGAGGAAGCCCTCGGCTGCTCCGACGAGCGTACTATACCCTTCATGACCACCGCTTGTACCTTGTCCCCGCACTTCGTCTGATGAGGTACATTTTGCAGTCTCAAGATGTGGAGGAGCAGTCGAGATCAGTCGTCACGTTGGTGCGGATTACAGTTTCTGTGAGGAGATGGGGAAGTAGCGACGTATCTGCGGAGTCGAGCGATCCTTCTCTTTTTTCGGTACCGAATTAGATTCGAGGCGTCTGTCTCGAGTGTCGCGAGAACGACGTGGAGAGGCCAGAGATCGGGTAAAAGCTAATGACTGAACGATGAACTGTAGTTCAGGCAGCGACGTTGCAGGCACTAGTGTCTGACAATACAGCAGATTTGGAGAAAGGCTCGTTGGCAACGCGACGCGAGAAAAATCATGGATTCAAAAGTGTATGAAGCATGTGTGTTTCAAAAGTGTTTTTGTATGCTATTACTACAATGTATGTTGTCTCAATTCAATTGTCACTCAGTGTGAGGTTTCTAGCACAAGTAGCCGCGGACCTCAAACACATGTCTCGACTGTATCAGCGTCCTCAACAATATGTTGTCCTTGATCACGTCCCGAAGGCTAAGAAACTGCTGAGCAACTCGAGGAGTTCAACCCAGTCCGGACTATGAGTCGGAACTGGTAAGCACTCTCCTGATGAGACGCATGTTTGCTATCTCGCGAGGAATACTGAGCTAATATCAAGGTATTGATCTCACCTTGTGCTCCACCTTGCATCGCGATCACGAACGGAAAGAGGAAAAGACAACGAGTGTTCGAAGGCGAGATTTCATGTAGAGGCCGCGACTGCGATCGTCTAGTTGTAACTCTAGTTTCTGTCTGTAGTGCAATCCATGCCTTTTCAACCAAATAGTTCTTCTGCACCATTGCCATTCTTGTCCACGAAGAGTCTTGACTTTGAAGCTTTGGTCGGTGTAGAAGAAGCAGCTTTTGACCTCAAGGCCGAACGTGGTGCTGTCGACGAGGATCTGGACGCAGGAGCGTGCTTCGCTGAGGCGTGAATGGTTGCCCCGAGTGTATTTGCATCCATGGTGTCCATCATCTTGTCCATCGCATCTAGATCTAGCGACTGATCGTTGGTTTTTGCGACTGCAGTAGCCTCAAGGTTGCTTCGTGTTCTGGAGGGTAGATTGAGATTGAAGGGATCGTGGCTTGGCTTAGTACGAGACTTGCCATGGATGATTAGTCGGGAATCAGTCACGACAAGCAGAGTTGGGTTCTGGCTGAAGGACGTAAAAAGACCACCATTCTCAGCCGACTTCGAGACGAGCTTGCCAATGCTCTGTTGGCGCTCCCCAGCCGATCTTATCACGGGCAGAGCCTGAAGACGTGTCTTACTGCTGGACTCTGATCGTCTTAAGAAATCCAGTGATGGAACAAATTCACTAACGGCGTCATGCGACAATATATATGCCTCATCCAGAGACGATGCGGAGGACTGTGGGCAGACTGTGATTTGACCTGTCCGTGGTGAAGGAGAGTGCGAAGACGTAGACGAAAGGCTACCACTGAACGAGAACTTATCAGGCCGGGTAGCTAATTGAACAGTGGCATGGTTTGCACGTGTCTGCGAAGTCAAACCGTCGATGTCCCATACACCCCATTGGGCGTGCTCTAGCAGAGCCAATATACCTTTGCCTTGTGTGCACCACTGTGCATCAAGAATCTGCTTTGGTCGTGGCAAGACTAGGTCGGATAAACAGCCAGCATGCAAGGTCAGTATATTTTGGATGGGGATAGAGGTTGGGTACTCCTTGACAGTGTTTGTATCGTACATCTCTTTCTTTCTGTTTACAACGCCACTTCCAGTAGTATTGAAGATCTTTACCAGGCCCAGGGTTGGGACGGCGATTAGTAGCAAGCCATGTCGGGTGGAAGGGTAAGTGGCAGGTGAGAATGCAACGGTGCTATTCAGTAAAGGCACACGCAGAAATTGCCGTGCTAACAGTGTAGTGCCTACTTCCTGATCTCCAGCATGCTTTTGTAGAGGCAGACGATGTACTGCAAGCAAACCACTACCAGTAGTTGAGGTGGACGCCATCAGAAGTGAATGTGACAATTGGTCCAATCTGGCTCGACTGTGCGATCTTGCACCATCTGCCTTCTCGTTGTACGTGTCTCCTGTCCATGTGACAGCGAGACCAGATATGAAATCATGATGCAATTCACTGCTGGCGACTGGGGTGATTGTGGGAGCCTGTTTTCGTCCTCTTCGTTTGGTGTCATGATCGAGGCTGAGGGACACACAACTTATGGACGAGTCAGCGCAGGCAACGACCACAACCAAATTTGACTCGAGAAACTCGGGTGCTCGAGTCGCTGCGGTTATAGGGGGAAATGCTAGACACACAACGGGAGTATCGTAGCCAACTTCGAGCCAGGTGCTCACGGTGGTTGTTGTCTGGGTGTCGGGCTCATCCTCCCGCTCCAGCGCGGCGTTCAGGTGGTCATTGTCAGCGAAGACCTTGAGTACACTCAATCCCTGGTTGTGACCGCAGACCACGATTGTTGCACCGTCAGTGGACAAGAGCGGATATATTGAGGACGTAAGAGGCTGAAAAGAAAGGTTGAAGCTGATAGGCGTCGTCAATAAATGGCTGGACTGCTAAGGTGCTGGACTTTGGCGCCGATCATCTCCAAATCCAACTCAAGAACAAGCACTCACCTTAGTTGTACACTTTCTTGTGTCCTACGAATTTGAGAACTCATCGTGTTTAAAATTACTTTCAGACTTCGGGTGGCAGATACAGCCACTGGCACGAGCCTAGAATTTGGTCAGTGGAAAAACCAGGCTGGAATGTGTTTGCTGATCAGGAAGCTGCTACTCTACTGTCCCAACGCGTCAAGACGCGCCTGCCGCAATCAAAATACTTCACTTTGTCGTTGTTTCCATTGATCTGTAAAGAACTGCCACAGCACGTCTCAGGTCATGGATGATCTTACATTGCTCGAAAAATTGCACTTCCTGACAGAGATGAAGTATGGCAAGCTTGCAATCCATCGGCCTTCATGAACCAACTGGTTACAAATATCTGGTTTCCGAGGGATTCCTGCCTCAAGACACCGACTCGTCAAAGTATCACTGGACTCAACAGCCATATATTAACGACCAAGGCTGCTGTGCTATAGATGAAGTTGTGAGATTCGAGCATTGTGTTGTGTGGTCGCGCAATGGCTCCATCGAGAGGGTCTTCAATCTCGATATTGAGGGAGAAACCATCCTTCATGCACTTACCACTTGTTTTCCATCTACATCCATTAACGACAGAGGATCTTCAAACCACACAACCAAACAGCCAATCGAGGATAAAGAACCAGCGTTGGTCGTGATCTTGAGAACACAAGCTCATATCTTCTGCCTCTCAGGAGCTATCCATGTGATACCTTTGCATTTCGAGGTTGCGAGAGCCCTGCCTTGCTCTTATGGTTGCATGTTGCAGCCACTCGTTCCCTCGAACGAGAGGCTTGGTCTTGGTCACCCTACAGTCCCGCCTTCAGCTTCACAAACTACCTCTATAACACCTCGGCAAGTTTCCCATCTGTTTGCATCTGGCAATGGTTTCACTCACGCAGGAGATGCCCAACCCAAGGTCGCACCGACCTATTGCATCACTGACTTGCTTTCAGAGATGGGTGTTGTTGCTACTAGTCGATCAAAAAAGATGCGTGATAATGCTGATTGTCCTCTGCTTTCAACAAATGAGGAAGTGCTTTTTTTATCAACAGATGGACATTTACCAGCGACAGGGTTCAACGATGTTTGCATAGCAGTCACTCTCAATAGGATCACTTCGACCTTGACTATCTGGCAGGTCGATTTTTCCAAGTCTTCCATTGCCTCGTCCCGAGCTAAGACATCCGCTACCAACTATCGAAAGAGACAAAGCTCTAATGTGCACGACCTGCCCAGAACTGCAAGTGGAAGAGCTCCGGTCGATGATCCCCGTAAGAGCTTCGGCGGAGTCGTGCAGTCCTTCGTTGATGATGAGCCTAAGCCACAATCTTCTCAGCTCTCCAACATCGAGCATCTCGCTGCTGAGCTCGGTCAAGATTTCGAGCCAGCTGGTGTTCAGACCAGATCAGCAAGGCGTATTAGCTCTATGCTTGCCAGGACGGACCTTGCCCCAGCAACCGATCGTTCGACCTTCAACGATACTAATGTCGCCAGTCGCAAGAGTCTGTCGAGAAATCTCCGGAAAGAAGGCTCTATCGCCAGTTTTACGGAAAGAAATAGCTTTGCGGGTCGCAAGTCCTTTCCTGCGAGGGCATCGTTCGTCTCAAACACGACTTCTTTCCTGGAAAGTGGCATGCGCCTATCTTTCAGCGAGGGTATTGCAGGTATGAATATGGAAGACACTGATCTTGAAGACACTGCCGGCAAGTTTGACAAGGATATGAACATGATCAAGTTGAAGTCATTCACATGTCACAGCTCGTCAGCCGCCAATGGCGTCAACGTCTCTAGAGTGCTTGTCATTCCACATCCCAATGTGTTACAACAGGAAAACTCCCTCCAACGGCAACTGTCGGTGTGCGTGCTAGAAGTTCAACCCCAACTCATGACCGTCGTGACTATAGGCATCCGGAATGACTCTCCCAAAGATTTGCAGCAACCTCTGCTATCGAGGCGCCCAGAGCTGAAGGCCATTCAGATGCACAAAGGCACGAATATTGCAGATGCGTGTCTCGTGTCCGATGGTATTGTGTCCAGGCTTCTTGTACTTTCAAAGACGTCACAAGGGGACGACGTCCTCCATCTGGAAGCTCCTTGGAGTCCATCGTTCCGCATCAATCTGCCCAAGCACTACTTTGTTCACAAACAAGATGGTTCTCTCGACGCCACGAATCGTAGCAAGCACGATGTAGGGCTTCACCATGTCCTCCCAGCAGACCAAATCAACGTCTCGTGCTTCAAGGCAACATTCAACACTTCTCGCCTGGTATTTGCAGACACTTTGCAACGCGACCATGAGCTCCGAGTTGTGTTGCAACCTGAACAATTCCTTGCCCGACGTGTCATCCAGCTTGGCAGATTTTATCTGCCTACGCAGTTACAAGATAGCTTGCTAGTCGCATACTGGGAAGTGGAGTCGTGGCTCGAATCTCAGGACGCCTCAGCAACATCCGACCTAGCTCTCGCTGTCGTGCTCTTCACAATGGCAGTTCCATTTATCAGTACACTACAGACCAAATCGACCACTCCTGGTCGCAAGAAAAAGACGAGGATGAGCAGTGGCTCGTCGGTCGATACTACTAATCTGATGCAAATGCAAGCCCTTGAGAGAAGGCGGGGCACATCTCCTTGGATGCAGAACGCAGCATGGTGCTGGATCAGTAACGATGTGACGCCAAGCGAGAAAAGAACTTCTTCGGCACGTCAGACCCCACTAACAGCCATCGATCTTTTCCAGCCATTCGAGCTGCGATCGTGGCTACTCAAAGCTACTGATCTAACGCGAGACTTTTTACAAAGCCCATCTGGAGAAAGCATGATAGGGCCGGAGGGCTATCTGCCAACAGCGATCAACCAGGACTGGAACGTCCGTCGTACGACTCTCGCAAACATGGTGGTCGCTCTCTATTTGTTGTTAGAAGAGTTGAGGCTGGGACCTGTGACCAATACCGCCATCGTTGACGACAGAGTGACTCTGTTGGCTCTTCTCTGGCAATTGTGCTCTTGGATGCAGTGGCAGACGTGGAAGGACTTTATGCAAGCCCAGCTTACTGCACAAGGATTTGACCTTATCGAATCTGATATTGACAAATCAACCATCGACAACTTGAAAGTGCCACCTGAACCCTTTTCACCGTTACTAATATTCGATCATATCGACAGCAATTTAAGGTCACATCCATCCACTTATCATACCCTGGTGGAACTCGTCCATGCTGCTGGAGAAGCAACGGCTGATGGCAGCCTACTCATCGAGTCTGCAAGACTGCTGCCACATACAGCCAAAGTCCTGGCTATGATAGAAGGTAATAGCCCGCGCATGGAAATACTTCCTGGAAACAAGCATCAAGCTCCCAGCATAGTATTACCTGAAGTGCTAAAAAAGAGTGTTCTTTCGAGTCAACCACGCACTATTAACTCAGGAATCGTAACAACATTCACAAGCAAATACACTCCCACTAAAAGTAGCAATAACCACGCGGCCAATCCTGTATCACATATTGCCTCCCGTGACATGCACGCGATTTGCACCCAAGCACTCGATACTGAGACCATGGGCAAATGGGATGTAGTGACTGAAAACGACCGACAGGCAGTCACAAGGTCAATATTCAGTGAAGACCGACGGTTTCAAGAAGCGGCGAGACTCGTCAATCAGGCACGACCTCCTGAAGTAGAGTACGATCCACAGCCGAATTGGACTGAAGCGGATGCTCTTGAGGCACAGAAACTGTTGGCACAGTATGCCACCAGGAGAACGTTCGCTGTTGTCTCTGGCCGCGGACTAATGTTTTTCAATGCCCGAACACCATTGCTCACGGAGATGGTTCCTCGAGCGCAATTCAGCATGCAATGTGTACTGCGGCCAAAATCAGACACTGAAGGCGGCCAGACAATGACGTTCAGCGCAGACAGGGCTCTGTTCACTGAGGATAAAGTGAGCTGGGCCTTCTTCCATAATGGAGCGTCCGCTGGGTTGACACTTTCGAAGTCGGCACATTTTATTGACACATCTTGGATCCTGTACAACAAGCCCGCAGAATTGACAAATCGTTATGCTGGTTTCCTGTTGGCTCTTGGACTTAACGGTCATTTGAAAACACTGGCAAAATGGGTGGCCTTTAAGTACCTGACGCCAAAGCACACGATGACTTCGATCGGTCTTCTACTTGGCCTTGCAGCATCATACCGAGGTACTGCTGACACGTTGACCACACGGCTTCTGTCGGTCCATGTCACTTGTCTACTTCCTCCAGGAGCTGCTGAGCTCAACTTGTCCCCCTTGACCCAGACAACTGGCTTGATTGGCATTGGACTGCTCTACCATGATACGCAACATCGTCGAATGTCTGACGTGATGGTAGCCGAGATTGAGAATCAGGAGCCTGAGGAACGATCAGGAGATGAACCAATTTTGCGTGATGAAGGCTACCGACTCGCGGCTGGCCTAGCTTTGGGACTCATCAACCTAGGCCATGGACTTCGCCTCCAGAGTTTGCACAGCATGAGAGTTGTTGAGCGACTTTTAGCGATTGCCATTGGGACCAAAAATGTTCACCTCGTGCATGTGCTTGACCGAGCCACAGCAGGGGCAGTCATCGCAACTGCTTTCATGTTCTTGAAGACGAACGATGCGTCAATAGCTCGCAAAATTGACGTTCCCGACACACAGAACCAGTTCGAGTATGTTCGACCTGACGTCTTTCTTCTCCGAACCCTTGCCCGGCACTTGATTATGTGGGACTCGATGCGTCCAGAACAGACCTTCATCAAAGAAAGCTTACCCCAACAGCATCAATTTAGGTTCGACTTGCAGACAGTGAAGAGGCTAGTCACCAACGATTTGCCCTTCTTCCACATCGTTGCAGGTATCTGCTTTGCTTTGGCCCTTAAGTTCGCGGGTTCGCAAAGACCTGACGTGAGGGACTTGTTGCTGAATTATCTGGATCAATTCCTGCGTCTCTCACGCATGACCGCTCTCAGCTACGATGCCAAGGTTACACTCAATGGCATCAGAAATTGTCTTGACATCTTGGCCCTATCGTGTTCAACTGTCATGGCAGGTTCCGGTGATCTCGAGGTCTATCGACGTCTTAGAGCACTCCACGGCCGTATTGATAAAGACACCCCTTATGGTTCGCATTTGGCTTCGCACATGGCTATCGGATCACTCTTCTTGAGTGGTGGCATGGCAACGTTTGGTACATCTAATCTTGCTGTTGCAAGTCTTGTGATAGCTTTCTATCCTCTTTTCCCTGTGGATGTGCTTGACAATCGTGCTCACTTACAGGCGCTCAGGCACTTGTGGGTCCTTGCCGTCGAACATAGATGCTTGATACTGCGTGATGCAGACAACGGGCAGGTGCTTAGCGGTATAGAGGCCTCGATTCAGTTGGAAGATGGGTCGATTTCCAGTCTTCGGACTCCTTGCCTGTTATCCGACCTAGACATCATTAGGGCGATTTATATTGCCCAAGAAAGTTACTGGCCAGTCACGCGAGTCCTTGATGAACTTGTCGTAGCGCCGAATGATGACCAGGCCGACCGTCCAAAACCGCAGACACTCAGAGACATCTACAAGGCCTCATCTTCAGGTATCTCAATCACTCTTCATCGTCTGGCCTCATACGACAAAGCAGATGTTGATTCGTTTGAGGCAAGATTGCAGGCCGAGGACCAAGCACATGGTCTGCCATCCACATCCGCTCCGGGTACCACAGTTACAAGAATGACGCATGACACGTCTTCTCTGCCTACTGTGAATAACCTGACCGGCTGGATTTTTGACCAGGCCGCTTTCAGAAGGCTTGATCATGCTGAGCGGGAGCTTGCATTGTCGAATGCAGCAACGCCAATTAGTGAACAAGATGACTCTGCAGTGATCGTCAAGCAAGGTAAAACCCTACTTGCCACAACGCCTCTTGATACACACTTGGAACTTGACTTAGGGACGCTTGGACCGGATAGGCTGCACGAGCTCATGCGGCGGCCACTCAGTTACGACAAAGTGTGGCAGGTCAAACTGTTACTGTCATGGGCTGACCGGATGGCTAGAGAGAAAGAGCTTGACCAGGATGTGGTGATGGACAAGGACAAAAGTAGCGAGGACGTGCCGGATGCTGGACAGGCGATATGGCTTAAAGAGGATGTTATTGACATACTGAGATGGAAGATCTGGAAGTTATGTCAACCACAGACAAACGATGAGCAGACAGCCGAAGTTGAGTGACACGCTTGGACGAAGATAGGTGAGCAGTCACCTTAAATATTGATTAGGTAGCAGCGAAACTCCTATTACTACCCAAGCATGCGCATGTATAAACGAGCACGAGACGCTACGAGCAGCGACGCATGTACATTAACAAGTCAAAGCCATCCCTCCTTGAAAGCCAGCAAGTTGTAAGTATGTCGAAGTTTCTATCATGCTTTAATTCCTAGTGAGTGGTGGTTGCTAAGCATGATGCTACATATATCTTATCAACACAAATATGTTCTGCATTCGACCATAGGGTTTGGAAAACAGGGGTTCCCGTTCGATCACCCGTACTTAAGCCAGGCGCCGACGAGTTAGTAGTTGGGTTGGAGACAACCAGCGAATCCTCGCTGTTGAATGTTTTGCTTTTTTTTGTGTTCTTAGTGTCCTTATCTCGAAGGTGGTGATTAATATGAGGACGAGGATTTTAGTTTGTTGTGTGAGTACAATGCATAGGATTTTCATTTGAGGATGTGGTTGAAAGGAACTGGGTCGAGGCTACGGCAGAGCATATGTGGAGAGAAAGCTGCGGTTGATCATCGTGGTATCATTACGCATGGGTTACAATCTTACAAATGCGCTTCAACGTCTTTTCACCTAGCGCCTGGTTGCTATGTTTTTTGTGGAAGATGGAGTATCGAGCGCGAAGTTGTTCATAAAAAGATGATTACGATGTGATTGAAGCTACGCCCCACCCCAGGGCCAGGGAACCACGATACTCGGCTCGAATAAATGAAAATTAGACCCCAGGAATGATGTCTCAAGCATGAAAACATGGTCTCTGGTGTAGATTAAACGGTACAACGATATGAGCTTGCCGCCTTCGCCTGTACTCGAGTAATTAGCGGCATACACCTGTTAACGAAGGGGCTAACGGTCACTAGTTACAGATCGAAGTGGAAGCCGCTGCGCCACACTTCGGATTACTAGGCACTTCCTGGTCTACCGAAGCAACAAGCATAGTCGCCCTGTTCTGCTCTACCATATCTTGTTTCACACTCTTACTGTCCTGGTCATCTGCACGACCACTGCACAATATCGTTAGTCCCGTTGCTGAACCGTGGATTGAGAGATATTATTGGTGAGCTCGTAACGGGTCAATTTGATTCCTCCAAGACTTGGTCGATGAGTACCTCTGTGGATCGAGTCGTCGAGGGGTCGCAAGCGAAGCAGATGTATATGCTGGCTGCGATATTGTCCTATCGCTTAATTCTGGTGTCGTGTTGGTGATTTGATCATTGGCTTAAGAGGCATCGGAAGACATTCCAGATCAATGAAATCAAGGAGAAGACGTTGTGGTAAGATGCCAGAAGTATCACTCCACTCTTGTGGTCTCGGAAACAGAGAAGCTGAATGATCTGCCACGGGTCGTGCTAGGTAAAGAACGTGGTCAGTCAGTGAGTAGGCAGGTATACACGAATTCATTGACGAGCTCTTGCCAGTCACATTGGAAAGAACTCGAGGCCACAACTTGCAGCCACGAACCACAGCATTACTCGCGATAAAGCGGTCCAATTTTCTTCCAGCTGTTTCGAAGGTCGAACGCCTTGGAACGAGTAACTCACGCTTCCTTCTAGGAGTAATTCACAATTCAGGGACGTGGCGGACTCATCGCTAGGAAGTTGGACATCTCCAATAGATCCAGCGCTTGCAAATACTGCTCAGACACGCTTTCGTCGCAACGATTCAGGGCATTGATGGTATCGAGCTTGCCGTGATCTTCAGTTGCACTGAAGGATACGAGACAAATTTAGACTGCTAATAACAGTGCTCACGAGCTTGAAAATGGCTGGAACACTGACTCTGGTGGAGTAGTACTGCAGCAACACGATTGCACTTGTGCTCTGAGCGATCCTTACCGTTGCTGTGCCGGAAATTCCCTTGGGATATGGCATGGTCAGTAGACCAGTGCTTGAGGGGAAAGTTGACGAGGCGATAAGGAGAGTACTATGGGGAGCCAATCAGAACTTAGAGCGCTCTTCGAGTGCAACTGGGACGTAGTTGAGGTAGTCGCTCATGAGATCTTAGGCTCACTGCTAGGTGATGGACAGAACGCACCTCGTATTGCCCTTACTCAATTCTAAGATACACTGCCAAATTCTCGAGTATTGTTCTAGTTCATTTAGCAAATGCTTGGGACTTAGAGAAGAGCGAACTTTTCCCTAAGGTTGCAAGACTCATCACTTGCGATCGAGCTCTTCTCATGTTCCTTGAACTATAATAGAAGAACAATGAGTACATCATTCCGTAGGTACATGCCATGGTATATTGATAGTTAGCTGCGTACATTCCAGATCCCAAATTGTCTCTTATGCCATGATACAGATGCTTAGAAGGCCATCCTTTCTTCATCCCTGTTCGAGCACTAGCGGCTTCAAGTTGCTCTTGTGGATGGATAATATGCTGGCAGGCACGCCTGGAGTGCGGTCGACACGAACGATTGCAGGCTAACGACCAACTTAGCCAGAAGAAGAACGTGGAAAAGAGCGGCAAAACAAATATTCAAGCTTAGTCAGGTACGCCTGCGAACCAGTGCAGAGACTGATCATCAGTTGGAAGTTCTGATCGAGAAGCGCAATCACGTTGTTGACCAGCGTCGTGACAACTCACCTGCGCATGACGAATTGGGAAAGCAAACTCCATGTTGCTGAAAGGAGCATCAAGACGCGCTGAATGCAGTTGCTATCGTTGACCTCCTTTCAATGATCTTTCTATAGATGCTTGGGTCCGAGACATGCAGGGCCACAACCAAGCACAGATCAGAGTGGATGGGTCTGCCAGTGATGTGAAAGCTGTTCCATATTCACAGCCGTGGACAATGCGCCACCAAGATCTGGTGGTATCTGAATGTGGTTCTACACGACACCTCACGTGTGCCAGTCGTGGAAAATATCCGGCTGACCGTAAGACAGCAACACAAGTCGAGACTAGAGCGTCGTGGTCTTGGCCAAAAACGTCAACGTCGACGCTGCATCACATCTGGAAGCACACGATGGGTGGCGGACTCACTACCTGACGACTTTCGATATTGGTCACTTATTTCTGGATCCTGCTAAAAACGATCAAGTCTCAGCCAATTTTTGTAAACCTTGGACGAATGATAAACGCTCCTGCAACAACGGGCCTTGCCAGATGCACCTGGTTGAATAAGTCAAGGATTCCACCTCGTGTTTCATAGACAAGTTCTTCCAAACACGGCCAAATTCAGGGGCAGATCTCCCCGCTTAGTTCAAAAAGACATATATCTTGGCAAGATATTTTCTGGGACATTGCCAAGACGATGGAAGGCTCCGAGATGCTAGAGCTCGGGGACGTAGAATCAACATTCATCAATGCACGTGGGCAACGACACTTCCACCAGACACTTTTCGCGATTACGTCTATGCCACGAAGACACACCATGAGCATATGAAGGCTTAAGTACTATGTTGATAGCTAATAATTCAGTGGGCAGGTGCAGACCCTCTCCGCGCTTCGATCCAAAGCTACGCGCTGTCTGTGTGATCGAATACAGCATCTGATCATTAGTACAAGAAGGAAAGCCATAAGCTGTCTCTCCACCCGAACTCCACTGCACAGACCCAATCATCCCTGCATACTCAGCCAATGGTGGACCTCAGCATCGGTCTGATCTATTCGACTAAACCTCGTCGGATATGGCAAGGAACACAAATCTTAGTTCAGTGGACAACTCTCATTCGCTAGAAAGTACGCAGTATAGCACACATGTTTGCCCGCAAAAGTGGCATACCTGAAATACAACGACGCCATGCTTGAGCCAAGCAGTTCTGGCTCAATTGCTGACACGACTTTCACCATGCTGACGGATATCAGATCCTACTGCATCGGAATACCCGCCTTCACATTCTCGCTTCTGCGCCGCAAGCATGACTTGACATGAAGAGGTGCTTGTTGATATTGTTTTCGTACTCCTGCAATTCAGCCTCAGACCTGATTGAGACGTATGGCTTGAAGAAATGTTTTGATGGCTTTCCTGTCTCTTGGCTAATTTCAGAGAACACTCCCGCCACCGCCCTCGACAGCTTCATAGAGCAGCTGAAAGCCTGATCTGGCCCGAAGTTGCTCAGGGGCTATACTTGCTATCCTGCTTGCTGATGTTTCGGTCGTTGAGTTGACAGTAGGGAGTAATGGAGGAGTATGGCGACTTCTTTATAAAGGGACCGAAGTCATGGGTCAAACAACTGGAAACTTTCTATCTCGCTAATCAAGTCACTCTTTCGACCTAGGTAGACAGGCCGACTCGTTAGGTCCTGCTCACCATGCGTTCTTTACCATTCCTTTTCTTCTCGCTCGCTGCTACTGCCTCCATTGAAAACCGCGACAGCACACCTGTCACGACAGCCACCGACTCACCTTGTGCTGGTGGTATTGCTCCTAGTCGGACCATCAAGACTTTGAACAATGACGTCTGGGGAGTTTGCGAGGCAACCAACTTCGATGCTGATATTACCGTCTTGAAGAATGGAGTCAAAAGTATTGATGCACTGGCACAAGCTTGCTCGCAGCAATCAGGTTGTAAATATGCTACACTCAAGGGCGCCAAAGGTCATCTGAAAGAGAAGAAAGGAAGTGCCAAATCTAATACGCTCTTCACTGCTGTCTACAGAATGTCCAAGGGGGACACAGGTCCTTGTGCTGGTAACGCTCCCCCAACCGAGACTTTCCAGACCATTAACGGAGACGTCTGGGGTCTTTGCAAAGATACAACATTTGTTGGTATGGACATTGGATCGAAGAAGCCTCTTGCAAGCATTCATGAGGTAGCTGAGCTGTGTTCGAAACACACAGGTTGTGCTGCAGCTACACTCAACAAGAACAACAAAGGCCTCCTGAAGTCTGCTGGCACTACTGGTCAATACAAGCAAGGTTTCGATTCCTGCTACAAGATTTCGAGTGCTAACCCCTCCACCTCGTCCACTACTACTACTACAACACAGACCACTGTCCCAACCACAAGATCAACTGTGTCTTCTGAACCAACTACAACGCTCTCGACGACAACGACAACAACGACATCGTCCACAACTGATACGCCTAGCACGACGTCCGCGAGCTCAACAACAACTACTGCATCGACTACTACATCCGCATCAATTCTATTCGGCTCAACTTGTGTCATCCCTAATTTGAATTTGGGAGCTCTTTATCTAGCAGGATGTGAGAGTGGCAGCCTGTGCGCTGTCAGAAGCGGGCATGGCATTACGGGCAGTTGTGCGTCCTGTGTACCATTTGATTCCATCTGTATGGATACCGAGGAATGTTGTGCTGGGTATACATGCCATAACCGCCCAGGAGGCTTTGGGTTTTGTGTATCACAACCAGACACCACCACCACTACCACCACCACTACCGATTTTGCTGGAGCCACGAGTAGCTCAAGCACGGAAAGCATCACTACCACCAGAACAGAAACTGCTCTTAGTACAACCACCACTATCGTCGATCAAAGCACCACTTCGAGCACTACTGATCAGGGCACTACCACAACCAATATAGATCAAACCACTACATCTACTGTCATTATCATCGACACTACTACATCTGATACTTCTTCAACGACCGCGGCAGACCCACAGACATCGAGCACAACAATGGAAACGAGCGCGCTTGAAACAACCACTGCTACCACAACCACTTCGCAATCATCTGCGACCCTGCAGACATTCTCGACCACCTCAGACCTGTCCTCGACAA
The DNA here is from genome assembly GCF_036872675.1 of Lithohypha guttulata. Lineage (NCBI taxonomy): Eukaryota > Fungi > Ascomycota > Eurotiomycetes > Chaetothyriales > Trichomeriaceae > Lithohypha > Lithohypha guttulata. Next base: position 3,682,318 of record NW_027042750.1, read on the forward strand.
CCCAGCAAGAAGATTTCACGAGTACTAGCTCTACCTCTGCTCCCAGCACGACCAGCCCGTTCGATGAAATTACAACGAGTTCTACCTTTACCACCACCACGACCACCTCATTTGAGGATATCCAGACTATCTCTACCTCTGTTACTAGCACGGCCACCTCGCTCGAGGAAGTTCCAACAAGTTCTACCATCACCACCAGCACAACGGAGGAACCTATTGTTACTAGTTCTACCTCTCTGACCACTTCACTTGAGGAAGTTGTCACTAGTTCTACATCGACTGTTTCTGAGGTATCTAGCACAACATTGAGCACTTCGGCTGCTGCAACGACTACTGCCGTACCAGTCTGCGAAGGTGGAGATTATTGCTCGGGTCAGGGCGACAATTGGATTAAGCAGTGTCAGTACAATTATAACGGTGGTGAGAACATCATCTTCTGGACCCAGGGCGTTGCATCACTTGAAGCTTGTATTGAGTTGTGTGAGACCTATGACCAGTGCTCTGTGGTGGATTTCTATCGTGAGGCAATAGGAGTTGGGCCCAATGAGCTCGCTGGAAACTGCTTCCTGTTGTCACATGATCAATACGGTGGAGGCTCTCACTCAGCTATTGATGCTGCATTTAGGTCCGGATCGTGCCAATCTACAACGACAACGACGTCAACCGCAACAACTACGACGTCCTCTGATCAAGTTGTTACTACAACTACCAGTACCGAGTCGAATAATCCAGCCATCGAGACCACCTCAACTAGTACTATTACCACGACAAGCGACGTTGTAACAACCACCAGTGGTCCAGAGACTAGCAAGACCGCTGAGATTACATCGACCTCTACAGCTGAAACTTCGACGTTAACCACTTCTTCGCTCACAACCGTTTCCACAACCTCGTCACCAGAGCCGACGTCGTCGACCACTACAGTCGATGCAAGTAGTTCGACGTCCTTCGCTGAATCTACTTCGGTAACGACCACTGCTTTGAACGGAGTCACTTCTACAAGTTCTTCTGAAAATTCAGATGCTTCGACCACATCCACTCTTTTGGATGTGACCAGCTCGACGACTACTGCGGCAGATTCAACGAGTACCTTGACCACCAGCGAAAGTGAATCGACAACCAGCAGCACAGCCATGTTTCAGAGCACCACATCTGAAATGCAATCGAGTACGACTACCATGACTTCAGCGCCGGCACCAGAGACCACAACAACACATACAACTAGTTTCACAACGTCTACTGTGAGTCCAGACGTCCCAACAACAACAGCTTCCTTAGATACAACCAGCGCCACGAGTTCTACAGCAGCGCTAATCACCACCACGTCTACGAGCGAGAGTGAACCAATAGCTAGCAGCACGGCCACCTCTGAGAGCACGACGTCTGAAATGCAATCCAGCACGACTACCGCAAGTTCAGTCTTCACCACTACTACCACATCGGACCTCGAAGGGATTATCACGACCACTGCTACTACCTCAGGCATCGAAGAGGCCACCACAACCAGTAGCAGTGAGCCCCTTAGTAGCAGCACTCAGTCTCAGACAAGTACCGAGCCAACAACTACAACTTCGGATGTTCTGACGACAAGCACAACCTCGAGCTTGACCACTTCAACAACGGCCCAGATACAGCCGACGACTGCAGTGACGACAGTCGACACGACCACATCTGAGAGCACGACGACCATGCTGTCTTCAACTACTGCCTCGCCTCTTCCAGCCACGACACCGACCACAAGTAGCACTACCACAACCACGACGACAACCACGACGACAACAACATTACCAGCCAATTGCCCAACAAGTGTCAAGGGCGCCAAGACCAAGTACAACCAGCTATACATGGGCACAGGTCGTAAGTATCACTCATCAACCACATCATGAAACCACCAACTAACATACTCACAGATCGAGTCGATTCATCATGGACAGAAGCCGACTACACCGACCAAGGCTACCCAGCAGGCAAAACCACCTTCCCCAAGAAGAGGAAGGAGTGCGACGCCATCGCCCGATGCGCCGAATTCACCACGAACTACCAGGCCGATCCGAGCCACAAGGAGAAATACTGGTCCTTCGACTTGCACTTCGACAACACTGCTGATATGTGGTCATGCACGGCATACTTCGACTATATCCAATACGGCGATTTCCACGCTGACAGCACTGTGGGCGTGGCGTATGGTTATGGTCTGGCCACGAAGGCACGAACTGGTGGTAGTACCATCAACACGGTCAAGAAACGAGTGGTTCGGGAGGAGTAGTGAGTGTGTAGTGACACAGTGGGTACGATCGTATAAATGAAGGATTTGGATTGAAGCGACTGACTTCTTTCGTGTCATTGGATATATTCTCTCTTTTGGTAATATTTCAGGTTAGCCAGCACATAGGCAAAATAAACAGGCAGAATACTACAAGCTTGTGTTTTGCAAACGGTGTTTTCGTAACCTTTAGCTATGGGTATCACTTGAAAGTCACTCTGCTCGTTATCTGGACCAGGTGCTGACCGTGCGATAGACCATTCATAGGGGTGTAGTGTGTCCCTCGGCACTGACAGAAAAATCACGAACATGGGCTTGATCGACTGTGTTTGCGATATTGCCTGTGAAATCTGCAGATCAGGCTTGGAGAAGATAGGCTAATGCTCTATGATAAGCTCGTTGTTCTCTTGGAGTTAGCATGAATTTCGTGTGGCAAAAGTGGAGGCAATGAAACAGACACGGCTAAGCACTTTTCGAGAGCGATGAAGCTCGTCAGTCAGTAGACGATGACTCTCATAATGGCGTCAGTGAATATCTGTTCATGCAATACCGCTCGAACGAATGTTCTCACCTTGTCGGCTTTACCTGGTATGGAATATGTTTCCAGAAGCATTAGCTATACAATCTAATCCGCACCCTCATCATTACTGTCGCGGAAGCAACGGCTGTATGCAACATGAAAAATGCGGAACACTTGGAATCCTATTTCCGAGTCCTGTTGTTAGTCAACGGACGAGGATATCCGCTGTCAGACCCTCGTAACTGCATATTCGTAGGGTTGTGCGATGATCACACGTCTATCATGTGCTCAGAAGTACAATGGATAGAAGCCTGACAGGGTTGCTGCTAGAGCCTGCGGGCTAGACGTAGCTCTTGGCAGAATTCATAGAGTGAAACAGCCATGAATCACAAAAAAGAATGGACGTGAGGTTTCAGTGATCATTGTGACTGGAACGAATACGCAACGGACGCACGAACAGGCAAAGAACAATCTATGCAGTCTGTAATGTAGTATGCGCATCATTGATGAAGAGCGGACCGTTGGTGACAGCCAGGTCGGGTATGAGTCTTCTCTCTTGTCGGGGAAAGGAGAAGCACACAACGAGGACTGGAGAGTACTCACCCCAAGATTGTGATCAAATCACACAACTCTTCGCTGGCCGATGAAATGACCTCGAAAGTTTGCTCGTGTTAAGCTTACGACAACTTGAAATCGCAAGTACATGATAGAAGAGTCCTTCTAGCCCTAAGAAAAGTGTTCGATGAAGCTGCACTGCCACATCGAAATGCAGATCATGCCTCGAAATGTCAGTGGCTTGAACTTACAGCACAGTACTGACAAGCCATGATTTGCCACAGCACGGGTAATGATTATCTCGCTACTGCTGAGTGGGATTGATAAGTTGGAGCTTTCGCGGAAAGTCGATGGGAGAGCCGCATCTCGTGAGGTGGCGTATTTAGTCCAGCCATCGAGCGACTCGGCTCCTCACCTGGTGAGCACAAGCCTGCAGTGCAAAGCCACTTATCAGCCCAAGTCTGCAGAAGTGGATCAAAAGTATGTTTCACGGCAAGAGTTGTTGTGGCTGGGAAATGCGATGACCTATTATGCAGTAGCCTCCTTCGCTAAAAGCCTCCAATTAAGATGTTCGATCGTTGTGGCAGGTGCGTCATGCGCTGGCACGGTTTCATCAGTGAGGGTCGGAAGTGCAAATGCGGCTCTTTCTTTATGCTCGTTTAGTCTTCCTGTCACTCAACTTAATGCGCTTGGGCAGTATGACGATTGCTCGAGCAGCAAAACTGTCACAATGAGAGAGAAAGTGAGTCCAGGCTCAGAATCGTTGCCGTGCATACACATCCCACAGGATTGCATGCTCTGTGCTAACCTACCTGGGCATGTGTTCTCCGCGTGGCCGTCGATCGATGCACAAGATACTTCTGTCACCGCTATCTCTACTCTAAATTTGGAACTTGTTCCGGATCTCCCCTTGGACAACAACTTGCTACTCCTCACTGGCGTGACTGGTGGCAAGCTTTCAATCATCGGTGACAGGCGCCGTTTGCTTGTCTGTTTGCTGTTGAGATAACAACTCAGACATTTACGTGGAATCCACGAAACAACTTCGTACTGGTACTTGTGAATAGCAAATTTTAGTCGATGTAGCCGAGCATCTGCTTGATTTCAACTTCACACCAATCACATGATTGTTTCGTGGTATCAATTAGCGCTACGGTTTTTGACGCAGATGCATATGTTCTCATTGTGCATGACCCGTGGAATGGGAAAACATGAATGCAGAAGTGGAAAACTGAAAACACCATTCGGGATAACAACTTGGATAAGTGATTGAAAAGTTACAGCAATGTCCTGTAAGACTGGTAATGAAATCGCTTCTTTCGGTATGTGCGTGACCCGCGGATGCGCCTTCCAGAGCACATACAGAACCAGTTTCTGCATGAGGCAGGAGTCGCTACATACTTGCCGAGCAAAATGACCATCACCAGGATCGAACATGTTCCAATAGGAATAGTTTGCTAGTGACAATGCCACCAATGAGGGTATCCAGAATGTTCGTGTATCTCATCGCAAATGAAAATTAACTAATCCTGTCCCATGAGTTCAACCGGGAGCGTGGGCCTTGTTCAACGTCCTCTATTAGACCGCACGCTCGACCTGGAATGTAACTGCTTGTGAAGCTCCCGACACCCATGTGGGCATCGATTTTGACAAAATTGCACACCTTAATTGTACTGTATAGAGTGGCTTAGCCATGGGGTATCATAAAATGCCAGGTGTCTGGCTGAAAATCAGAAAGGATATCATAAAAATGCCGTCCATGTGTATCGTGTTCGTAAAGAGATTATGCTGTCAATATATGATACAATCTGAGGGGTCGTAAAATCGTATCGCGGAACTAATAGTTGAGCCACATTTCGAGAGGATCGGGTATCGTGGTATTCGGAGGAGGAGAATCACCGTCAATTCCCGCACTTAGTAGGGGGTCTGAATCGTGCTTGTCTATTACTTCGCTTTTCGCAGGAGCAAATTCGACAATCATGTCTTGTCCTTCCTGCATCTCACGGACAACATCTTCGTCGACGATGATCTGCAGACCTTTGGAATTGACATGCGTCACTCTCGTAATTCTGTTCGGATCAATGCCGAACTTTTCGGATATGCAATGTATCAAATCTTCGACGGTTCTTCGCGCAAGATAAACAGCGCGGTAGTAGGGTATTGCAGCTTCCTTGTCTTTGACGTAAAAGCATGCCACTAATTACATGTTAGCTGAGTTTCCTCGAACCGAATTTGACTTCTTACCTGGCTTGACGGGCCTCTCAGGAGGTGGATCGTAAGTACTGTCGACATCGAGAGCGTAGAGATCTTGCCGACCTATATCAACCTCACGCTTGATCATTTTTGCCGGTCTTTCCGGTGAGGCGCTGCGAGCCTTAGCAGTCTTTTTCTCCTCTGGCTCTTCCTCTTCCTCCTCAATAATGGACTGCTGTAATTCGGAGAATTTTCTCTTCGGTGTGAGCGAGACGGAGCTTGGTGTTGGTGACCCAGGACCCGATGTTGGGGACTCGCTCCCGGACTGCCTTGACTCCCATGTTTTGGCTCGCTCGATTGGTCTTGGCGCATCGCCTCCAGCCAGCTTGACCGGAAAGAGGTCCGGATCGTCCTCAGGATCACCTTTAAGGTACAGGACGCTCATTGGCCGCGTCGAAGAGAACATGTCTTGCAATCCGACAAGCTTCATGTGGAGATCTTCTTCCGCGGAAAGTCTTCCTCCCTCTGCGTCAGAGTCAGCAGACCAACTTCTTTTATGCTTCTGCGTTCTGGAGCGCGAGGAGGCACCTTTTGCCATTGATCCACTACGTTTCCTCTTTCCCACGTTACCAACACCAGCCTCAGCCTGAGCAATCTGCTGCTTGAGCTTTTCGATGGACTTCTTGACATGCGCAATGTCGTTGGAAAGCTTTCTCTCCGCACCATGATCACGGAACAGCTTCACCTTTGCAAAGCAGACTTCTGGTTCATTGTTCGACTTCTCTGGTAAAGTCGTGAGGAGCTCCGTCTTGGAGCACAGCCGGACAGGGATTCCTTTGACGCCTTTCGAGTGACTGAAATCGGTCGACAGAAAGTTAAATCGCACAGATATTGAGCAATCCGCAACACCATTCGTGCGATCATTGGGATGCCAATTTACGATAAAGCCGTCGAATGATGCTCTTTCTAGCTCGATTTGCGGCTTTCTTGTGGTGTCGTCGCCCCCTTGGTTCGGATCCACATACTCAACAGCCAGAAGTTTTCCACCTCTTTGATGGGCCTCATTGGAACCACGACCTTCTCGCCAAAGTTGCCAACAAGCACCAGATTTTGCTCGTTGTTGCTCGTCTTCGAAGCTCACTCTTACGTAAGTCCTATACCTGAGATTCTGGGTAGATGTTGGAGGATTTGTATCGTAGACGGACATAGTATATGCTTGGCCTTTGTTCAAGTATGTGACGGGAATTTCGTCGGAATTACGAACCATGGCAGTAGGCGCATTGAGAGTGGTGTGAAACCGAAATCTACTCATATTGTCAGGAGAGCTTGATGATTGCATTGATTGCACAAACTTTTCACCAGAAGTGTAGCCTGAGACCGAGACACCACTATCATGCTGCTGGATGGGTGGTGGTGCAAGACCCGGCTGTACCTCTTGATTTGGGGTGGGGTTCTTTGACGAATCATCAATTGCCGCATATCCAGAATCTTCATGCTGAAGTCCAATGTAATTACCTGGGTGTGGGAAATTCTGTTGTTGTTGTTGTTGAAGGTGATGATGATGCGATTGTGCATGGAATGGATCGTGGAAAGCTTGTTGTGGATGCAGCAGTTGTGGGTTGAAATGTGTGTACTGCAAGTTTTGATCGCTGGCGTGGAAGGCGTGCATTGATTGTGGCAGAGATAAAGGTGTGTTGAGACCAAGGGCACCCGGAGTGTGAAGATCGCCTGCAGCAGAACTATGCCAGAGAGTGTTGAAGCCACCAGGCGTCGGTGTGTAATATCCTGGAGGCTGGTTGGCGAAGGCGGAAAAGGCGTAGGAACTAGGATCCAACAATGAAGGCGTCAATCGCCATTGATCAGTAAATGGTTTCGGCGTTGTGCCAGTCCCTTTCGGAGCATTGGCGACATTGTCGAAGTTTGATCTACTGAAGTAATCGTCAGTTATGGCTGGTCGATCCGTTTGAGTCGCAAAGGGACTATGCTCATGACTGGATGCCATGACTGCAATGTGTTGACCATGAGATGGAAAGGCAGGAAGCGAAGAGCTGGAAGTTAGAGGTTGGACATACCTATGAATATCAGGAGGATCCACGATGTTGGAATCATCGATAGACGAGGTTCCGAGTTGGGAAGTGACCGGCACACCAGGGCCTGTACCGGCTGAAGAGGTGCCTGGTCCGACTTCAGGGAAAGTCTGTCTGAACGCCGCGTACAGCCCCTCGTCTGGCTTTTGTGAAGAACGTCTATTCGCGAACATAGTTGTTAGTTTCCCTATGCCGGAGAAACGAAGTTGAAGAGCCTATGAGAGCGTAAAGAGAACGGACCGCTTGCGAAACATCTGATGTAGCAGGCTGTACGTCTCAGATGAAATTGCGCTCGAAGTGCCAGTCGATCGTCCAGGCGTTGTCCTGCTTGACGACGAGCCTCAGTTTAAAGATGCCATGAATCAGGCATCACACTATAACTGGTCGTTTAGTAGCGAGTAAAGATAAACAGCCGGGATAGAGTGAGTCTGGGTCGTCTGCACAATGCTGCGCCTACTCGAACGCGTGTGATTGTTAGGGTGGGAGTCGGTTGGCCTGCTCAAGGGGAACGTGCGAATGTCTAGGGAATGAATGGTGGTCGATGAAAACGTTGAAGTTGAATATGGGAAAACAGATCGGCAAACATGCACTTGAAGAGTGAGGTAATGGGAGACCACGTTCTAGGTGAGCTAGATTGGAAAGGTGCTTCAGGTCAGGCATAAGGTAAACGGGATAATTTAGCAGCCCTTGCAAGTGGAGTGTGGCAGAGAACAAGCCTAGCCAGGATGTTACGAGAGGCCAGATGAAAGACACGACTTGCTAAAGCAGTAAGAGAGACAAGGATGCATCGGCTTGTGAGAGCAAGAGCGTGACGAGGTAGGCCGGGCACCCTGGCACCTGTGGCTCGGATTGTGGTCTCTTTGGGTTTGGTGCCTTCTCTTGGGCTGATTGGAGCGACTAGGATCATCCGTCTGAGCGCCACGCAGCTCAAAAATTGCTTCGTGGCTAGTGAACGCCAAATTTGAAGGTGGGTCTTGCAAGCCAAGAGGAGGACGCGCAACTTGAAGAGGCAGTTTCGGATCCGTGAACGCAGTCTAGTCGTGTGGACTACCCCTCGTCGTAGACCGAAGTCTCCTCTCACCGGCAACTCCTCATCATTGTGTAATGATCAGCACACCTGCGCCACAGGGTCTCTAGCCACATTCCAGCCACATTTGCCACACTGTCGTCCTCGATTCGAAGGGTGCAATCGGAGCGCACGAGTATTCGTAGAACCAAGGGCGATGGATGCCAGACGTTCGCATTACGATCTTTGGCCGTTGTGATTGAACTTCTGTTGTGAAGTGCAATCGGTGGGTGATACTGCGTTACCCGCGCTCCTGCCCTAAGGGCCCAATCTCAAACTCGATAGGCTGAAACATTAGGCTGCTAGTAAGGTGAAATGAGGCAGTCCTGAGATCTGGAGAGAAACGTCATTTGCTCGCACATTTGATCACATTTTGTGAGATAGCAGCGCTATGTGCCTGAATTGTGGTAATTTCAGTGTCTTCGAGTGGGAAGCACGTCGACGACCGTTGTTGTGGCTCGGTTTCTGTGCTCAATGGTCCGCAGTGGGTAGCCATTGAAACGGGTGGAAGCTTCAATCCTACGATTTCATTATTGCCTCACGGAACGTGTTGGACGCACTTGCTGGAACATCTGACTGCAAAATCACTGTCCATTTACAAATTTACTCGTCTATGAACACCCTGAATGTCATCTGCAGGTGTCCTGATCTCATACATGGCCGGTTGCAATAGTAACACGTCCTCACCGTCCTCGATCACATTGACGTCAAAGCAGATACAACTTCGGCAGAACCGGCAGTGCTGAGAAGTCGAAACCTATGCCGCAAGAATAACTTTTTACAATGTTTATAAGGTGGATTTGCAGACGATGATACCGTACGCCGATCATCCAAAGCATCTTGACGTCCCCGCCGCATGGGACTGTCGGTAAGGTACGTGCACACACATATCGTGATCAATTTGCAATCTCCGATTATGCGAGTCGGAGCTCGATGCAACAACATAGCTATCGTCTTGCTCTATAACTTTCAATCTGTCTTCAATCTGACAGGTCGGGGAATCGACTCCAACACAAGCAGTTTCACGGAAAATCCCACGATCAAATGAGATTTTGATTCAGATGCTGTACACGCCTAGGCTCTCCAGGTCGCGTCGCTATTACGCGCTGCTATGAAAGACTATGCACTTGAGAACGTATCGGTGGACTTGTCATATTGTAGCCATTTACGGTAGTCAGTAAGCATTCGAGAGATCACTGAGTAAATCTTCAGACTTCAGCCAACAGTAACCTTGTTCTCTGCCGCGGACCAGTAGTTGACGCTACCCAAAACTCTCACCGAAATTATGCGTTTTCCTGTTTCAGGCGTGGCACACATCAGACCACCATTTTTTAGCGACCCATCTGAAGCTTCTGTCAGTGTCGCACTCGTCCTACCATCAGCTGTGAGAATTTGTGTATAGTGCTACAGGGTACTTCAAACACATCACTCTGAGTTCAGGAGATACTGACGTGGGTCCATAGTATTGACGACACCGGCACAGCTTGCTCTCAAAGAAAGTCGGCTATTTCAGCAAATCACTTGAACTCCTCACGCGTCGTGATCGTGCACTGGGGTAGGGATAACGTTCATGACGGGTGTTGACATCGACAAAGGCACAACTCGCGGCAAAACACAAGTGCAATTTTGGCACCGCCACACACACTATGGAACCGACCCTGAAGCACTGTGGCATTCGGTTGTGGCACAGGAGCTGGAATGTTGTCCGGGCTTCCTGGTGTGCAAATGCTGTACCTGACAGCCCTTGAGCGAGCCAGTCGGTAATGCACAGTCTTCGAGTATCCGCAACAGCACCTTCGTGCGGGGTGCAAGGACAGGCGTACAAAGGTAAAGATCGTCTCTGTGCATGTGGCAGGTGACCAGCAACGTAAACATGTTGGATCCTGTCTAACGAATGAATCGCTACTTCAAGGGAGGGGTATGCATAAGCGTGGGTCTATCTGTGGCGCGACCACATGGGAGCAAGCCACAGTGGCTTCTGCAATTCTCAGAACGGTGATCTGCAAAGAGTGTGGTTCAGCTATTAGAGTTCGTACTGGTAGCTTGTGTATTTTTGGCTTTCTGGCCGCGTAATGTCTAGATGTTACTCCGACCATCGCAAATCGGTCTGTTATGTGTATCTGCAAGTGGACACACATCGTTACGAGTACGACTCCTTTTCAACCCTATGTTTACCGAGGGTCGTTTACTATCGTACTTGTGTAGTGGTGAGAATAAGGTGGATTGAGCCGGAACGAGTGTCATAAACCGATGGCAACCTGATCTCTCCTTTATGGAGTGTCTGGCCTGAAACCTCATACTACTGGAGGATTGTCACTGGCCGTGGTGTCTCACAGACATTTGGTGATTTGATTCGTGTCGAGAAACTGCTCATACTTTATTGTCAGGCTCTACGTTCAATCTCGCGTCCTCCTCAATCCAATGCTTTGATCTTCAATCTCTCGGACAAGCGAGGTACCAATTGTGACAAGTTCGCCAATCAGTCTGCTTGCTGTTTCTTGAATCGTCGATATGTTGATCACCACTCTGAAGAAAATACCACGATCTTCTTGACCTTCGAGTGCTGGGGCGAAATCTATCATGAAGCCTCTGGGAATCAAAGCTTTGGATATGGAAGCGGTCATCCTCGAATTGAGCTTTCCTAACCGAGCTCTCGAGCGAGACCCCTGGGAGTAGTGTCTGATCTCTGCTGTACCGTTAAGCAGTCCTTCTGACGGGTTTATTATGCCTTCCTGATCGAGCAGACCATAAGTGAATCTGCCGTTGGGCGTAAAGTAGAAGCACACTTGGAGACAGCTGGGGTCTTTCTCACGACTCAAAAGTGTTAAGTGTTTGTTGTCCTTGACTAGCCTCGACATGTAGCACGCGACATCATAAGCATTATCCACCATTTCAGAGTAGCCTTTAGTGCCATAGTACTGCCAGCACAGGAAGAGCTTGAGAGCGTCGCCTCTGCGCCCACACTGTAGTGTCAAGTCGGCCAAGTCATATGGTGATGCCCAAAGGTCGTCGTCTTCGGACGATCGATGGTCATGGGCATCATCCAGCAGGCTTTCGAACTTATCTATGTCATTGTCCGACTCAGTCTCGTCGTGAAACAAATAACCGGCTTTGAGAGTATTTGCTCTCTGGAATTGCTCTAGATCCTTCCCAAGCAGAAAACTGCAAGTCATTGGAACACCAAGCATCTTATGCGGATTGATCGCAATACTGTCAGCTAATTCAGTACCTTGCAGTCTGTTTCTAATCTGCTCTCGGTTTGAGAAGACAAACCCTCCACCCCAAGCACCATCTATATGAAGCCATAAATTATGCTTGCGAGCAACGTTTGCTATCTCCTCGAACGGGTCAAAGGATCCCAGTACGGTTGTGCCAGCAGTTGCGTTGACATAGAAAGGAAAGTCACCTCTAGACTTTGCCTCCGCAACCATTCTTGAAAGCTCTTCAGGTAGCATCCTTCCGTCTTCGTCCACAGGAACTGTGATGACACTACTGCTACCGAACCCCAATGACTGTGCAGCTTTCTCGATGCTGTAGTGACCGTGAGCAGATGTGAAAAGTATCAATCTACCCTTTACTGCACTATTACCATACGTTCTTGTTTCAGGAAATACAGTATTGCGCGCGATCACGATGGAGGTCATGTTACTTGCTGAACCTCCTTGGACACTGATACCGCCACTTCTTGGACCTCTCAAGCCGAACAAGTGTGCAAGATGTCGCGCCACGTACTTTTCGATCAGGGTAAGAACAGGACTGACCTGGTAGACATGCACGTTGGTATTCAAAACACCAAGAATCAGTTCCGCGAGAATACCTGGAGGCAATGGTGCTGCATACAGCTTATCTAGGAAACCAGGAGCCGAAGTATTGACACTGTATTCTAGAATGGTTTCGATCAATTTGGGTAGACCTTCTAAGCCAGCCCCTGTATCACGTATATTCAGGAAGCTTTCGAGACTGGATTCAAGGTCGTGTTGAGATGAGGATTGAGGATGTACCAGACAAGAATGTGGTCCACGTTCCGAATCGACGGCCCTAGCGAGATGCTGGTTGCGCTCGACATCAGCCTTGTTGACAAAGTCGATAAGTTCGACACCTGCTATCTTGAGCAAGTTGTCGAGCTCCTCAGCTCTACCGAGGGACAAATTCGACATGGTAGCGTTCCCTGGCGAATTGCGTTGATTCAGGCAATAACCTCAACAAGGTATTCACGTGAACTTCTCGACGCTGATGGCCGCAGGAGCAAATCGTATACCTATTTGCAGCAAAAGCCACAGCTCGTTGACCAGGATATTAATGTATAGACTGCTTTTGCGTGTGTGTATTTGCTTGGACTCAATTTCGGCTCTAGCCAAAAACTTTTTCGATGACGCAACTAGAGCATCTTGCTGGCGTTACTATGTAAGAATGGAAGGTATGTCGAGCCATCCTTCAGCCGTTAGCTTTCACTGTTGAAACGTTGTTTCGTTGTGTGCCTCGCTGGTGCATGTGTCGCTCCCGCGCAAGCTCGATCGCTGTTTTCTTTGGTTTGTCGCTTTCTGCTTTCTGCTCAATGTTTTCTTGTCTCTTGGCAAGAGCCTGCCATTCGCCCCTTCGTCGCTGATATACGTCCATGGCCCAGTTCTTCCAAACTGATCTCCCATACTTAGAGTCCCTGAGTCCGTGTTCATGTGCTTGCAAAAGGCTAGCCAGTCGCTCTTTCATAAAATGCGAGCCTTCGGTTGCATGCCAAAGCGCGTCGACAACATGTGAACCAGAGGGATCAACAGCAAGATCTGATACAATATTGTAGAACTTCGGCACAAATTGACGCAAAAATTTGTTTGGGGACTTATCAGATGTCAGAGCAACCTGTATGACATGAGACGAAGTTGCGTTCTTGGCCATTTGCAAGAGGACGTCTTGTTCTTGAGCCAGCAGGCTGTCGTGCACCATAGCACTCAGCTGTCTAGTACGCAACATGGCCTGAGCAAGCAGGGATCCCTGTATATCAGGACTGTGCTTCTGTTGTTTCCGAGCTGCATCGTCAGCTGCACCGTTAGTGGCCGTACCATTAAGCTTAAGCATTTTCTGCAGTAGCTCCGCTTGGTCACTGCCATATATCGTTAGCAAGGCCTTTCCAACCTCTCCGAGATCACCACCTCGCACTTCACAGCGTTCAACAAGGCTTCTTATCACAGCCAAACGATTTCGCTCCACCAGATTCTCTAACTCAGGGACCATGGCAGCAGCCGCATGTGCAAGATCGTCCTTGCCGACACGTTCGAAGATGCTTACGGCAACGTACGACGCGATCTCGTTCTTCGCCAGTTTTCCAATACGGTCTCGGAACAGATTTTTGTACATCTTTTTGAACATCTTTCCAGGGAGGTATCGGACCAGCGTCTGTACCAGATAAGCACCTGTGGAGTCGTAAACCAGACTAGAAACAAACTTGCTACTATCAGACTCTGGCTCGAAGTCCTGATCAGGAATCAGTTTTTGGAGGAACAATTGTTGTTGCTCATGGTCTTCTTCATTTTGTACAAGCTCTAACCTCGTCAGGAGCTGCAGGACAGGACTTCCCGTTGGCGAAGTTGCAAGAGCACGAAGATAGTTCGTGTCAAGGCTTGATATAGCTGAATGCACAAAGGCTCTTAATGCTTTCTTAAAGCTTTTGGGCACCTTCCTGGGCTCACTAGATGCAGCATCAGGGGCGTGTTCAAGCTTCAGCTCCTCCTTGTTGCGACTTGCGATAACGTCTTTGGCTGATGCGTCCTCGAGTGGCTGGCCTGATAGAACGAGCAACAGTACTCTAACAGTATGAGAGGCGAAGCGTTCAGTAAGTAGGAAACCGCTATTAGCCCGGAGCTTTTCCTCGACTTCTAGGAACAACGATTCGAAGGACGTGTCAAGGTCATTTTCCGCTTGAGGCTTAGCTTGAACGTACTTTGCAGCTTGTAGGAAGAGTGTCTCGACACAGTGACTGCCAAATCGATGTTGAATTAGATAGTCCATGTCTTGTTGAAATGCCTGAAAAAGCGATCTGAGTTGACTTGGCGTAGATAGACGAATAATTTTCTCCATATACCTTGAACACGACTGACTTGAAGCGACCTTAATCTCTTTCCCAGACGTCTCTTGATGCACCGCTTCAATGAACCTGTTTCGGTCTGACTCGTCCTCAAAATCGTTGGCGATGATCTTGTTATTGACGTTGGCGTAATATTCTTGTTCTTCCTCGGTAAGTAACCCATAGAAAGTGGTGGTCTGCTCAGAATGGCCAGTCTCGTCCTGCACATCCTGCTCAAAGGGAATGTAGTCATCGCCTGCACCTCCACTTGGCGCGAATGCTTGCTGCTCGTAGTCGATTTTCCTTCGTTTGGCTGGTGAATCTTCCTGTACTTCTGCTTGCCTTCTCTGGTTTTCGGCGCGACGACCGCGCTTCTTCAGTTCTTTCGGCATGCTAAACTGAAACGTCTTACAACAGTTTTATCTTCTAAGGTCGCTCAAATCATTGTGAAGGAAAACAAGGCCACAATGCTAAGTTGAATAAAATATCATGAAGAAATCCGGCGGTTTTCTTTTTGAGCTAGTCAAACAGGCTAACGCGTTTTAGGTATAGTAAGAATTTATGTGAAGCCCCGTAGCTCACGCCCTAAACAGCTCTTTCTCGATATCCGGAGATTTTTGGACAGTAGAGAATGTATCAGTCAAAGAATGAAACAAGAGCAGGCGAGCTGCTATGACAGAAAGAAACCCTGTGCATCTAATATCACATTTGAGCCCGCTACCTCTCAATCGCATCCCACGGGCCCGGAAGAATCTCAACTCTTTCCTCACCCTCAGTAATCACCTCTGAGATCCACTTTACATAGCCTGGAATCGCCGGAAATCGACCAAGTTTGGACATCATCAGTGCTCTCGCAGATCGATCCCAAATATCTTGATGGCTAATAAAAACATCTCTAGGTTTGCTGCTCCTTTTCATGTCGAATCGCAACTCTTTGCTTTGCGCGTATCCGTCAATATGGTGAATGGAGCCGAGCGTCAACCTCTCCTGTACCAATCGAGGCAGTCTACGTAAAGAGGCAATATCTTGACTAAATGATCTCAAAATCGTGTCTTGTTGTGTTTGACTACAATCCGGAGCTAGAAGTTTTCCAAAAGGTGCTAGACCTTTGTGAACCAGAATCTGCCTTACCGATGCGAAAGGAAAAGTGTGCACTTTGAGATGAAAAGGTAGGTTGCGAGCTTTGCATATCGATTTGAATATGCCAAAGACTGCTGTCACGTCAGTGAAGTCATTTTCTGAAAGTCCTGACATGTGCTCAGATAGAGTTTGTTGTTGATCAAGATCAAAGATATTGTGAAGGCTGATGTAATCACTGTCAGGAAGCGCCTCTAGGAGACGTTCATTTTTGATAATGATTTCCTTGAAGAGGTCGAGGTATTGTTGTAAGATCAGGAGAGCCCTAAGTAGTTTTCTCTCGAGCCTCCTGACCTTCTTGCGCCTCCATTGTTCGAGTATATCTTTAGTATCGCTGCGATCCTTGACTGTCAACCGGCCACCAACCTGGTCTGCAAGTACTTTAGCTAAGTCACATAGCGAGACGTATCGATTTGAAATTTGACATAAAGATGAGAAGCTGTGGACTCTGATCGGGATGTTCGTCAGGTCATTTAGCTTTGTGAGATGGTCCGCGAAGTCAATGCATATTGGTCGCTCGCTGGCATGTACCTGGTTGTGCCAAGTCCGATCCGTCATTCGCAGGTTCAACAAGTCTCTCGGTTCCAGCCAGCCGAAAATTAAGTGACGGATTTCGAGAGGCTGTTGAAGTAGAAGATTCAGTACGTCGTGATAGCTGTGATCTGACATTTCTGCTTCGGTTGTGGTGGACAAGGATGTCACACAAGATGTGATTCTGCTCAGCAGCTGAAGATAGTTATAGGGACCATGGCCTGGCACAACACTGTGCGACAGTGGAAGTTGGGGGTTAGCTTGTCCGTGTAATTGTGTTTGTGATCGGGAAACGTGCTCAGTTTGAGGCTGCATTGTTGTTGCAGTCGTGTCCATGAAAGCACAGCTGCCTGCAAATACGACAATGAAGTCGACGAGAGTCTCAGATTGCTATAGGTTTGCTTCTAAGGACACAATGATGGAACATATAGACTCTAATATACAGCATCGCCCTTTGTGAGTTGCTAGGCTGCCAGACTTCAGCCTCAATTTCTACTCGAGTACTCACTCCTCATGACGGTGGAGTATCGTAGCGAAGCGCCGGTGGTGGGTCTGAAGCCAGAAGACGCTAAGATAAGGGCTTATCAATCCTGCGCAAAAAGTTCACGAAGTCGAGGTTCGTAAGTAGATCACTTCACGATATTTCAGCTACATACACAAGCTTGAGCTGCACATCTCCGAGATCATGGCTTCATACGACAGCGACTCATCTGCTGACGACAGTCTTGACGTTCAGACGAACGTAACTCTAGGCTATGCGGCCGAAGCACCAGCTGGCGACGAGATCAGCCATGTTGGCGGTCACCCGACTTGGCTGGACGGGAGTGTCAAACCCTCAGCAGACTTTGCGAAATGCAAGGTTTGCAACAACTACATGTCGCTATTGTTACAGCTTCAAGCAGATCTCCAGCAACAGTTTCCAGATGATGAGCGTAGGCTATTTGTATGGTGCTGCAGGAAAAAGCAATGTTGGAGAAAGAATGGAAGTGTCAAGGCATTTAGAGAAGTAAAGAAGGCGAAACCCAGGAAGACACAAACTCCGCGACCACAGCAGCAGGCGAATGCTAGTCAGCCACAAACGAACCTTGGGAATCAGCTATTCTCAAGCCCATCTTCACCACCTCCGAGCCAGAATCTCAATCCATTTGCAACTTCCTCCAGTCCTATGAACCCCTTCTCAGTCCAGCCTGCCACGAACAGCAATCACCTGTCCGATCTCGCAGCAAAATCACCTCAACCACCAATTCAATCCTTCGCGCAAAAGCTTACAATCTCCTCCTCAAAACCAGAATCACAACCACAGCCGAATTCAGATCCTTGGCCGCCAAACTCCTCCTTTCCACCCCCACTACCACATTTCTACCTAGACGCCGAAGCCGAATACCTCGAACCCGATACAAGACCGACGGCAGAATCCTCCTCCTCAAACACAGGCTACAATTCCCGCATAACAGAGCTAGAAGACGACGGCCCCAGCTCTGCCGCCGCAGAAAAAGATCTATACGAATCACCACATGATAAGACCTTCTCGCATTTCACCAAGATACTCGCTCAGAATCCTGAACAGATACTGCGGTATGAGTTCGGTGGGTCTCCGTTACTGTACAGCTCGGCAGATCAGGTAGCGACACATTTCGTCTTGCCGGGACACCAGCTGCACCAGAAGGTGAAAATGGCTGGACCGGTGAAAGGGATCCCGAATTGTCGATACTGTGGTGCAGCACGGGTATTTGAGATGCAGCTAGTGCCGTGTTTGATCTTTGAATTGGAGAAGGATAATGAAGAGGCTTTGAAGCTTGATGGTCAGGAGGGGATGGAATGGGGCACCATTATTGTTGGGTGCTGTAGTAAAAATTGTGGTGACGAGGCGGAGGGTAAGGTTGTGTTCAGAGAAGAATGGGTGGGTGTGCAATGGGAGGAGAACGTGGATAAGAAGCAGAGGCAATAATACGCGGTCAGGGGAGTTCATACTGCTGACAGAATAAATACTTGCTGGATGTGAATCAGACTCTACACTGCCAGCTGCACTGCTTCTGTAAAAGCTTCGAATACGATGATATCATGCGGCCAGATCTCTCATATTCTATCTCATATGCTTAGAACTGCTCAATATCTATTATAGGTGTTTCCCATCTATGCCGTCTATTTACTGCTCATAATCTCGTTACATGCCTACTGTCCTATTCGTACTCAGACTCTCATTCCTGCACTGCAATCGCACAGATGCGCTGAGCAACATGAAGCCAGTTATATGTCCCCCCTTTGAGAAAAGTGGTTGCAATATGTCCGTTAAAGTTGCAATTATGAATAAGAAACTTGCTTTTCCTGCTGCCTGCAACAAATCATGTGCTGCACGCCGTTGCTCATCCCATCAGGCAATAAGCAACAAGCCATTGTACTCCGCGCTGTGTAAATGCTGGGTATCTATATTGTAGGTTTCGTGGTTGAAAATTTTGTGTGGAATCAGAAATATTATCGTGTGATGATGATTTGCAAACCGTCAATCCATGGACCGCAAGAACCGGATAGGCCGGCTAGTTGATAGCCTCGAGGGGCCATCAGAGTATGTCTAGAAACGTGTCAGCATTGACTAGGTGGGAAATGGTTGGACTTACGCAGAGCCACCTTTTGCGTTTCCAAACATGCCAGATCTGCGGCCTGTGCTTGTGAGGAATTCAATTCCATCTACCCAAGCCCCTGCTCGAACAGCAAAGCCTAGTATGGTTTCGCCTCGTCTGGTATCTACGGTTGTCAGTACGACCGTAGAGAACCGTATTATTCACTTGCCTAGTTGAAACTCAGAAACACTACCACCAGACTTTCCAAAGAGCTGTGAAGATCCGTCCTCGTAGCAGAATTCGATACCGTCCAGAGCCATGCCAGCCCAGACTTTGACAGAAAGCAGTAACTTGTTCTGGTAGATACAGCTTTGCAGGATGATTTCTTGAGGTTTGCTGCCGTTCATGCTTGAATGACCCAGCTTCTTACTCTTAAACCCATATCTTTTGTCCCCAAAGCTCTTTCCAACCATATTCATCATCATACCGTCACTCGGCGCAAGCTTGACGGGAGGCAGGACGATGATATTCTTCTGCGAAAGGACCTCTGCCAAATCATTGATCTCTGTTGAGGTAGAGCTGCCTGACCAGATCTGTAGGGAAACCTTGCTCTTCTTTTTGTCCTCAGGAAGCTTGGATCGGATCTCAGCCTCTGTGATAATGACTTGTCGAGGCAGTACTGCATTACGTGGATCGGCGTTCAGGTATTCTGTCCAATGATGGCATAGATCTGCTCCATCGATTCGAATCTCGATGAAAGCGACGCCAGTCGAAGCCAAGACGATCAATCTACCGCCATCAATGCCATAGTATTGTATGCTGTTGTCGGTCGTGTTGAACGGCTCGTCGCCAGGGGTCCGGAAACAGGGATGATATCTGAAACGCAAGATGTCGAGTCTATGCCAACCACATTCGTCTTCTTGCTTGCATACTCTCATACCAGGAGATTTTGTTCGTGTCGAGTAAGGTTCTCGTATGCAAAAGGTGCGATTAAGGCGAACATAATCTCTCAGCATGACACCTGTCTCTTGATGAGGTGATCCAAGCAGATGACCGACTTCATGTAGATGTGCACCAATGCCAATATTGGCTGCTTCCCAACTGCTTCCAGACTCGTTGCAATCATTCGCAACGTGGCTGGTATCAGTCTTTGTACAATCCGTAAAGGCAGGCACAACCTCCTCGATACAGGAAGGGTAACTTTGCAAAGCATGTGAACCAAATATCGCAAGCTTTAGATCATCACCTCCACCTCCTAGTGCAGCGTGGGCAGTAATGGTCCCAGCTTGCTTGTCCCAATGGGAGTCAAGTATCAAGCAGGCAACATACTGTTTCTGACCGGGTTTGATATTGAAATGTTTGCTAATGGTATCGCCAGCAATACTGAACAAGTCTCCCTTCTTCGAGGCTTGATTATTCTGCTGGGCAAGATTGAGGTCTCTGAGCTCGGCTACGGTCCGATCGCAGCGGACAACATGCACTCTTGTCTCGTTCTTTTGCACGCCAGTCTCCCAGTCCTGGATCGACAGTGTGCCAGTCTGCCATTCCTCGTCGAACCTGAAAGCTCTACGTCCGAACTTGTGTCTGTACATTTGTTCAGCTGTGAAGGCCTGCCATAGGTGTGCAGCCATGCGGAACTTGCGGATAGCCATGCTCAGATCATTTCCCTCGTTCTGTATTCTTGAAGGGGTGGCGTCGAATGTCCCAGGCGAGTCCTTCCCTAGGAGAACCACTAGCTGTAGCGGAGGTGCACTATTTAGAGGTAGGTAGTTGACCATGATATATGATGAATGCACCGAAGGAGGACCGTTACTGGATGAACTCAGCTTAGGAGAAGTAAAATCAAATCGCAGTTTGTTCCAGCCTGGGGAAAGATAGACCAAAGCCTTGAAGTACGAGTCTGACACGGGCCAATTGGTAGATGGAAATGCTTGCCCGTCCTTGTCGTGTTGTACAGCTATATTGCCGTCCATCGGCCTGAGTTGCGGCTCATTAATTTCTCCACTGACGACAATTATTTTTGAATGCACTATAGAACCATCGGAGATCGAGGTGATCTTCGGCGCAAAAGGAGATGTAGGTTGAGTCAATTTCATGACACTAGAAGAGCCAGAAGGAGACATAGCCTGCGAGCAAGAGATTAGCAGGTGTTATGTTGCAGCTGTCTGCCATTGCTCACTATCATGCTGTTTCTGTTCGATTGTAATCCTGCCATGCTAGGTCGTGGTGGCACTGGCGGCACACCATTCACACCGTTCGTCTTGAGGCCTGGTAGATTGGTGTGCGAAGAGGTAGCGGGATGACTCGAAGGGGGTGTGGAACTTGCGTAAGCGGAATTCAAAGTCGAGGAAGATTTCTGAGAAGGAACGCTACTGTTTGAATTCTTGGACGAGTCCGAGGTGCGAAAGCTCGCCCTCGAACGGCGACGAAGGTCTTTGAGAAATGCCATTAGTATTACTGATTAGACGAGTGAACTTCGAGAATAGTTTTTGCAAAGCTGTCCTGCAGCTCAAAGCCGCACGTCTAGCGGTTGGAAGGTTGTTGTAGAAATCCAGAAGCGCTGCTCTCCTCAACTGCTCTTCGTCTAGGTTGCCTCGAGATTAATGCCTCAGTGCTTTGGACAGGCGCAATTGCTCTTTGGCAGGAACGAGTGTGGAAGTTGAGGAAAGCGCATATGGGAGCGCGGATTAGTTGCAAGAACGATAGTAATGCTGGAAGCGACGACGGGTAATGTTCTATCACGACAAGACCAGAGCAGACACTTCCATGAAGCAGAGTAGTCGACAAACCAGCACCACAGTATCACCTTCAGCTGCAAGCGCAGGAAACAGGTTACAGCAGTCTCTGAAAGGCTTGCAAGCGGCATCACCAAGGTCCGCGTTGGCCGCCGAAAGATAACGACTTGCAAGCGCATCTGGGCTCGAAAACTACCACATGCTCTCGCTTCAATTGGTTGAGCCGCTGAGGAAGCAAACAAGCTTTGTTCCTCCAGCAGTTGGGTTGCGGATTTCATGGTACTAAGCCGCCAACCACGGGAGTTAACTTGAATCGATTTAGTTAAACTACTATCATAGTATGGTCGCGCTGAGCACTCCAGCTGATGACGTCTATTCGGATCTATACGTTCCGTCGGTGTTCCATTGCTATCGAGACTGCGTTAGCAACAGCTACATTTAAGCCCCTTCAGGAGCTGATTCAGCGACAGACCTATTTGGCAGGAAGGAAGCGGGAGGAAAAAGGACATCGGCTGTTTGACTAGATTGACGCGATGACTAAGTTCACAAATCTACCTGAGCAAGTATTGGACAGGGGATAGTTGTGAATGAGTATCCTTATCTGGGCGTCCATTTTAGATCCGATCCAATTTCGACATACATTTCATGATACCCATGCACACAAAACTAAGAACACCAGTAGAGATGATGATGCCAGCGACCATCTACGCGCCGATATCCGATTTCACCTTTTCTTTCCCGAAAGGTCCGAAATAAAGATTCTACTTCGATGTTTGCAAGTCAACTGAACGAAGTACCTCAGCAAACACCTTAATATTTTGCCAAGCCTTTACTGTTCCTTCCCCAGTCCAAGTTAGGCTTGCAGAGATTATATCCGCTCAAATGTATTGGTTCAGCAACTTTGACCGATAGTGTCAGACGCAAGTGTGGTGAACTATACGTGCTTCCTAAGTTGAACAGGCTAGAATTTGTCGATGGCTCGACATAGCTGTTATATACTGCCGTGTAGATAGATATGTACTTACGCTGATGAGGTCAGTGCACTAAGAATAGTGTGCTTCAATCATACTGTAACCCAGCGACGGTACTTCTCGGTACGGACAACATTTGCTCTCTCGTCATTGACTCTCCCACGAAGGACTATTCGAGCCATTAACGGAACCTTGACAGGGAAAGGCCTTGCGACAAACAATGGAAATTTTCTCCTGTAAAGTGCATACTTTGATTATTGGCAGCAGCAACAAGTGCAGGTACCTCCTTATAGGCACCTCTCAAATCGTGAGCAGGATTATCTCTGTAGTCGGGTTTTCACAGCCGGAGATCTATAAACCTGCAGCTAATGCATAAGCGAATTCCCAAGAAAATCGCGATAGCCAAACCAATCTGGTATCGTACTTCTCTTCAAGCCGGACGAGAGATTACCTCCGCAAGCTGATCGGCCGATACACCATCTTTTAAGTTACTTTTGAACGCGTTCAAGGCGTCGAAGCGTGACGCTTGGAGCCAATCGGGCACTCGTTGCTGGGCTGCCAGGGCATGGCGTGCGCTGCAGTCTTTCACGCCTACACTGACTCCTCCCAGCCCACCTAGCAAGCGTGTTCTACATCTGTCTGTGCGCGCCTTGGTGCCGTGGTATTACAGCTCTCCTCGATCTGGCCTTGATTATGCCTGTAATTCGTAGCTCCATCTGACCTTCACAACCACATTTTCCGACAGTTCGTGCCTGGCTTTCCTTAATTCATACCGTTATCCACATTCGGTTACCACAGCATGCTCCGTCACTGACAATCTTCTATGTCTCTTTGCGAAATCCTTGTCTTTCACTCATGACCATTTTCACTTGTCTCGGATAGTTGCTGCTTGCTTGACCTGAGCGGCTAACTGCTCCAATACCTCCAACTCTCTTCGAAGCCCCAATGTTGGCAGCCAGTCTCTCCTCCCTTGACACAATGGGCATGAACATGGCTCCTACGCATCAACAAGAGCATACCGCTCACGTGGCAGAGAAGGTGATGAGGAGGATCGAAATAGCAAAGGTACAAACGACCGGCTGCCCTCATACTTCGTTCGCTGACTGTTTCAGGTTGCCAGGAATCTTCAGGATTGCCTCGCTTTTGCAAGCTTTAAAGCTCAAAATGGCTGGCAGGACCGCACTTTGAGCACAATCGAACCAGAATTAGCAGAAAAGCTTGGAAAGAGAAAGAGACCTTTTCCCGACGACCTTCATGCATCGGATTCTTCATCGGGTATCTCGACGACCACTACAACCTCACATCATCCTACCCATTCAATCCCTGCACAGTCCTATGCCGAATCAAGAAAAAGAGCTCGTGCCTTTTCCAACTCCGGAGCATCAAAGCTCGAAGATCAAAGCAACTGGAGACAGACCAATGGACTGACACAAGCTTCACCTATGCTTGAAAGACCCACCACCATAGACTCATCCTTCCCATCGTTGGAGGACTCGCCTATGTTTGATGCTCCCTCTGCTTCGGACGATGAAGACCAAGACTACATGGTACCTTCCATACAGGAACCGTCGAGTAGTATCATCTCGTCATCACCTCCGCGTACCCCTCCACCAGCCCGCCGTAGCCTTGCAAGCACAAAGCAAGCTGGTGCCGATTTGCTGCTCTATCTCGCACACTCACCTCGCACTCCTGCTGTGCATGTACACCATATCTCCAGCGTCACCAAAGGCATGCCTTCTACCCCTCCTCATCAACATACAAATCTACCTTCTTCTGTCATGCAAACTCCCGGCACCCTTGGACTCTTCAATGGCGCCTTGCAGACCCCTGGCAATTTCAATCTTGCTGAGTTCTGCAACGTCACACCATCCCCTGCCCAGACGCAGTTCACCCGTTACGAAACTCCGGCTCTAGGCCCAACTCCGTGCCGCTCGACTAGACGAAGCTTGAATTTTGACACTCTACTTCCACCCTCACCATCAGGTCAAAGAAGGCAAGGCTTTGCACTACAACTTGGCGAGGAGCTTGAAAGACAACGAATTTAACACAGCTCTCTCAGTCAAGTCAATGACTTCTGATGTTAGGAACCTGCTACTGACACAGAGTTCTCTACATCTAATGGTGTCTTTTCTCTTATTGCTTTTACGAGATACGAAATGCCTGTTGTGTCGATCGAAACATGAAGGGGAGGACGATATGTAAGCTATGGAAAGGTGCCTGAAGGCGCAAGGATTTCTTGATTTCTTTGAGCAAGCGTTAGCATTGATGATTTGTACCGAGCAGTGCATAGTGAGCGAAAAGAATGACATGCAGTATGAATGTGGCACTTTCTGTTGCTTCGTCTGCAGCGTAGCGATCGAGTACATAGGATCAAAATGCAAAACAATTATGGAAATGAAGTGGAAGGCTGTCGTAAGCCACCTGGCCGTATCGAGCTCTTGGTCGTGCAATTCCATTTAGAGATCATCGACGTAATAGCAAGTGCTCCAGTATTGCTCGAACACTTGCGCCATAGGCCTTCACGCTGCCAGTGCTATGGTTTTGCGAGTGGGGTCCTTCTATCTTAACAAGATACCTACAGTACTCGAATTGCGATAACTTGCTGCATTTTGTACAATTGCACAGTAATAAATACACGGATGAGGCCATCGACGAATTGCATCACCCAGGACCAATTCTACAGCATTGTGAAGTGTCTCGTGTCCCTGCACGCACTATGTAGCGAAGTGAGGTTTCGTATCATCCTAGAAAGATCACGAAATGCACGCGTTCTACAGCTAGCCATGCGATTTATCATCAACGCCAAACTCCACGATATTCGGGCGTGCTGCATGGAGACTAGGCTGAGAGGAGGAAAGACAACTCTTTGACTTTGTTTTTGATCCAATCGAATTCGTGGTCTCCGATGGGCACCTTGTTTGATGGAGTTGAATCATCCGCGTAAGTCAGGTCGTGAGACCAGGACGCGTATTTTCGCGAAGTGCATTATTGCTCTTCGTGGTATGCCGTAGCTTCTCCGGTCATGCTGATGTGAGCATGGGTTTCGTCATTCCTGTTGAATGATTGTTATCCACTATCGCTGTTACAGCCAAACAGTGGTTGAAGTGGCCTGAACAAATTCACTGTTGTCAGGCCATTAGCATCAATGTTGCACGGTCAAAAGGCACATTTCATGGGGCTGACGAACGTACTGATGGTGAATCCGCTGGTTATGACACATCTTGGCTAGATTCGGTCGTGTTATGGAAAGATTCAAGTCCGAGAAAGCCTTCGAAGTACATTTGTAACATTTCCTAGGTGTCTGTGAGTGCTTGGATCAGTCTTGGGTTTGGAGTGAAATACAGCCTCTCGATATAGCCAAAACCACTGCAATGGCAGAGCCATCAACATGCCTTCCCCTAACACCGGACTCGATCCGACAAACTCATAATCGGATCAAACCCTACATCCACCGCACCCCTGTCCTCACATCACGATCCATCGACAAGATTGCCAGCAGTCCGAATCCTCGCGCCTATCTCGCTGACGACCCTCCAGGCATCTGGGCTGATGACAGCCACTCAACTTCCAATGGCAACGTCGACGGAGTGCCGAAATTCCACTTGTACTTCAAGATGGAATCAACGCAACGCATCGGCGCATTCAAGACTCGCGGTGCGTTCAGTGCCGTCACACATCTGATCGAGGAGCTAGGTCTCGACACTCTCCGGAAGCGAGGTGTGATTACTCATAGTTCTGGAAACCATGCACAGGCCCTTGCGCTTGCTGCGAGTACGTATGAAATTCCTGGCTTCATTGTCATGCCGAGCATCAGTACGAAGAGCAAGATTAGCGGCACAAAAGGCAATAAGGGTGTCGAGGTGATTTTTTCGGGTAGTACGGCCCCAGAACGGGAGAAGGTTGTGAACGAGGTCATTGAGCGGGAGAAGGAGAGAAAGGGGGGTGGGGGGCCAATTCTGATACCGCCGTATGACCATCCAGATATCGTGTTGGGACAGGGCACTGCGGGGCTGGAGATGGAAGAGCAGTTTCAAGCGATGAAACGTAGCGGAAGTGTGAAAGGATGTAGCAGTGCTGTTGAGGGAAGCACTATCGAGGGTGGTAACGAGCGATTCGATGCAGTCTTAACGCCTCTCGGTGGTGGTGGTCTGCTTAGTGGCACAGCTACGTGGTTTTCTCGCACTGACGACAAACAAGGGAAGCGCACACTAGTGTTCGGTGCAGAGCCCAGTTTTCAAGGAGCTAATGATGGCGAACGAGGATTAGCTTCAAGCCCACCCAAACGAATCGAGCACGTCAAATCTCTCACAATCGCTGACGGAGTACGGACGCCAGTAGGTGTGATACCATGGAGCGTTATCTCTGACAAGTCGAAGTTGGAGAGTGTATATTCCGTCACGGAAGTTGAGATAAAAATGGCACTGAAACTGATATTGGAAAGAGTCAAGGTTGTGATTGAGCCTAGTTCTGCTGTTCCGATTGCGGTCGTGCTCTTCAACGAGCGATTCAGGAAATTCGTTGCAGAGAAACAGAAGGACGAAGGTAGCGGTATACCTTGGGATGTAGGTATTGTAATTTCTGGTGGAAACACGACTGTGGAGGCACTAAGTAAATTCTTCTCTGAGGGTTGGATGACGGAGACGGAGGACACGAATTTCGAATCTGAAAGGCAGACAGGCCAAGTTACGATCGATGGCAGTAAGAAAGTCGAGGATGTGGCAGGTTAGAGTGTCTTGGAATCATTGCGAGGCTAAGAGTCTTGTGGTTGCTCGAGGCCTGCTTGCAACGACAACAAATTGGATTCTAGGTCGACGTCGCTTGCCCTCAGTGAATGAGCATAAACGGTACGATGATAGGCTCGTCCTGCAAAAACACTTTGGCTGATTCGTCAATTCCGATGATGTCCACCTCCTCATTCAGGAGCAACCGGTGGCTGCAAAACGGATTTCCAATTGAGTACGGATGCATCCAAGGCGATGAGCGGATCATTGAACCATTGGCAACATAACGTGAAAATTCTTGCACTAACATGACAATCCAATCCACGCCCGAAGAAGCACTACAAACCAAGCTCACTCATCATCCCACCACAAAAATCCTCTACCACGACCGGTCTCGAACCGCCGCCCGCATCCTCAGCAAAAAGGCCAAAAAACTCTACACAGACCAACATCCCTACTCAATTCAGGAAGGGCCATATACTGGCGGAGGGACACCCATGACCACGGCTCGGAGGAGTGTTTGACGTTCTTACCACATGCTCCGCTTCCAGAGGAATCCGGTTTCATTTTTAGATGGAGACCTTTTCAGGGACTCATCTGGAAGGAAATATGTTTGTTGAAATATATGTAGGAAGGAAGAAATATTCGTGACGTTTTGTGCGGTGGGGTGTGCTTGAATTGGGTTGGGTTACACGCGTTCGAGTAAGTGACAGGCGTGAGTGAAGGGATGATGGATAAGGGGGTGTTAGATCGATTGTGCTACAAGCTCTGATGAAAGTCCACCTGCACGGACAGGTCTCACAACTTGAACGCTACTGCTATGGCTACGGTTGGAGTCAGTGGACGAGACGTGATGTGAACAGGGGAGACGAGGGGAGGAAATTCGATCTAGCAGTGGTACAGAGTTGAAGCTGCAGTAGACCACCAGACTTTTTGATGATGTTTGCAGGTATATAAGCACCTCTACATAGCTAAATTTGAGGTCAGCTATTCTGAATGAGACAAAGCTGGTCCACCACCGGGCATGACTACAGCAGAGCCTCATCAGCTTTGATGCCGTTACCAATCCTTGATCAGCACAATGTTGTTTCGACTAACCTTTTCGTGTCTCCTTCCTGACTTCCTCCTTGTCCGCCTGCAAAATTTCAGTAAAGGTCAGGACTGAGTTGGACTAATAGCATTTGATTGATCGGTAGATTGTGGTGCGAGGAGTGCCATCCTGGTTGATGACGGGAATGCGAATCCTAGCGCCCTTCAAAGATTTAAGGGTGTTACGGTCGCTCTCACATTGTTCATCCTCCCACATTGTGCACGTACGAGGATAGACCCAGTCTGTGACCTCAGCGCAAGATCCTGCATCGCCCTTTGCGTTCCAATCCGGAACCACAGTACACTTGCCAAGTTCCATTTCCATGTCGATGCATCAAGCGTCTTTAGCAGGGCAGGCCCAAGTGGTGTCGTCTGGATGTCCACTGAAATCGTCACAGAATTTAATGTGTGTGTTGGCAGCGTAGACGCCGAGGTTGTTAGGCAGGGCCATGGCTGATGCCAGTAGTAGGAGAGCGAATATGGTGTACATTGTAGTTTTCTATTTCGAGTGAAGGTCGTGCTTTGGTAGTAAGTAGATAGGTCGAGATTTGTCAGTTGGGTTGAGACTTGGGAAGAGGTAGAGTGGAAGAGTATGAGATTCAATGAAGACTGTCCTGCAGTCTTGAAACTCTTTGTTCGTTTGTTGCAAACCGATAATAAAGGTGAGTCGAGCTGGAGTTGGCGCTTTTGGTGGCTCATGCTCAGAGAACCTGCAACAATCAGATCTTCTGAAACGTGATTGTGACGACATCTGTGTATGTGGCAGTCAGTAGTCATTGTCTGGAAATCCAGGACATAAGTTTAGTAACTGCTCGTGACGACAAAGTGCACCTCCTTCCTGCATCCTCGTTCTTGTGAAAGGTGGCGTCGACGTGGTAGAGGTTATATGATAGTATAACAAAGCCTTCGCAGCACTCACGAAGCTGCGTATCGTAACGCGCATGATGCTAACCATGTGAATTCTGTGTGTTTGCAAACATGACACGTGAAAAATTCACAGATTCTGACACACGTCAATCGGATGTGCAGATTAGTGGCCATGCTAGGAACTGTCGATCTCGCCCATCAATGATTTTGAGAGTGTCCAGACCATGTGCTGAGTCTTTCGTAAGCTCTGGCTTCTTACTCTATGTATAGAGAGTTCGTCACGTTCAACGGCATCTGCAAAGCCTAGAATAATGTTAACGGTCCTAGAAGAGACTGGAAATCAGTAAGTGGATATCTGGTACTTAGGCTCAGAAAGACATGAGTTCGCATTCGACGAGAGACAAGCGATCCTGGATGTATTGGCAAGGCTGCGCCTTCTACCTCGCCTCCGTACCTGATATGGCTCACACAGATACTGTTAGCTATGTCAGTGTCGCCCAGACTCCACTCGATTCCTGGAGGTAGAACAAAGCTCGAAAGGACGATGCCAATTACTCGATTTGCTGGCTGCAGTTTGGACAACATATTCTTTTGCTTTGCAGTCGCTCGAATTGTGGATCGATGAGTAAATACTCTCACCAATACGGCAGTGGCTTTCATTTGAACACGGGATGCTTCCGCGTATGGTACAATGACTGCCTATTTCAGTGGATTATTGCTAGTGGTAGAGATGAATGAGAACTGTCTAGATGATAATACGTATGTGGTGCTCGTTGGCTGCCGCATCATCACGTGTCTCCTTCGTTTTGCATGGACCGATAGCGCTCTGCTCCAAACGGCATCGCAGCTGGCGGCATGCTCGAGCGACAAGTGAAATGACCAGCAGCCCGTGCGAGTATACCTGCAGAGTCTTGCGTAACCTATATCGGCGTCTTTCCTGCTTCAACAAGTCTGTCGAGCATGGTCGTCCGTGCTCGAATCCTAACACATACTCGTATATCATCTGATTGTCAAAGACTCCGACAGTTTCTTGAGAGATAGACCAATCTCCCTGTCTGAATCTCTAGTTGCTTGTCCTCTATACGTATTGTTTGTGGTATTTGCATCGTTGTTTGGTCTGTCCAACATCGAGGTGGCGATCACGTTACCATCAAGCCGTTTGAGCATGATCGAGTAGTTAAGACAAAGCGCCGACACTTTGGCTGCAACACTAAACTTGGTTCGTCGCCTTAGGAGGCTAGTTTCGACCTGCACTCGTTCATGAACTGGATATAGCTTGGCATTTGATCTGCTCTGTCCTCGACCAGCATGGTTTGAGCCCACAACTTCAACCCAGGCTCACCATCCCTATAGAAATTGTTAGTCTGTTCATACGTGGTACAAGAAACGGACGTTACGCACTCTTTGACGACATAAAGATGTGGCACCGTAATACTGCCCACACCCTTTGCCCTATGGTCCTTGCTCTTCGCAACTACAGCGCGTACACGCTCGTTGAAGTCGTTATCGAGCTCGGGGAGACGCTGCTTGCCGACCTTCAATTGACTTTTGTCCGGTACTCCGAATACATCTAGGATAAGTTGAGGAACCGATTCTCTGTAAGATGTTAGTATTGTACTTGAACACATCGCCGGATCATGCTAGGCAAGCTGAACAGGCAATGCAGTCCGAGATGAAACTAACCTTCCGACCCAAAGGAATTGGGTCTGTCCATCATCAATCAAGTACAACCCATAAGGTACAAGCTTTGAGGACTCAAGAGATTGTGGTGGTGGGAGAACGATCTCACCGGTGTTGGGGTCTGGCGTGCCAACATCATCGAGCATGTCATGTAGTGAGAACATTTTCGGGTAAATGTACTGAATCAAGAGAGGCAATGGCAGGGTGGAGAGCAGATCCAGGGCCGCGGAGCGCATATCGGAGGGAATTTGACTGGACTTTCGTAGTCCAAGATTTTTCATCAAGCCCAAGAAGAGTACAGGCAGTGCGCGCATGTTCGCAGGGAACTGTAGGCCAGAAGCACCGCCCATGCTACCACCAGCAAGCTCCTTCTTGTACGTGGACAGAAGCTCGATAAGCTTATTTTGAGCAAGGTCACGTGCCGAGTCCAGACCACTATTAAGGACTCGTTCGACAGCACGGTGGGAGTAGTATGTTGTGATTGCTTGCTGGTCAGCACTTGCGTAAACATCGCTCAACGATTGTGTGGTAGGTAGAGCTAACGTCATCACACGAATCCGTCTTTCACCGTTGCAGGTGGTGTGCAGGACCGCAGTCTGCATGCAGACAACTGGCTTGGTAATGGTCTCATCGATAGCGACTTCAACAACGTAGCACTGATCTCTTGGGAAAGCTGGGAAGGCGCAGAGATCGGACGAGCGGTTGAAAAAATTGCCATAGAAGGTGTTCATGCGCAATCCTGTCGTGGCTCGCACACGAAGTACAGCTTCAAGACCGATCTCAGCTGATAAGTAGTCGGAGAACTCCTTAGCGAATTTCATAGCGTCATCCTCTCTCGCAGCATTCCAGCCTGGATAGAACCATGTTTGTCCACCTGTGTAGCGTGGTAGATTGCTGAGAGAGGCGACGTCTTGGTACTGTGAGGAGAAGAGGAACATATCAACAGACACTTGCTGCTTCGAGCACTCCACAGCAAAGCTCTTGTAGAAGCTGTTACCGGTCGTGAGAAGACTGCTTTCTTTTGAGGTGCCGAGTAACTTCTTGTCCTCACGCATCTCAAGCTTGCCGTGCCCAACATTTGGCAACGATGCAGTCACCACAGTCATCTTACCACCAACAGGTGAGATGAGTTTGTGACCGGCTCTGAGAGCAGAACCCATAGCTGAAGCACCATTCTGAGTATTCTGGAACATTTCCTGTAACTTGTCAAGGAAGTTCTCGATGTTCTCTCTGCATTCGACCAGAGTCACCAGTAGATCCTGTGGAGTTGGCAGGAATGCTTCCTCCAAGTCCGAAACCACGAGCATCTTGGTATCAGCATTTTCCGTGCCATCCCTGGGAATATTGAAGAAATGCAGACTGGAGTCAACAGCAACGAAGCCCATTCTTGTCCTTCGGTCGGCGTTGGGTATCCTGTCTAATGACTCTTTTATTGTCCTTGCTGTCGTTGCCAGTAATCCACTGGTAACACTAGCATAGCTGACGTCGATCAAGAAGAGGTACACCAGCGGTTGTGGTGGTCGGACCATGTACTCTTGTGGTGCGATGAACTCAACCACTGCATGATTCAAGTCAGGACGCTGCCACCTGTCCATTGACTTCTGTGCTGCGGGATCCCAGTCGAAGGCCTGTGGGACATCGTTTGTCAGGTTGCACATGTTGCATCTCCACCTGTGACCGTGGTCAAGAAAGGTCACGAATGGGTTGATGTATGAACGACATCTTCGACATCGACTAATGACCTGATCTGGAACAACTGGTATTGGGTCTTCTGCGTCATGGAGAGATGTGTATGGTTGGATAACGAGAGCAAAGGGCAGTTTGGACTTCTTGAGCAACGAATGTGTGGTAGGTACAGCATTGAGGGTCGATCGGACGTATTTTGGAGGGCAATTGGCGTAAGGCGACGGCGTAACGGACGTCTGCTCGATGTTAGTGGATAAAATCAGTAGAGCATATGGACTTACGTTGGCAGGTAAAATCGCAGGTGGAGGAGGATAGTCGAGTTCGGCCACATTCAGAGGCTGATTTTGCAGATCTGTGGGATACAGTTGATTCAACACAGGTGGCCTTCCTGCTTGCTGCTGAGGTTGAGGCTGCTGTTGTGGCTGTGGCTTCTGCGACATGTCCATCTGACCGAATTGCTGGGTCAGGCCGGCGACTGGCTGCTGCGCTGGCTGCATAGGATACTGTGGTCCTGGTGGTTGGTAACCTCCTACCCCAGCATCTTGACCACCATACATTGGAGTCGGAGTAGGTTGCACGGCTGCTGGGTTTTGCGCGTACCCTCCCTGTGGGTAGCCTGCAGCATCTTGCTGTAACGAATATCCGCTTACAGGAGCACCCTGCCCTGCAGGCGTGGCTGCAGCATTTCCTCCAGCTCCAAACTCGTATGCTTGTCCCGCGTAATCACGCCTCTTCTTACGGCCAAGTGCAGGACCAGGAGCAGGACCGGGACCTACGCCAGGTGGGGAGGTAGCCTCGTAATCTTGATAGTCTTGTTGCTGCTGTGGTTGCTGCGCATAGCCATCCTGAGGCGCCTGTTGAGGATACTGCGACATGCTTGCCAGTTCACGGTGGTCGGAAGTGTACGTGGAAATGCAGACTTTGACCTGGTCCTCTTTTACTGAGAATGCCCTCTGTATGCAGAGTCTTAAAGAATGGCGGAGAGCAGAGGGATGTCAATTTATGGTAGTAATATCAGCATGCTTCAAGCCATAAAAGACGAGACTTCGGTGACAGCAGATCGTACTTCGCTTTTTGGAGGTACAGTCCTCACGATGCAGGCTAATAACTTGTCAAGCTGTCCTCACCACGTCTCCAGGCTGGTACGGCCATTGTGTCAATTCCACCAAGAACACTCTTGTGGCTCCGCTATCGTCGTGTCACGTGATGAGTTGGTCAAGCTCGGCATGTGAATGGGAAGTTCACTACCATCGTCGTTCTACAGATTACAGACACAGATTTAACTTCAAGCTTGAAGAGAGCGCCCAAGGGCCTGCTTTGCGTTGCGCTCGCCTCCTTACAGTATCTATCTCTGCGTATCTACTATTTTACTTCATTATTGTGACCGATTAACGCCAATGTGATGGTTTCATCTCGGAAATGTGAATCTGCATAAATTATCAATTCAAGCTGCTAATCTAGACTGTGAAGACTCTTATATGTTGTTGTTGGCATAGGCGGCCTTTCTCTCCACCGCATCATCTCGACGCCTCAACAGCACACTACCGCATGCACTACTCTACTAGTGCTTGATGATTTGGACCAAGTATGCTTCTTCGTGGGGTCAAGCTCCCAACCATATGTCGTCTCAAGCCTTAGCTTGTGGTTCTTATCGAGCTTCGCTATTCTGAATGTTCGATACACGTGGAATGTATTCGTCTTTCGGGTCGTCCACCAATGGCTGCTCTGCTCTTATCATTTTCGGTGCTAACATTCCGCCGAGAAGCAGGATTGTAGCTGCGACGATCTCCATAGTGACGGCTAGGAGTGCTCTTACTACAACAACTGTGACTGTGGTTGACCTGAGGCTGAAGGTCGTCGAAGTTGGCTCAAATGCCACGCAGGTCGAGTAGATAATTCTTATCAGCACAAGTGGGGAAGCCGCACAAGCTGCGAAGAACAGCTTCCTGTCGGAGTCCTTGACAGCTCGTATGTGCCTCGCGGAGCAGGACAGAATGAACATAGAGGCTAGGTATTGCACCAAGACAAGGAGGATAGCGACCTTGACATAGGTATAACCGCTACTTTGTGTTTCCGGATCTGAGGAAGCCACTTCACTACCACCATAGCTGCCCAGTACGATAGCCAGCAGACCAATGATCTGAAGGTATCTCCTGACTCGGGCTGGCAGATGTGATTGTTGTGACCCCGTTTCTATTCTGTTGACAATTGCTGATAGGCCTGCTACCAGGAACGTCGAGCCAATACTAGCTAGCACGAAAGCTGCCGTGACCAGTCCTGTAGTTGGGTTCCTATTCGCAGCGATGGCAGTTGCAGCTCCAGCGATACGGATAGCGCAGAGCAGTGGAAGGAAGATCCAGCCAGTTTCTCTGCTGAACCCATGTCGGAAGCACACATAGAGTGAGACTGGCAGAGCTGGTGCAAAGTATACGATCTCGACGATCTCGAGAACCTCACTGGCAGTAGGCATCTGGAAGTGCTATCGAATAATGTCTCTTCACAATGAAGTCACAATCGGAGGTGAGGTTCAGGTGGTTGCAGATGTCGAGGTTAATTCTGTTGTTCTGTTGTCTCGTCACAACATGCTTGGAAATCCAGTGGTCACATTGACCGTTATAAGTACACCTCGACATCTCGTTTTGTTACCTTCTATTATTGTCTTCGCGAAGATGCCTCGAAAGGACCTAGTGAATTGGATATGGCTCGCACAAAACCCCGAGCTTAAGCTTAAGCTTGTGAGGCTTCATTATCGCTTGGCCACTAGTCCCACTTTTACATCTCGCGAAATTCGACCTGAAACAGATTGGCGCTTGGTCGAGCTCGTGCTTTTGCAACATTTCAGGCACAATCGCGAGACCAAAAGCCCTAGAGATCGTCAACAATGCCTCGTGGGTCCCCTGGCTTCATTTAGGCTTGTGGGCATGTCATCATCGAATTGAGAAGGCGTTCAAGTTATTCTAGGTACATTACGCACGCATATCGCAACTTGTCAACGTTAGTGGCACGATCCATTGACTGAGCTGTGGAACTTTCTCGACAGCAAAAGCTGTAGTGTTTTGGTGATGTTTTGTCGTGAGTCTCGACACCTATTAGACAGTACTTTGATCCTCGAGCAAAAATCTCAATAGCAATCACCACATTGTACGGAAACCCTTCTTCTGTAGAGCTGGAGCATATACCAACGGTCTCAGGAGCTGTGTGATTCCGGATTTGATTCTTCCCTTCGGGCCCGTTCTGTAGCGCTATCGAGACCTTGATGCTATTCACACTGAGTAGTCGTAGTGCAGACGAAACATGTAAGTAATCCGAGCAGTTGGCCTGCCTTAAATTCAATATGATTTCAGCATTGGTCGTGTATACTTCGAGCCCGATAACCTTAGTATCAGCTGGTTAGCATTTCGATGACGCCGATGAATAGGTAACTTGGGGCAAGTCTCAAGGCTCAGCGTCGCATTAGTAGTTAGAAAGGAAAGATCGATTGTTAGCGACGATTCGCCATGCTGCGATAGATATTTCTGAAAGAGAGCACGTGTAACAGATGCTAGCATTGATCTTCCTAGAAGACATAAAGTCGAGGCTACTGTAAAAAAAACAACGTCGAGCGATGGACCAGCACTCGTGAAGAGTACGGAGAGAGAGAAGAGGATCGGCAAGGAAGAAGGCATGGAAGGAACTATGGTGAACAAGGCTAAGTTCAGCCTTGTTGCCGCCGAAACTGCGTCAGTGACAGGCAATTGCACCGCGCACGCATGCTGTACCAGCACTCATCTAAGCACCTACAGACCTATTTTACACCCTTTTTCAAAGAAGATCAGTACTTCAAAGAACTACGAGATTGTGCCAGACCGCAGACTTCTCAGTCAGTGCAACCGAGCTGACAAGTCCTTGAGCACAAAAACCACCATGCCTTCAGCAGTTGGAGGGATCTCGCTGGAACAAGTACAACACAATCTACAACAATGTCTGGCAAGGAAAGACGCAGCAGGCGCTCAAGCACAACTACAGAAAGCCAAATTGATACTGTTACAGCAGAATTCTCTAGTACCAAGTGAGGGCGTCCCAGTAGGACAACTAAAGACAGCAAGATCAGTGCTAGAAGTTGGGGCACTTTTGGCTATACGCAGACGCGATCCAGACTCCTTCGTTCGATATTACTCTCAATTACAGCCTTTCTACGAGTTCTCGGGCCTGCAGTCTTCTCCTTCGCCGAACAAGTCACAGGTGACAGGACTGTATTTGCTCCTGCTGTTGAGTCAGGGTGACTATGCTGGTTTCCACACCCTGCTAGAGAGCTTGATCGTGTCGGAAGGAATCAATGGCGGGAAGTCAGTGGAGGATGACATATACATCAAGTACCCTGTCGACCTGGAGAGGAGCCTGATGGAGGGTAGCTATGATCAAGTGTGGCGCAAGACCAATGGTAGAGATGTGCCTGGGGAAGAATTTGCTTTGTTCTCAGAGGTATGTTGCACTCGCTGTGCGAGATTGACAGTGGCTGACTATTTTAGATCCTCGTTCACACAATCAGATCCGAAATTGCTTCGTGTGCAGCGCGATCATATCCTTCACTGTCTATTGCGTCGGCAAAGAACCTCCTCTTCCTCGACTCGGAAGGTGCCGTATCCGAATTTGCACAGGAGCAAGGATGGAGTTTAGAGGAGGGACGGATACACTTTCCAGGTTTACCTGAGGAGAAGAAGGGACAAGAAGGTGATCAGAAAGAGGTTATTAGTCATATGGTACAATATGCAAAAGACCTGGAATCTATTGTCTAGGTGCATCTACATACAGCGAACGATCGTCAAGAAGCATAGCGAAGGAGTCTTTGGCGGTGTTATATGCTTGTGCATTCTGACTTGATGTCAGTAGACAGAAGTGGCACATGATCAGCCTCGAGTCCGGTGTTGATTCTGAAGACGGTCGGCCTGTGTTGCGGTAAAATGCCTATGCATAACGAATGTTTCGGCCGCAGTTTCTCAAGCCAGAGACACGCCAAACCGCGAAGTGGTTCAGGTAACAACAATGACAGCAACCTCCCTCACTTAAGTTATACTGTAGCAGTAGTGGTCTTCCTTATGCAACAAACCACCGCACGCCTGTGGTCCTGGTAATCGTCTCCATTCCGTTGCCGAGCACTCTCTATCGCTCGAGCTCTTCGAAGATCATTTCCACGCTAAATAGGGATGATCTATTGAATGAGTTGCTTGCAGTTGAACCCGAACATGAAGCAGAAAGGCAAAGCCATTCGCTACTGGTTCCTCCCTGGAAGGTCACTGAGATACCGGGCTCAGCGTGGCAAGCTCTTGCAAAGCCGGTAGTCGACAGGACATGCCAGTCTTCGAGGTAATGTGAAGAAGGCATTCGTTCTGGGAGAAAGAGACGAGCAATATACGACGAGCCTTGTGAGCGAAGGAGGATTCCTTTGTGCTTATGCTGTGTCTTGTATGCTCTTACTAGCGACGATTGTTGAGGTTTAAGCACTTCCACAGCGCCCAAACCAGATTTTAGAAGAGTTTTGCCTTGCCGTACCAATCTACCTATTACTCTTCTCCGACAAAAACGCCTTCACACCCTCCAACCTACTCACAAAGAAACACCGCTTTTTGTCATCCTTCCATACTAAAACACCCGTCTCATCAGCATACCGACAAGCATCCAGATACTCCGCCTGGCTCACAAACTGATGCAAGTAAAACCCAGGCGTAGACATGATTCGATCCCGCTCCATCTGCCACAACCTGATCTGGTCGAGAATAGTCTGGGGTATGACCGTGAACTTGTCGTCTTCTTCATTCGCCTCTGTGTCGTCAGCAGCTGCTATTCGCCGTGCTTGTTTTCGAGCCCATTCTGCTGCTGCGGTTCGGCGCATGACGGGATGGGCGTGGCTGGAGAGGTAGGCGCAGAGCTGTTCGGCTGTGATGCCTTGTTGGATTGCTTTTTGTACGGATTGTTTTGTGAGTTTGCCGGTTACCATGTTTGGATGGCGGGAGCGGAGGTAGACGAAGGTGGAGAGTAGTGCGATTTGTAGAGGTGAAGAGGTATACGCATAGAGGCGAAAATTGGTTTCGATGATGATGAAGCCTGATCCTGGTGTTTGGTGCGGGCTCGTGCTATGAGCGGCTGATAGAACGCTGTTCGACTGTAGCGAGGATCCTAGTGTTTGCGACGCGGCGGTCAACGCTGTGCTACTCGAGGATGTGAGTGTGGTTGCCAGTCGCGTTGGGTAGAAGAACTGTGCTTCTTCATCTGGTTGATAGACAATGCCAAGGTTGAGCAGGTGTCCAAGCATCAGTATTTGTGAAGATGAAAACGACTCGGTCGTGTAGGCAAGCCCGAGCTCGAGTGAGGCAACGAAGAAAATGAACGAAAGAATCTCAATTTTTTCGAGTTCAAGACGTTCAGCATTCTCTACAAACAGGAATAGAAGTTCCCATATCTGCGTGTTCACATCCTTGAGAACAAATGCAAATCCTTCTTTGGTGACTTGAGTCCGCTGACCTCGCGAGACTGTGCCTGAAACTTCGACAAGATGGCCAATTTTGAGGAGTTCGATGACACTCGAATCGGGTGGAGGCAACTCATCTTCAGGCTCCTGCAACTGCGCAAGAGCTTGAGATCCGACGGTATAACCCAGAATGCCCTCCCATCGCATACGAGCAAAGTTGTCCAAGTCTTCGACAGTAACGGACTCGGCTTTTGGAGGATGGGTGACACGACCGAAGGAATATTCAGAACCTCCACCGCTCAAAATTCGGCGCAGTGATGTAGCAAAAGCTGGAACTAGTACGATCGCCTTGCTAGCCTTGGAATTCACGTCTTTGACGATGTGGTAACGTCGCAGCTGCTCAATAGCCTCATGCCTGTCTCTACTGTGGCTGGCTTTTACCATCAGCTCAAGTTCGGACAGGGTCGTTGGCCGGGGTGAATAGAGCATCGACATGACAAAGTGCTTGGCCAAACCAGATAACACTTTTCGAAATACTGCTAATGCGCTTGGAGGACTCTTGTAGAGCTTGTGCAGTTCAACGCCACGTAACCCTTCGAGATATTCCCATGATCGCGTGGGTTCCACCATGTCGATGAAAGGTGACTGTTGAAGCCCAGAGGGCGAACACTTTGCGTCAAGTCATCAAGAGAATCAGATAGATGTCGCAAACGACCCTAAAAGATTGCATAACGACTTCGAGAATGGGTGATCTGAGATAGAGTTGAATAGCGCCTGAGAAAGTCGGTTCAGGCGTCAATCAGGCATTCATTGCCAAGTTTGCAGGCATCTCGTAGCCCTGGATGTGTTACTAACTCGATGACAATATCTCACGAACTGCCGAAGTGATATTGTCTCATATTGGTTTTCTCAAGCTTGAAATCATTCTAAATTTATTCTTTCCTATCAAAAGTAACCTGGGCAGGCTTGCGTGACTCGATTTGAGCCACCGCAAAGGTACATTTTGTAGGATAACATCTCGATTGTGATGTTCGAGGCTCGTTTTTCCATCATGGCGCCCTTGCCAATCCTCGAAACATGCCATTGTTTGTACTACATATTCCCAAACACCTTGCATTGATCTTCAAAAGTGAACAGACTTCCAATTCAAACGACCGATTTAGGTCAATACTCTCACTACCAGGGACCTGGATAAATCAAACTGCTTCCAAGTCACCTCATATGTTTTGTTCATCAATACCTCACAGGCTCAACATACACTGTCCTCCGTTTCGAGATGACATACCAGGCATCTGTAAACCAGTCAGCTTGGCGTTCCTGTTTGGACCTTCAGAGAGGAAACGTACGAATGACGCCTGGAATCCAGCCAAGTATCGACAAGCAGATGTTGATGAAGAAGTCTGCGTTGCAACCAGTTTTGAAAAATACAGCCAGTGGTGGCAAGAAGAGTGCCAAGAAGTAGAGGCAGATATCGGACTAGACGCAGTACCTGTTAGTACAGAGCAAAACACCTTGGAGGGGTCCAATTTGCGACAGCGGGAGCCTTTTGTATTCCATCGTGCAACGCATCAGCTTGTGAAGCACGCAGGATTGCAGTATGATTGCGCAGGTACAGCTTTTCTCTCGAACCCCTTCCCCAGCCAGCACACAATGTCACCACAGACAGGAGAGAAGCTCTGCCCTCAACATGTTCTCGCATCCCAAAACCGCAACGTGAAGCACTCAAACTTACCGTTGAACTGACTTCTTTCCCCATCTTTGGTTGTCGTCGTGCTCCTGCAGTCGATAAAGTTGACGTATGTTTCAATGTGGTCGCATCGGCCAGATCTCCTAGTGCCATGATGAGAAGGAGGACTTTTGAGTCCTTATGTATACCAAGCACTCGTAACTTGCCAAAATTGCAGCAGGAGAATTGAGCTTGGCTGTTCCGGAATACGCCGTAATGCTAAGCGTGCGAGCTGCGTAAAGGACGTGGCGTAACCCACAGAGCGTGAATAGTAAGCACCAGTTTGACCTTTTGGTTCGAATGGTCAGACTAAACGTTGATTAAATTTACACATGACAAAATGACGCGTAAGCAAACAAGTGAGTGTAACGAGATGGAAATGCCAATCAAAAAGAAGACGTTTTCCCAGCAGTCAAAGGCTTAGAATAAGCTTCATAGCCGAGAACTTTGTGCCACAAAACGTTCACTCCAAGGGTTGTCATTGGCAGCAGCAGCTGTGGCAGTTGCTTGGCCCAAAGTTTACCTGGAGCATGACGTTACCTATTGCGGTGGCATTGATCGCTCCGTTAGATCCCACGTGCAATAGTAGCTCGCTGACCTGACCACGACGTTGGTGTCCT
Source organism: Lithohypha guttulata (assembly GCF_036872675.1). NCBI lineage: Eukaryota > Fungi > Ascomycota > Eurotiomycetes > Chaetothyriales > Trichomeriaceae > Lithohypha > Lithohypha guttulata. The sequence continues at coordinate 3,723,823 of NW_027042750.1, forward strand.
GCTTTGGTAAAAGTCCCTTTCCTTGTTATTGGCCTCACTTAGTCACGAAGACTCTGTTTTTCTTTCTCTTGAGCTTGGTACTTAACTTGTCTGGCCCTGCTAACGCCGCGGGGAATGTGGATTTCCGACCTTGATCAGCTAGCTCTTCCGACATGCTCCTGCTTATTAAAAATTGGGCGACACAAAGACGCTGGTGCCTCGCTTGTATATAGATGTAGTGACTTATGGCCTCTATCCAGCCTCTGTGTCCTAGATAGCTGCGTTGAGCCGTGTTGTGGTAGTGGACAACAACTTCGAGGATGAGTCTCGTGCGATTTGGGAACAAGCTTGCTATCGGTATTGCGAACAAGAGACTGCATGTCGTACCCTGCGTTGATGCGGATCAGCTGTAAATTCAATCCCTCCCACAAAAGCCCTTCTCAAGCACATCAGCAAGCTCATCCAACCTCGATATACTCAAATCAACACGTCTCGGCCACTCCGTCGCTTCCAGCAAGTGCTTGTTCTCCTCATTCACAAGCAACACAGTCGCAGCTCCTGCTCGTGCCCCAGCCTCAATATCATCAACGCTGTCTCCAACCATAATCACACCTTCACATGATTTGACCTTGTCCTGCTCAGATGTGCTCCCAAGATACTCCTGCAAAGCCTCCCTCGACTTAATAGCGTCTTCTATCTCATTATCCCATGCATGTACACACGCCCAGATCCCCTCTGGACTTGGCTTCGGCTGTATGCCCTGTGCCTCCCTCGTGACCAACGGGTGAAAGTGTGAACGTGCATCTTCATTGACGAATTTCTCCAATAGATGTTTTACAGGTAATTCGAAGTTTCGCGTACACAGTGAAATACGTAGATTGTTTTTAGCTAGATATGTGATCAATTCGTTAAGGCCGGGTTGAGGTTGTTGACGGTCCATGGCTTCACGCTCGATGTCCTTGATAGCTTCTTGAGCTCGTGACCGTGGCGATGACGATGAGCTCGAGTCATCTGGTTTGTCGGAAAGACTCAGGATGTGCTCGAGAATATCTACGGATTTCGGTATGCCGAGCTTTGAGCGCATTTCTTTAAACATGTAGTTTTGAGGTAAGCAGAGGGTGCCGTCCATATCGAAAACAATCCCTCGGAGTCTTGGCGCATCGTGAACTTGGGACGATGAGGCACTCAATGGTGCGAACCTTCGAGGAGGTTTAGGTGCTTGCGATGTGGTCGACATACTTCTAAGATATATGCTGGATACAAGTTGCGTTCTAATGCTTGCATATCGAGCCGCACCGGATGTTGGAATCATGTGAGAGCCACGGAATAAGAAGCTAAATGCAACACTGTCTTTGAACCAAGCTCTCCTGAGATCAAGGACGTTGAGGTGGTGAATGGAATAAAAAGTGCATTTCTTGTGTAACGCGATGACAATATACGCGTCTCTTACGCGATTTGTTTATATTTTTGAAGTAGAGGATCATCCAATTACAAACCTGTGATTGTATTGAGTAGGCACAGTTGAATGATTTCAGCTTGTACCTGATCGAGATACTGATAGATTTCTGAGTCGTGACGAGATATAGTACACACGCCCAAGCACATGCGATAAGATAAAGCACTCGGAGTAAAAACTGACCGTACCAACAGCAACCATAACCGTCCGCCTGCTAGGGTATCATTCGCTAATAGTACAAACAGTTCAATAAACAGACCGACTCAGGCTTCGCATCATGCGGAAACAGCTTTCAATCGTGCTGCGCGAGCTGCCTTCCTGCGAGCCTTTTCTTGCAAGTGCAATTCGTACTCTCTCTCATTCTGCTCTTGCTCTTCTCGCTCGATGCGCTCCTCCTCGTCCTCTATAGGATTTGTAAAGAATTCGTGCTCTAGAGCTTGCCTTGCGCTCAGTCTCTTGTGAGGGTCAAGCTCGAGCAGACCTGCCAACAGATTGACAGCTTGAGCCTCACCAATATGAAGGGCATCGTCGGTCTTCTCTCGGCAGCTAGCCCAGAGCACAATCTTCTCAAGAGTAAAGCCTTTTTCGCCGATGGTCTCGATGTTTGTCTCGAAGACAGAGCCGTGCATGGCAGCGACGCCTTGCATCTTCTTCTTGCCAAAGATGGAGGCTATCTCGATCATGGCGTCAATATCATCTGCGCTGTTGAAGAAAGGAAATCGGCGACCCAACAGAGTCAAGAGAATGACACCAACCGACCATATATCAATCTTGGTTGTCTGGGCAGTGCATTTGAGTAGGACCTCGGGGGCTCGAAAGCCTCTGGTACCGGCTCTATTTGCGCGACGACTAGGCCGAGCATCGTTCTTCGGATAGCCTCCAGACAACAGATCTGGCTGGCTCTGCAGATGTTGGACGGCATAAGAAGTCAGAAAGCGCTCTCTCCGCTCTTCCTTGGTTCTCTGACATAGACATGGTTGCCAATCCGTGCCTTGTCTTTCTGCCAGACCAAAATCGACCAGTACGCCCTGCTTCTTGCTGTGATCGTATAGGAAGTTTGTGGGTTTGATGTCTCTGTGTATAATGCCCGCCTTGTGCACGTAAGCCAGTCCACTAAACAAGCTCAGAAAGTAGTGCCGTAGATCGTTGGTCAAGAATTCGCGATAGTACAATCGAAAGTCGAGGTGGCGGAAATAAGGCAAGACAGCAACGACCTGGTCTAGATGTCTGAAAGCTGTCAACAGAGGACAGATATGAGGGCAATTTCGGAGTTCGTAGAGTAGTTCAAGCTCATTGAGAATGCGACTGGGTGAGGATGTGACATAGATCTTTTTTAGGGCAACGAATCGAGATCGGTTCGGGTCAGGGTGTTTTCGTTTCCTCGTGAGCGGCATACCGAATTCAGCCTCCTGGTTCTGATTCTCGGCATCGTCTTCTAGAGAGAGGCCGAGTTGCTCGGCTTTATACACGGTCGAGAAGGTACCTGCAAAGTGTCAGGAAGTGGACGGGTGTTTCAGGTAGGACAAGCATACCCTCGCCGATGCGGTTAATTAGTCTATACTTTTCTGAGATGCCTGTAAAATTCTCCTCCAACTTTTGCATGTCCTCAGCCACTGTCTCGTCGACTTCGTCTTCACTTCCATCGTCGTCATCGTCATCTGCGCCCGAGTACTGAGCATTGTCGTCCACCTCTGTCATGATCTGATATTCCGGTTGCTGCAGACGTTGTGACACTGACTCAGTTGCACTATTATCTTCGTGAATAGCAATGTCATTGTAGCCCATATCGAAGCATGTCCTCTTGACGGAGCGGTGTGCTGCTGGATATACTGTGTCAGGCACTACTGACGCTGCTGTTGCTGGTGCTTGTCGATCGCGTCGCGCCTTCGTTGGTGTTGACGATAGCTCGAGCTCTCCTTCCTCGTCGGGCTTCTTTCGCTCTAGGAGGCAACGACCAGCATTACGAAGAACACCCTGAAGTATACTTTGTTTATGGCCTCTGCGTCCGTTTGGCAGATTGGCCACGATCTGGCCGTATCCGCCGGTACGAGTCGCAGGCTTGCCCACAGCCATCACCCTGGCTCGCTCTAGTACACTTTGAGCAAAAATAAACATTCACTCATAACGTTAGCCAATCACAAGTTGCAATGTTCGGCCAGATGTTGATATGCGATACGACTCATCTTACCTTGCACTATCGAATTGGATGATCATGTCGTCGCTGGTCTGAGGCTTGTGTTACGCGCAAATTGTCGTCCGGATGTTACTTTTCTGTTTTTGTGTCTGTTGTGCCTTTCTGTGGTTACAAGAATAACACTTATTGTCTATTCCTGGTTAGCACGTCACGAAAATCACCAATACCATGTGCACGCAATAATCTCTGAACCCCTCCTAATCCATTGCGATTCGCATCCTACTCCCAGGCAGTTGTAGGTCCCTCGTACCAACATGGAATTCGATATCAACCAGTCGCTGAAGCTGTATCTCAACGATCCAGCTTCTTTACCGACTCCAGACGCAGCCCAAGAGATCACAGATACAGACGGAGACAGTCCCAACCAGGCAACACTTACAGACACTTTGGATCTTATTCGCGATTCAATTCGTGAGAGTCCCGATGCCTTGATGCGTTCCTCTTCCTGGGACACTCTCCAATGTATACTCAAGTACGTATAAAAGTTATGACAACCCAACCACGACTGACAATTCTAGAACTTCACAATCGATCCCAGGCCTTATCATAGGCAAAATATTGGAACTAGTCACCTCAGGCTTGTCGAACGAGGCAGAAGCTGCTCATCAAGATGTGGAAAACGACGAACAAGACTCTCTGCCTCACCACAAGCAACTGTTGGAAATGTATGGCTTCCTGCTGCAGTGGTCCATTTCAGCTGTCGAGCTCAAGGCCGCCGAAAAGCCTGCTGCTCCTGCTCGCAAAGGCACAAAAACAACCAAGAAATCTGCGACAAAAGATGGTTCATGGGACTCGACTCCTCAGATACAAACAGCTATGGACGTTATGTGCAGGCTCATGAAGCTCAAGCTCAACAGAATCTTTGCTACAACCTCCGACCGAGACACGTTTGTTAACCTGCTCACCAGGCCTGTCTATCTGATCATGGAGAGCGAAGCTAGGATGAAGATTACCTCGGTGCGCATGTTTTGTTTCAAGGTCCTTTGCATTGCAATCAAGCACAATGGTCATGCCCTAGGCGCTCAAACCTCCATCATTCAGAACTTGACTTATTATGAACATCTCTCAGAACCTATGGCCGAGCTTCTGCACATCTTGTCAGAACAGTACGATCATTCACAACTATCTTCCGATGTCCTACGCGAACTGGCTGCGAAAGAGTTCAGCCCCACTGATGCTAAAGGACCCAAGGCTGTCTCCATATTCCTCACTAAACTATCCGAGCTCGAGCCACGTCTGGTTGGTAAAGAGCTTGGTCAATTAGCCAAATTCTTGGACAGTGAAGCATATACCCTGCGTTGTGCCATCATTGAAGTCTGTGGGAACCTCTTGTCCGATCTCAGTAAGCTCGAAGAGCAAGATGATTCCACCAGCGTCCAGATCAATGCCTTTTTCGACGTGCTAGAGCAGCGCTTCCTCGACACCAATCCTTACTGTAGGTGTCGTGCCATCCAGGTCTTCACCAAGCTATGTTCGCTTGAGCAGAAGTATCCGAAACGAAGACAGAATGCCGCTGAACTAGCTGTACAGAGCTTGCAGGATAAAAGCAGTAACGTCAGAAGAAACGCAATCAAGTTGATTGGCAAACTAGTTTCTACTCATCCCTTCAGTGTCATGCACGGTGGTGATCTATCGATAACAGAGTGGGAGGCACGGCTGCAAGCGCTCGAGCAGCAGATCTCCGCTCTTCAGCCAGCACCAGAAGAAGCAGCGACGGCACAGACTGCGGACGGGGAACAGCCTGTTGATAGTGGCCTGCTCGACGACGCGACGGAAACAACGCACGAAACAGAAGAATTGTCAGAAGAGCAACGCAGGGGCATACTAGAAAAAGCCGAGAAAGATGCTGCCACTCAAGAAGTTCTAGCTAAGCTCAAGCTGACCAGGAAATATTACATGGAGGCTCTCAAGTTCATCGAAGTTGTACACGATGCCTCCGATATTGCTTGTCAACTATTGTCAGCCAAGAACAAGAGCGAAGTTATTGAAGCCATGGATTTCTTCGTCGTCACAGATGCTTACAGAATCGAAATTGCACGAACCGGTATTAGAAGGATGCTACGTCTTATTTGGACCAAAGGCAATAGCGACGAGGGAAAGGGAGTTCAGACCCACCTTCTGGACTGCTACAGAGGTCTGTTCTTCGATGCTCCTGACACCTTTAACCCCAACGACTCGGCAAATTTCATTGCTAGGAACATGATCAGTCTGACCTTCGGGGCGTCGCCAGCAGAACTGACTTCTCTCGAACAACTTCTTGCCACAATGATGACTGCCGGACACATCTCGCCCCTTGTCGTTGCTAAGCTGTGGCAGGTTTATGGTGTCAATAAGGACATCTCGAGAGCTCAGCGAAGAGGTGCTATAATTGTTCTTGGTATGATTGCGACTGCCGATCCTGCCATCGTTATCAAAGATACCGAGACCATGCTCAGAGTAGGACTGGGTCCAGCTGGGCGGAAGGACCTTGTTCTAGCACGTTATACATGCGTTGCTTTACGGAGGATGATTCCTCCAGCTAAAAAAGCTCAGGACAAAACAAACAAAGGTATCGGGCGAATGCAAAACGATAGTCCAGTCCTTCGCCTGCTTGCATCGATGCTGCTTTTGCCTTCGACCAGTCAAGATTGGTATGGCATGGCCGAACAAGCTATTTCGGCTATCTACCTGCTCTCCGAACATCCAGATGTATTGTGCTCGGAAGTGCTGCGGCAGAAGACGAAGAAGGTATTCTCACATACACATGATAGACAATCAATTCCCACATCTCCGCCTCCAGAGGCGGATGAAGGAGCTGATGCGGACCCCATGGATGTTGATCAGCCAGAGAACTCCACACATAACAATATGACATTTCAACCAGAAACTCAACAAAGCATGCCACAAGAAGCAGAAACAAATCCAAAAGACGCGGCATTGGCTCTGTCACAATTGCTCTTCTCTGTTGGTCATGTTGCCATTAAGCAGATTGTGCATCTCGAGCTGTGCGAGCTGGACTTTAAGCGTCGGAAGCAAGATCAGGAGAAAGACAATGCTAACTCATCGCTAGAGGATACAGCTCAAACTCCTGCTGCTCGAAAGAAAAAGGGCAATCGACCAGAATCAGCAAAAGATGACGAGAAAGATGAGCTTGATATGATTGGCGGTACGACTGAAGACGATTTTACAGAAGCCATAACGCACGTTCGTGAACGTGAACTTCTTTATGGCCGTCAATCTCTACTCGCTCTTTTCGGCCCGCTCGTCACCGAAGTGTGTGCAAATAATACTCTATACGCCTCACGCCACCTCCAAGCACAAGCAACTCTATGTCTCGCCAAACTAATGTGTGTCTCATCCGAGTACTGCGAAGCCAATCTCCCTCTCCTCATCACCATCCTCGAACGCTCTCCCGACCCAATAGTCCGCTCCAACGCAGTCATCGCCCTAGGCGACATGGCCGTTTGCTTCAACCACCTCATCGACGAAAACACCGACTTCCTCTACCGCCGCCTCCAAGACCCCGACGATTCCGTCAAACGCACCTGCCTCATGACCCTAACCTTCCTCATCCTCGCCGGCCAAGTCAAAGTCAAAGGTCAACTAGGCGAAATGGCCAAATGCCTCGAAGATTCGGACCGCAAAATCTCAGACCTGGCGCGTATGTTCTTCACCGAACTCGCCACAAAGGACAACGCCGTCTACAACCAGTTCATCGACATGTTTTCCATTCTTACACAGCCAGGAAATTTCGAAGGCGGGATACTCGAGGACGAAGCACTACGACGTATCCTCAAGTTTCTGTGCGGATTCATTGAGAAGGACAAACATGCCAAGAATCTGGCTGAGAAGCTCGCAGCCAGGCTTGCGAGGTGTGAGAGTGAGAGGCAGTGGAATGATACGGCGTTTGCGTTGGGTTTGTTGAATAATGGGAAGAACGAGGAGATTGAGCGCAAGGTTAAGGAGGGGTATCGGGTCGTGGATGGTGCAGCTGCTTAGGTACAACAAAGTAGGTGTGGTTCTGGGCGTACATTTTACGAGTTAGGTCATTGGTCAGCGTTACGCGGGTGGTTCAATGTTTCAAATACGTGTATGAGTGTACAGTATGTTACGAGATATGACATGTAATGCGAAGCTACCCAGTTTGTCTCTCTGCTTTCGGATACAGCTTTGTGGCAAATTCCGTACTGCAAGTCAGCTTTACTCGTGCCAGCGTTTTTGTGCATGAAGGAACCCAAGAAGGAATATTGTGGTCAGGCATTAAGTTTGAAGCGACAACTGAGGATGCTGGTTCCACCTTCTCGATTACTCGGTGAGTCGGGCCTATCTATCTTATGTATTCCACATTTCACCACGATATACAGGCCCATATACAACGCGCCTGTTCAAGATCGTGAGATGTTGTCCCACTTTTAAACATCATTCTACTTTTGTCCTTCGCTGTTCCCAAGCTTTTCCTTAATTACAGGTCGTATCATTCGTTAATTACATAGTTGTTTCCTGGCTAATATCCCACATACTCAAGCTTGTGATCTTGATATGCACCAGTGTCAGTATCTTAGATTTCCATTACTTCCAACGCTCTGCACGGGGCTATCAACAAACCTTGCTCGCTTCTGTGTTTCCTTGTTGCTGCTCGAACTCAATGGTCTTGGCCCACTTGGTTTTCGTCCAATGTTATCGCCGCCTGGCGACCTCAATGCGGCGGCTGGACTCTTGTCGTAAATCGGACTTCCGGCTCTTGCTGCACGGACATCATCGACATAAGTACTTGGGGACATTGGTAGCTTGGGTGGACGCTGAGGGACGAGTGGCTCGTTGAGGTCGCTTTCTCTATCAGACATTTTGGGTGGTCTTGGTGGACCGCGTGTCCGTCGGGTGATCGAGGATGTGGATGCGCTGCCTGGACGATCCTGAAACGAACCGCCGTCAGATATCGGGCTGAGAGTACGTGGAATGTGAATCTGCTGTGACTGCTGCTGATTGGTGGTCTCCCATCGTTGATGTGAGGAAATCTGCGATATGGGAGATACAGCTCCACCAGCCTGGCCATCATTGTGGTAACTCCGTGCAGCATTTTCAAGGGTGTACTGATACCTTCCTGTTGGTCCTTGGCGAGGTTGCGGATGTTGCAAATTTTGGCTATTTCGATGGGCCTGGTATTTTGGATTATCTGATATGGCGCTAGGTACGAGAGGTGATGGTGGACGATTCTCATCTCCTTGCTCGGGACGATAACGATCGTCTGGCAAGGATGTTGCTGACCGAAAGCGGTCATCTGGGTTGTTTTCGTACGTGTACTCTTGTATGTTAGAGCCAGAGCGGGATACTTGAGAATATGGTCTTGGTTTGTCCTGACCACTGTGCCTGAAATCTGGATCTGTCGATGTTGTGGTCTTTGACCATCTCGACACAAACTTATTGGGCAAGATTGAGGAGAAAGTCTTGTGCTTCTTGTCTGTGGAGTTGTATGTGGTCGGTGTAATTTCCTCAGCATCATGCATTCGGGGCGGGGTATGCAATGGCTCAGATTGTCCTCGTCTGTAGTAGTCGTTTGATGGAGAAGCCGCTCTCGGTGTACGCTGATGGTCCGATACCCGCTCTGTACGCTCGTAGTTGTAGTTGTCCTCATCTCCTTCCATGACCGTACTAACCCTGTTCTCGGGCATTCTTCGTGCCGCACTGAACTGGCCTTGACGAGAAGAATTGTTAGAATGGTACAAAGAACGCTCTCCTCCAGAAGACGCGGTGCCTGCCCTGCCTTCAGGTTCGTACCCTGTATCAGTTGGTGGTCGTGCAGCATCCTCGGAGGCAAGACTGTCTGTTCGAGTTTGAGAGAGTAGAGGCTGCGACGCTTGCTGTGAACGTAGAGCTTCTACTTCATCTAGCAGTTGCATCAACATAGATTCGATATTTTGGAGTTCAGTGGAGTTCTTCGATCCCAAGCCTTGCAAAGCTCTTTTGAAGACATTACGTCGCTTGGTAGGGAGATCATCCTGAGGAGTTAATGTTCGCGTAGTACGGGCTCCAGTGGGCATTTGTCTTGGTCCACCAACAATCCTTTGAGTCTGAGCATGCTGGTCATCAGCTGTTTTTACGATCATGGCATCCTGGTCTGTAATAAAGTTCTTCATCTCCTCGAACGACTCTCTCATTTCAGCTGCGCTACGCACCAAAGTAAAGAGTATCTCTGTATCACGCGCGTTTCGCTGAGCGTCTCTGACAGTCAGATGTTCCATCAAATGGATGATGTCTTTGGACTGGATACGCTCGACACCTTTACCAGTAGCTGTGTCATAGAGCGGTGACATACCTTGAGACAGACCACTGATATACTGGTTCTTCTTAGATGTGAAAGGATCGTCGGCCCCTGCATCGAGCTCATGGTTGAACTCATATGCAGTCATGGCTGTAGGGCCAGCTTTTGTGATTGACGCAGGAGATGGATAATGGTCACCTTCACCTGTGGCATAGCCTTCATCCTTGAGGGCCAATGGTGCTGCAGCAGATGACCCGATCACATATGTCTTGGGCTTTGCATCGTAGGTGTGACGCTGGCTCACATTGAGTCCTTCAGGTATGAGATCTATTGCCCCCGAGCTGAAATCTCTGCTCAAGCCACCAGTAGGAGTGGCTACGTCGCCCATCCATGGATCTGTATGAGCACCAAGGCCACCGATAGGTCCTTGTATCACGGATGGGTTGGTCGTGATCTCGGACTGCGGTGACCCTTTGTCTAGGTTTTCTTGAGGCAAAGGTGATCGAGAGCTATGTATCCGTGGAGTTTGCCCAATATAGTCTTCCTGCTGCTCTTCGTAAGAATGCGCAGGGCTTTGTGGAGGAGAAAAATTGACCTGATGTGCGTACTGTGGCTGCTGTATACTAGCCTGGCTCTTCACAGACAGATGATCCTTCACAGGGCTCGCCATTCGGGCACCTACCATGTCTCGTGGTAAGGAATGAGTGCTGTGTCTCTCCTGCACAAAGGAGCCCTTGTATGAAGGTTGAGACTCACGCGTACTGAGTACAGAGGGCTCGACGAGAGATGCAACTCCCGACTCGACTCCAAAAGGCACAGGCACAATCTCTGGTCTAGCGCCTCGAACTGGCACGACATTTTGACCAGCAACTACCTTGTCGACATATTGTACGTCAGACGAAGCATCGGTGAGACCCGAGAGGCGCTTGTTGTCGACGCTTTGTTCTGACGCGGCATACGAATCTCGATAATGGTCATGGTCGTCTTCAATGAAGCGATCGTGAATGCCGACGGATTGAAACTCTGGTGACCTGATCGATTGAGCATCGTGTTGACCCATGATCTCGCTTCTGTTCTCAAGACTTATACCCTGAGGTCGGGGGGTCTTCTTTGGGTGAGGGCTTGCAGAGGTAAAAGAGCTGATGGATACCTCTTCCTTCAATTGCTGCTGTCGTTGCTTGGTGGAGGCAAGAGAATCAACACTTCGGCGCATCAGTGAATTTCGATTGTGGTCGTTGGTCTGATAACTCGCCACACTTTGGATCGGGCTCAGTCCACGTCTTATCGGATGTTGAGTATGTAAATTGCGCTCATACTGACGCATACGCTCTGGGTCCTCTAGCAGGTCTTCTGCGGAGAAAGAGTGGTAGTGATCGCTCTCAGCGGTATGTTCCTCTTTTTCGTCGTATGCTAGCTTCTGAGAGCTCAAGTTATGTTCGGAGAAGTTTCCATGGTGTAGACCTAACGTTTGTCTCAAATCGCTAGAGTGCCTAGGTGGAGTGTTGGATGCAGGAGACAACAGCTCTCGTGGAGCACCACGGGCGACATGTTTGACTTCAGGTTGTGTAGGGGTCTGAGAAGTTGCAGTATTCGAAGACAGTATGGAACTTCGAGTGATTTCTGAACCTAGATCGCTCTGCATGGGCATAGGAGGAACCTTGTGCTTCTGAAAGACCTCTTCACTTTCAGCAACACTAGCACTGCGACTACTTCTGCTCTTGCTACGCTTCCTTCTACGTTTTTTGTGGAGGCTTTCTTCGGAGTCTCTTGACTTCAATGCCGCAGCGGTCAAACCGGCACCAGCAAGCCCTGCTGCGGTCAGATCCCTGTTTCGACGGCTCTTGGAGACCTTTTTGGGATCCTCAGCACTGAGACTGGACACAGAAGCTTCGCGCCGAGAACTGCTATCGGATAACGAGTCATAATCATCGTGATGGTGATGGTTGCTTCTTCGTCTCCGGGAAGTAGATGTTTCGGCGTGATCTCTGCTCGACCTCCTTCGGCGAGGTTTGTCGCCGAAGACGGAACGGCGAGCTGACTTCTCGCGGACTATGCTACTTTCTGATAGATCTGAGTAGGTTTTGTCATGATTCGGGCGGGTTTGTTGTCGCTGATCCTTCTTGAGCTCCTTAAGCTCGGGCAGGATCAGACGTCGGATGGCGTCCTCCACAGTCTGAAGCAATTTAGGGTTATTGATTGAATTATTGGAAATAGCAGAACGTGCAGAGTCAGGGGATCTGGCGGACAGGACTGAGTTGCTTAGTAGGCTCGGTTCAGTAGGGCTCAAAGTGCTGTCAGTTTCGCGGAAGCTTTTGGGCTCAGTGGCGGCTCGGTTGTATGAAGCAGGGACTACGTCACGGCTGCCACTTCTGCTGGAAGTCTTGGAAGATTGTCCGTGAGTAATCTTGACCTCTCCACGCGGCCTATTATTTAATTTCTCTATCACTTTTTGTGTAAGTCTCTCATTGCTGAGATTTCGCTCTCGTGGCACGACTGGTGGTTTTAAGCCGGCAGACTCCTTGAGCTCGGGGCCGCTAAGGATCGAATCCTCGGCAGGGAGAGAACTGATACTAGAGGCTTCCAAAACCCTTGGAGCGAACAATGTCGATTGTTGTACACCAAGCATGGAGTCAGCTGGCATGGAGGAAATATCGGAGGACGCGACAATATATCGGGCCTCAGGCGAGGTGCTCATTTCGGAGTGGTCGCTGTGTTGTTGAATCTCGATATCGAGAGGGGCGGACTTGCGAGGATCTGGAACGTGCAAAGACTCCAACACGCTCACGTCGCTGTCAGCGGGCACAAAGGGTGGATTGCTAGAAGATAATGAGAAGCGGCTAGTGGTGGAGCGCCTTCTGCCAGCAGTATTTGTAGCTTCGGTCAAGACAAGATGACTTTCCGGATTGTCCTTGGTTTTGTTTTTAGACGAGGGAACGACCTTGACACGCACACTAGGACGCCTGTTGGGGTCGGACCCTTTCCCTCCCTCAAAGTATTCGATAAGGAGCGAGGTTTGAGAGTTCTGAGTGGTCTTGGTGATTTTGCTCAGCTTGGACGTGGGCTTTTTGGTAGATATTGTGATCGGGCTGCCGTCTTCGGGAATGGTATGGTGGGTTCGGTCGCTGCGCTGGGACAAATCTGTAGCTCCTTCCTCAGGCACTTCTGGCTCGACAACAGGTTCTTCTGCTGTCGAATCGTCAACCAATGACTCCGTGGGCGCAGGTAGTATAGGCTTACGACCAGCAAGGCCCATCATGAGACCTGACTGGACTGTGTGCAGCACATGGACTAGGCTGGCAAAGCCGAAGCTTCAGCACAGGTGACAAGAGTGGTTCCGATCTGGTAAGTCGTGTTTGCAGAACGAATTGTCGCATTCATAGAAACATGGTAGTGATGCAAGAGCAATTTCGATCTGGTCGTGGATGCTTGATATGGATCTGCCGTGTAGGCGATAGGAAGTGTATGGAAAACGTCTGCGATTGAGACTCAGCCCCAGTCTCCCAGGAAAGTAAGGTCTGCTTCTGGAAACTGTGCTTGCCGTACAGCGTCCAGGATTTGGACGGCCAGGATATGACTGCAACGCTCAATGCCGTTCAGATCGCAGGCGAGAGAAGGTGGGAGGCTGGTTTGGTGATAGGGCAGATAGCTGGAAACGTGCAAGAAAGTTGCAGGTGCAGATGGTGGCTGGGCCGGTAAGTAGCCTGGGACAGGGGCGTTGCGACCTGGACCAGGGTGCTAGTGATACACGACTCCAAAATTATCGTTCTCGTATGGACATGCACCACAAGCGACAGAAATAGGTGCGCATGAGCACAGCGACAACGTGGTTCGAACAGACTACAAACACTGCTCAACAGGCGGACCGTGTCCTTCATGGCGCTTTTCGTCGATGGCCATCTTGACCCACAACTGTGGGCTAGCTCCACACGATAATTATACAGATTCAAGCCAACGTGCGGATATGATGCAGAGATGCTGCAAGCGCCAACTCAAAAGAGAGTTGTCCGAAGCCTACCAAGAATCGAACCTCGTCAATGATGAGGATGAGCAGCAGGAATAAGCTGTTCGTACCTGCTCCGACAAGCGACCAGTATCGTGCAACTCTCGTGTTTTGGCCCTACTACGGACTATCAGACCATCATCGATCGGAACGTTTGACCATGTGCACAGGGTACCCTTATCGTGCTGCTGTGCTGTTGTAGCCAACGGCTCAATAAGGCGTTCTTTCAGCTTTCAGCAGCGATTTTCCAACTACACTTTACTTTTTTTTTCTTCTAAAGATGGCGTCTGCAACTTCTTCACTGTATCTCGCAGACTCATATGCGTTAGGCTTTAGCTCGTAGAACAAGCCACTTTGCACACAAACACATATCCCCATTTGGAACAGCTCATGGCTTCGGGGGTTACTAGATGGTTGGCTAGGAAAATAGCTTGGAGTGACGATCTTTGGGTATCACCCGCAGGGCCGGCACAGTAGCCGCGAGGCGACTAGCAAGCAGATAGCCGTTCTTTTCCTCCAATCCACGCCCCGATCGACCCAGTCACCTGGGTGATGGTCGACTTACTACCCTTGTTTCAGACTCCGATTCGTTCCTTTGCTGCTTCCACTCGCCAACGCATATGAATGATTCTATATTGAAGGAAAGTTCACCGAGAAAGCCCGTCAATCTGCAAAATGAGCGAGTGTAGGCTTGACTCAAGAGTAGGCTTGACTCAAGATGAGAAAGAATACGAAGGCCACTGTCTTTCCGTTGTACTCTATCTATGTATGTGCTCTGTTCTGCGCCAAACTTGGTTTGGTCTCCAATTCCTGCATGTTTTGCTTCTGCTTGTAAGGCCTACTCAGCGAAGAATAGTTGCCTCGGGCTACTGCAACAGCGACTCAAAGTCATAGCCCTTAGTACAGGAAGACGCGTCCTCGTGTAGCAGGTGATAGTCGAACATCTCCTTTCTGTGCATATGCTAAGTGCAAATGCATCTTCTGCACTTTCTGATCCTGTAACATCGTGGTCTTCGCGAAAGAAAAAAAACACGGCGCTTACTTCAGGCAGATATTTGTTTACTAAATCCACATTAGGAAAGGTGCGACCTGGTCGTTCGCGACTTCTTGTTCTGTGTACTGGGTTGCGACTGCTTCGGACGTAGGCAGTGAATTCATTGCGAATACAGTATTTACTCCCACACGATCACAACCGTACACATGAAGCGACCAGCCATGGAGTCGCCCGCACGACC
Organism: Lithohypha guttulata; assembly: GCF_036872675.1. Taxonomy (NCBI): domain Eukaryota; kingdom Fungi; phylum Ascomycota; class Eurotiomycetes; order Chaetothyriales; family Trichomeriaceae; genus Lithohypha; species Lithohypha guttulata. The sequence goes on from NW_027042750.1 coordinate 3,738,925, forward strand.
GCTGCGTCGGGCAGCACGCAAAACAATAGTTTTAGAGGAGGAGTCTGACGATGAGCTGAGCCTGGTCCATGAAGCGAGGGACGACGAATTCACGCCTGCACCTGTGAAAACTCCACGTAGGACAGTGCGTAGACAGACCACAGCCAACACAGACGTCTCACCCAGAAAGAGTGTCCGAACAAGAAAAGCCAGAAGCGGCGACAGCGTCGAACCATCAATCATACTTGAGCACAATCCGAGCATCGTGCCCGCCCTTCCAGAGTCAGTATCACCAACGAAACCAGGACCTTCACGCAAGCGCCAAAGCACCGTTCCAAGAACAAGTCGCAGAAGTTCTGTAGCCCCTCCAACGTCTGCTCTGCCCACTCCAGCCCCGTCTGCCTCTCCCGAAGCCGCTAGCCAGGTGAAATCGAAGCCACTGGCAGACATTACCACAAAAGTCCTGAATCGCAGGCCGGAACCTGTACAGAATGGCAGGGATCCTGCGAAGTTGCAGGCACAAATCCATACACAAGAGGCTGTCCTCGAAAGACCCATGGATATCGCTCTGCGAGCGAAAGCCGAGGCTGCTACAGCACCCCTGGTCGAATTGGATACTATCCCCAAGTCAAGAATGGTCATCAAACAATTAGTCATGACCAACTTCAAAAGCTATGCCGGAAGACAGGTTGTTGGGCCCTTTCACCACTCCTTTTCATCCGTAGTTGGCCCTAATGGCTCCGGCAAGTCAAACGTCATTGACTCATTGCTGTTCGTGTTTGGCTTCCGAGCCAGCAAAATGAGACAAGGAAAAATCTCTGCCCTCATTCACAACTCGGCTCAGCACCAAAATCTTGATTTTTGTGAAGTAGAGGTTCATTTTCAGGAAGTGGTAGACCTGCCTGGTGGAAAATGTGACATCGTGCCCGACTCGACCATGGTCGTTTCACGCAAAGCTTTCAAGAACAATTCGAGCAATTACTACCTCAATGGCAGGACCACTAATTTCACAACCGTCACCACTTTACTAAAAGACAGGGGCATTGATCTCGATCACAAGCGTTTCTTAATCTTGCAGGGCGAAGTTGAATCTATCGCTCAGATGAAGCCAAAAGCTGCAAACGAGCACGAAGACGGTTTGCTCGAGTATCTTGAAGATATCATTGGCACTTCCAAGTACAAGACTCCTATCGAAGAAGCAGTCGTCGAACTTGAAAGCTTGAATGAGATATGTGTCGAGAAACAGGCTCGTGTACAGCACGTGGAGAAGGAGAAAAACGCCCTCGAAGACAAGAAGAACAAAGCTATTGCCTTTATCCAACAGGAGAATGAGCTGGCTGAGAAACAATCGGCCTTGTATCAAATCTACCTTGCAGAATGTGCCGACAACGTGCAGGTCACCGAGGAGGCCATCACGCAGATGCAGGCACATCTTGACGCGGAGCTGGAGAAACACACTGGTAATGAATCCAGTATCAAAGAACTGGAGAAGGAGTACAAAAGGGCCTTCAAACATTTCGATGCACTCGAGAAGCAGACCCAAGATTTTCTGAAAGAGCTGGCTAGGTTTGACAAGGAAAGTGTCAAATTTGACGAGAAACGCAAGTTCATTGTCGGCAAGCAGAAGAAATCAGAGAAAACGATTACCAGTAGTAGACTGGCCGGCTCGGAGGCGACGAGCCTCGTGCATAAATATACCGATGACATTGAGAAGAAGACAAAACAAATCGAAGAGTTGGAACGCGACGTACGAACAGAAGAAGCGGAGCTTGCCAAAATTCGAGACGATTTAAGAGGCAAGACTCAAGGTCTTTCCGAAGAGATTGCAGTGAAACAGAAATCGCTCGAACCTTGGCAAGGCAAGATCAACCAGAAAGAGTCAACCCTTTCCGTGGCTCAGTCCGAACTTGATATTTTGCTCGAGCGAGCCAGTGCTGGACAGAAAGCACTCGACGATGCCAAAAACAGGGCGGAAGAGATCAAGGCTCAAAAGGCCCAGAAGGAAGGGGAGATCGAAGAACGACGGCATGAGTTGAAGCGCCTTCAAAAAGACTGCCGCAAGCTCAACGATGCCCTTCAGAAACTCGCTAACAGTGAGCCTGAAGTTCGAAATCAGATCTCAAGCGCTAGACAGAAGGCCGAAGAAGCAAGAGGTAGTTTGGCTGCCACTCAAAACCAGGGCAACGTACTGAAAGGTCTCTTGCGATTGCGGGATTCTGGTAGAGTTGATGGCTTCCACGGCCGCCTAGGTGACCTCGGTACCATCGACGAGAAGTACGATGTTGCTATATCGACTGCATGTGCATCTCTGGAAAACATGGTTGTCGACACCGTCGAAGCTGGTCAGCAGTGTATTGAGTACCTGCGTAAGAACAATCTGGGTCGTGCGAATTTCATCTGTCTTGATAAGCTAGCGAGGAAGGATCTGCCACCAATCGATACTCCGGAGGACGCCCCTCGTCTCTTCGACCTGATCAAGACTAAGGACGACAAGTTCAAGCCTGCTTTTTACAGCATCATGCACAATACTTTGGTGGCCAAGGACCTCGAGCAGGCCAATAGAATCGCGTATGGTGCTAGAAGATGGAGAGTGGTAACACTCGACGGCCAGCTTATAGATATTTCTGGCACGATGAGTGGTGGCGGCACTCGTGTCGCTCGAGGAGCTATGTCATCTAAACAAGTCGCAGATGTCACCAAAAATCAGGTCGACGAGCTCGAGGCTGAGCGCGATGAACTCGAAAGCCAATTCAAGGCCTTCCTTGACAAGCAAAAGGAGCTTGAACAGACCTTGCGAGAGAAGCAAGAGCATATCCCCCAAGTCGGAACAGCTATCCAAAAGCTGCAACTGGAGATTGATGCTTGTGAACGCAATAAGGCAGACGCTGAGAAGCAATGCGATGACCTGGTAAAAGATTTGGCAGACGCGAAGACTGATGACTCTGCTATCAAGGCTCTCCAGAAGCAAATGGCCGCTACTGCGAAAGAGATCCAGAAACTTCACGCAGAAACTGCCACGGTCGAGAAGGAGATACAAGAACTTCAGAACAAAATTATGGAGGTTGGTGGTGTTCGGCTGAGAAGCCAAAAAGGCAAAGTTGATAGTCTGAAAGAACAGATCAGCCTGTTGACTGATGAGGTCTCTACAGCTGAGGTGGCCAAATCGAAGAACGAGAAGCTCATAATCAAGCACGAAAAAGCCAAAAATGATGCCGAGAAAGAGCTTGCTAACTTGGCCAAAGATGCTGAAAAGCTTGAAGAAGACATTCAGCTGCAGCGGTCCGAAGCTGGAGAAGCCAAAGAACGTACCGAACAAGCTCAAGAAGAGCTGGAAACAAAGAAGGACGAATTGGCGACCATGAAGAAGGACCTCGATGAACAAAACGCAGAGCTCAACAAGAGCAGAGCACAAGAGATTGAGATGAAGAACAAGCTTGAGGAGAATCAGAAAATTCTTGCAGACAACCAGAAGAAGAGCAAGTACTGGACAGAGAAGTTATCCAAGCTCACTTTGCATGACATCAAAGATCTTGACGTGCCAATCGCACCGAAACAGATACCCGAGCAGGAAATTGCACAGGCTGAAGAACATGGGCCGATTAAAGGAGAAATAGTGCAAGACACAGAGCCAGAGAGGGATAATATGAATATTAATAATTCAGAAGAAAATGCTGAGCCACCGGCACAAGAGGAGGAAGAGGAAGACCAGCAAAATCAGCTTCCACGATACTCCAGAGACGAACTTGCAGACATGTCGAAAGATCATCTCGTCGCTATCATCGCCGCGCTCGAGGAGAAAATTGCAAATACCTCGAATATCGACCTCGCGGTCATTGCAGAGTATCGCAAAAGGTGTCAGGATCTGGCAGTACGCACAGTCGACCTCAACGGAGCGCTGAAGACACGCGATTCGGCAAAGAACAGGCTGACAGACCTTCGAACTTTGCGATTGACACAATTCATGACTGGTTTCACAACAATCTCGCAGCATCTCAAGCAGATGTATCAGCTCATCACTCTTGGAGGTAACGCCGAGCTCGAATTAGTCGACAGCTTGGATCCTTTCTCAGAAGGGATACTGTTCAGTGTCATGCCGCCTAAAAAGAGCTGGAAGAACATTGGCAACTTATCTGGTGGCGAGAAAACGCTTAGTTCGCTCGCTCTGGTGTTTGCGCTGCATGTATACCGACCGACACCGTTGTACGTGATGGATGAAATTGACGCCGCATTAGATTTCAGAAACGTAAGTCTGCCTGACCCCTCGGATTCCTACTTGTCGTACTAACCTTTCTGCAGGTATCGATTGTTGCAGGCTACATCAAGGAAAGAACGAAAAATGCACAATTCATCGTCATTAGTTTGCGAAACAACATGTTCGAACTCGCTGAACGGCTGATTGGTATTTACAAGGTCAATCATATGACGAAAAGTGTTACGGTTGACAACAAAGATTACATCCAACGACAGTAGTGGGGACTGTCGGGTCCGTAGAGATATTGATGTTTGTATTTATGATGTTACGTACGATGATGCTCTCAAACTACCCAAGGCAGAGCCCAGTCATGGTTCATCAGAGTACTATCAACTAGATTCTTGATAAGTTATATCAATATCTACTGATCTAGGAAATCGAATGACTGGTTAACATTTCTTTGGTTGGTGTTTCAAGTTGTTTTGTGGTATGGTATCAAAAAGTAACTTGCAAGTCACAAACCTTCGCGCACGCCCGCTAAGCGCTGGAACCCTCTAAGTTAATAAACTGGCCTTGAGAACCACCAACCATCTTCCAGTAGCAATTGCTCGCTAACACAGCTGCCGCACTCTCGAACACGATGACTGCTTCTGAGAGACATGCTCTGCCGACATTACTGACGCTACCAACTGAAATCAGACTTCAGATATGGAAATATGCCTTCGGTCAAAGACACTTGCCTGTATACAGTCATCATACAGAGACAAGATACTCGAAACAAGACGATCCGAGCCGTTCGTGTGAGGCATGCAAAACCAGTTCACTACCTGCTGGGGTTCGCAGTCCTCACGAGATTTATAACCATGCATTGAACCAACTACTCGCGTCAAAAACAGTTTTCAACGAAGCGATTGACACTTTTCAGTCAACTCTAACGCTACACGTCAAGACACCAGAAACGATAGCATATGTTCGCTCTACAGCGTCCTCCCTCCTACGAGAACGGATCAAGAGAATCGTTCTGTACATCCATTTCGACCATGACAACCATTTCTTGTGGTGCATGCGACTCTTTGAGCTACAGGCCGTGCTTCCGGCCTTGACTCACATCAACGTCGAATATCATATGCGGCCACCATCCAGCTACAACAATGTTCTAGACGTTGTCCTGTTCTACATGCCTATTCTGGAACTTGGTCCGAGCCTCAGTCCACCTCGATTTGTGGCCAAGTCGGACAGTCGATTGGATCATACTCGGTTCTACCTCGATCAAGCTAATTCCAACAGCGTGATACCATGCACTGATCATGCTGCTGGTCTGACGATACATACCAGCTACATGAAGCATGAACGTCTGTTTGATGCAGAGTGGCTTGGCGAGATTTGGACAAATGATGCAATCGACGAGCACACTGGGGTAGTTCGCGATCTCTTCCACGATGCGAGATTTGTCGCTGCTGCTCATCATGTCGTGATGTCGAATCGCCAAGCGATAGACGCTTGGGTGTCCGCCTCGTATCCACCTGATGAGTATTCTAGCACTGTGATCGAGCGCGGTCTTCCGGACAAAACTTATGTTCCCGCTCTTCACGAAGCTCTTGTTCAGGTAGCGCGGCGACACGAAAGACCGTTCTTTGAGAAACTACAAAAACGTCGCATAGTCGAGATATATAGGATACGCAGCGGCATGACCAGAGCAGAGGCTGAGAGGTTGCTTGACCGGCAGTTGCAATCCTTACCTGAAGGTCAGGGTATTGAGAATTTCATCGAGAGGATGATGAATAACGATGAAACTGAAGATCCTTGGCAGGCAATGGACTTTGATGCAGATGCTGAATTGCAGCGATAAGAGGAATGCAGCCAATATCGCGGTTTCCCAGGAAGGAGACAGCCCCTGCTATGCCAATTCGTTGATCGGCTTACGACGATCAATCAAATTCCAAGATGGTTGCGCCGGCGCGATTGGAAGCTCGATCGGTTGGTCGAGGATATCTATTAGGTTGTTTTCGTGATGATTCTTGTTTGACCTCTCCATCGTACTTTGGCTGTGACCTTGTTCATCAGACGATCCAGTATTCAGCAAATGGTCCCTCTTTCGCCGCCTGTACCAAAGGAAGACAACAGTGATCACGATCAATACTGGGATGCCAACACCAACTCCAGTACCCGCCTTTGCCGCAGTAGAGAGACCGTGGCTATCGCCAGCTGTAACACTAGAAGTACTGGGGAGAGGAGTCGTTGCTGTCGGGCTGGCGTCGGCAGAAGCACTGTTACTGGGTTGGCTCGTTATCTGCTCACCAGTAGCATAGTCGATGAAGACTCCTTGACCTTGCGAACAACACCCGTTGTTGCCAGAACCATAGCAGAAGCTGCCGTCATAGCAGGCGGTCACTTGGACATCGGCAATCGCATCTCCGTCGGCTGCATCATATTGCTCATTAGCAAGGAGATCCTGACACGTACGTACAACATTATCAATTCTTTGCTTGGTCTGGACAGGAAGAGTTTGAGGCATGCAGGATCCTGCCAGGTTGGATCCGTGCAGCTCAGCCTCCAAAGAACTGCATCTTTTCCACGACATATACCCTTCGGAAGACATTCATCGGAGTTGTTGAATCATGCTACTCGAAGAGGTCCAGTACCGCAACACATTGAATGTTTTGCTAAAACAGAAAAAGAGTCAGCAGGGGCAGTCCGGAAGCAACGCAATCTGGATGAGAGTGCACATACCGGTAGGATTGCATGGTTGGTAGTATTCGCCGTCAGACCTATCAAAGTATGCGTTTCTGTTCGCTCCATCTGGACTATAACACGGAGGATCTGCTGCTAGAGCGACCTTAAGGACAAGTATGGCACACAGGACAGCCACGAGGCAGACATGGTTGACCAGCATTGTTGATATCTAATTCTTCTCGACAGAGTACTGTGCACCACCACGAAGAAGCAAGAAACGCTACAGATCAAAAAGAGGTTGGGCACAGCGATAAGAGGACTCCAAGCATGTCACCTGGTGGTCACCAAAAGGTGTCCGATGCAGTGAAGACCCAGGTCTTAGCTAAAGCGCACTAGCTCGAGCTTGTGGTTTGTGATCCCAGCCGCTGCAGAAGAACCTATCCATCATCGTACATACTGTAGAGAAGGACTATTGTCAGCGGTTGTTCCGTGACAGACAAAAACATCTATGCACTAATAAGCGCCGGCCTTTCTGATCCATCCAAAGCGCGGAAGGCAAGAAAATTATAATTCTTCAAGAGTACAGCAGAATAGGGTTGAGGAAGGTTAGAGCTGAACATCGGCATGGCCTTGATCCCTGTTGGAGCTCTAGACCCAAGGCTCTCTACTGTGCCTCACCCGTCATTCCAGGTTGCGATTGTAGCTTTATTTGTATTGAGTACATCCGGCCACCTTCACGAAGCCGCGCTATTTCCAGATAGCCAACTCAATCCCCACTACCCGAGTGCTAAGTACGTAGCTGCGTCGTGGCTGCTTCCTCTCTGAATAGTGGCGGGTCGACACGCCGTCCTTCTGATCGCCACTTTCCCCTTGGCGCATACCATAGTAGCTTGGTTTCGTGTTGCCCTGCCGGCATGCCTTATCTCACTTGGGTAGTCGATCAACCAACGACAGCTGACAGCTGCTGGGATAGTCTGGCTCTCGAGCTGTGGAAACAGTGATTGTTTCAATTAGCTTTCCAAGCTTGAGAACAAGGTGAAGGCTAACGGTGTGCCGTCCCTTGTCTTGACTCAATAGATCGACAACCCCATGCAAGCCTCTAGTCGTCAGCCGAAGTACATATCGGAGCAATCGAAGCAATCTAAACGTAGTATTGCTTCAGGCCAGACTCGAGACTCTGGCTTGTTTCTTCGAGGCGATTTATTCAGCCGATGGACCTCGAGATATTGATAAAGGGCCGCCAGAAATTCAGCAAAAATTGTTATATATCCAGAGTTCGTCAAACCGTTGATCCAAATTTGCTCCTTTAGCCTAAGATACCTCCTTCGCACATTGAACAATGCTAACCTCAGATTTTCATCAGTCATAGCCAAGTTCGTCGTCCATAACGTTCACTAACGCTTGTCTTGGTGTTTTCTCCTTTGTACCTACTACGGGTGGCCAAGCCTTCATTTTCTGGCGTAACTGCTCGACTTGTGGTAGCGCTTCACTCAAGTTTCTATTCTCTAGTGAGCTCGTGCTCACTGTCTTGCAACAATATATGTGTTGACTTACTTCAAGTTTCCGTGGACCACATAATTTTGCTCTGCCAGTGCTTCGGCCAATTCTAGTTGGTGGTTGTCCAATAAATCTGTGTTCGGAACCACAATAATGGGCACCTCTATCCGCAGCGCGTCGAGGATGGAACCTGAGCCTGCCTACCATTAGCAGCTTCTTCTCAGATCAGATTTGAGCGATCTCCTTACCAGCATGGCTTATTACACAGCCCTCAGCGCCCTGTTGCCCTCCGCCCTTTCTGGCAGCCAGCATTTCTTCCCTGAGACCGTCCTTCCTAAAATCAAAGCCGGTAATTTCAATCTGGACCTTTTGCTTCAGATCATCGGGAAGCACCCAGATGTAGTCTTCGAAGATCTTCTTGCCATCTTTGCCATACTGTATGCGTAATTCTGTATATTTCTGGGCATGAAGAGTTTCGAGAAAGGCGGGCTCCAAAACAGCACGAATCAGGCTTGTAAATGAGGCTGTTGCACCTACGGTCACGAAGCAACGTTTACTGAGGCTCGATGACATTTCAACTCCGCGAGACACTTCAGAAGTAGCATTTTGAAGATAGACAATGATGGAGCAAGACCCAGACATTTGAACTTGATGTAGAGGAAATACGGCGCTCGGTAATTGAGGGTAGCACATTGTACGGCAGTGCGAGCGGCACTTCGTGTACGTGCACCTTCCTCATCCTCATTTTCGAAATAGCACCATCGAGCTCGCGAGTCGTATTTCGCATTGGTCTATCAAGACAATGGCAACAGCATCGCGACATCTCTGCCGCACTTTGCTCCGAATATCAAGCCGTCCACCAACGAGGCGGAAATGTCAACGGATAATACCAAGCAGGATACAGCCATCTCCTTTCCGACAGCTCAGTACAACCTCGTACAGACAAGCAGATTCCTCTCAATCCCAATCAAACGAAGACGATACAGTCGATCCAGACGATCAATTCCCAGATGACGAGTTACAAGTTCCAACTCAACCCTACAAGCTTTCCGACCTTGATGCTGAGGACCGTGCTCATTATGAAACTCTTTCAAAGCCAGAACAGACACGATATATGGCCTTGCAGAACCATTTCAAAGCTATAGCGGAAGGTGAAGAGATGTCGATAGTAGACGATGAAGAACTTGAACAATATGCCGCTGACTTGGAACGTAATGGGCCTTTGGCTGGGGAAAACTTCATGGAGCCACCGCCCCCACGAGAGGCATTGAACGATGCATTCTGGGCTCTAGGCGAAGAGGACGATGATTTCACGCAGATCCCTGATGACGATGACGATTGGGATCCCAGCATGATGACTAGTGTAGCAGAAAGTGAACTGGAGGTCCATAGAGAGACTAGAGAGTATACTCGAATTGCTGCTTGGGATTTGCCGTTACTTCTGCGTAAGTCACGATCTGCTGACGCACAAACACATGCGACACTGCTGACCATCGAGTAGAATACGCGAAGCCTTGGACGGTACCTGATATGAAAAAGCAACCTCTTCGCTTTCGATATACAACCTATATGGGCGAGACACACCCCGCGCAGAACAAAGTCGTCGTCGAATTTACGACGAAAGATTTAGCAAGTGCTACTTCTCTGTCCGAAGCACAACGTACAAAATTGATCAAATTGGTTGGTGTGCGATACAATCCCGATCGAGATTCCGTCCGCATTTCCTGCGAAAACTTCGAGAACGCGGCTCAGAACAAACGCTATCTGGGAGACTTGGTACAGAAATTGGTCAAGGAGGCGAAAGACAGTACTGATACATTCGAGGATGTGCCACTAGATTTTAGACATCACAAACCACGCAAGGTTGCGATTTTCCCAGATAGTTGGAAAATTGATGGGCAACAGGGTGTGCAGAGCTTGACGGAAAGACGCGGAGCAACGAAACTGCTCGAGGAAGGGGAAGCGGCTACCGCGCAACAACAAAAGAAACCAGTCGACGGTAGGGAAATGGTTGCTATGTATGTGGCTGCGAAGAGCATGATGCCCCAAGCACAGAGGTCGAATGCAATGATGCGGTAGTCTCACAAGATCAAGACTTACACGATACAAGAAAAGAGCCACGACGAAGCTGCTCCCAGGATCGGATCGAAGTCAAGGAGGTTCGTGAAGGCGCCTACAACCTGCAGAAGCAAGCAATATCCGTTGTCAACGCTCGAATGCAACGACACTTGTGAGAAGCCCTCGGCCGTGTCAGCTTACCAGGACTCTTTAGCAGCCCTTCCACATACATACAGACGAGCCACATTATTTCACTTGCACAGGATATGCACGCGAGATTAGTGATCGCAAGACACGAACTATCTTCATGCATAATACATCGCCACAAGCTTCACGACGTGCAGAACAATTTACATATTACGAGGCTATCCCTCAGTCGTGTGTCTCGAATCTGTACATTCTCTCGAAGATTGCATAGCAAAATCTATATTTCAATTCTCCACCGCGACGCTCTCTTCCAGAACAAATCTATGTCCAAGCCCTGTAGCTTGACCACATCTCGGCCTGGAGGAAGAATTTGGATTTGAGCTCAGAGAAGACGCTAGCACCATTTCATCTAGCGTGTACTGTGGAGCTACGCGAATCTCGCACATTGGAAACTTGAGTCTGCATGCACATAAATCGCAGCAGGAGGCTACAGGGACCATTTGCATCAAGAACCACCTGTGCTGTCTATGGCATCACTGCTGGTGCCACGGTCAAGACTACCATTACTAACGCGAAGCACGAGTTTGTGGCTAACACTACAGACTTGCTGTCGATCAACTCGAGTCGCGCTCTCGCCTATCACTGGTCCGGACAGCTACCAGCCTTGGCACCGACCATATACAACTTCCACCTCCTGCCTCAGCCGACGGGCTCACACACCCAACAAAGTCGACATGCCACTCGCAAACGACTACATACTGACCTTGTCATGCCCCGACAAATCAGGTATAGTCCACGCAGTAACCGGCCTCCTAGCACAAAACAACCTCAACATCGTAGACCTACAACAATTCTCCGACCCATCTTCCCAAAAGTTCTTCATGAGAATCCATTTCGGCCCAGCAGACTCAACACAGCAACTCACAGACTCCTTCGCAACTCTCCAAAAAGACCTACAATGCGGCCACTGGAACCTCAGACCAGTGGCTCAGAAACCCAGAGTTCTGATCATGGTCAGCAAGATCGGGCATTGTCTAAACGACCTCCTCTTCCGTGTAAAGACTGGCCAATTACAGATCGAAGTTCCAGTGATAGTATCCAACCACTCAGACTTCAAAGACCTCGCAGCAAGCTATAACATCCCCTTTCACCATCTTCCCATCACCAAAGACACGAAATCACAACAAGAAGCACAGATCTTAGAGCTGATCAAGACCGAGAAAATCGACCTCGTGGTTCTAGCGCGATACATGCAAGTCCTCTCCTCGACGTTATGCACCGCCATGTCTGGCAAAATAATCAATATCCACCACTCGTTCTTGCCGTCTTTCAAAGGTGCGAAGCCTTACCATCAAGCTCATGAAAGAGGCGTGAAGATCATTGGTGCCACGGCTCATTTTGTTACCGCGGATCTGGATGAAGGGCCAATTATTGAGCAGAGGGTTGCAAGGGTAGATCATGGTATGGGTCCGAAGGAGTTGGTGGAGGAAGGGAGTAATGTGGAGAGTCAGGTGTTGGCCGCAGCTGTGAAGTGGTGGAGTGAGGAGAGGGTGTTGTTGAATGAGGTTAAGACTGTGGTGTTTAATTAGAATGGATTGTATTGTATTGTTAGGTACTAGATGGATACTATCTATACTCAGCAGCTATCTGGCCTCGTGCAAGATATGGCTGGATCATGCTTTTCTAGAGGATGCTGTGCCTGTTTGCCAAACTCCATATTCTCCCTATACAGGTCTTGATTCTCTGATCGTACCTCTATTGCTCTTTTCCTTGCATTCGCCCATAGGATACCGCCATAGTCAACCATACACAGGGTATCTCCAATTACACTTCATTCTTCATTCCCGCGATACACATCGTACCACTGGGAGGCGTACTGGCAACCCGTCATCTAGGCCTCGTCTTTCTTACCAGCATCGACCTTCTTCGAATAGATTCGCCGACTCTTAGTTCGAGCAGGTCCAACTCGAGTACCATGCTTCGCAGGTGCAGACAGAGGAGCTTGCTTTTTGTCAGCCTCGCGAACATCCGCTCGACCTCGGAGTGTGGACTTTGCTTGAGCAAGAGCCTGTTCCTGCATCTTGTTCAAATTGGCTTGCTCTTGCTGACTTGTGGCACGTGCCTCGCTCTCTGCATCTGCTGCTGCTTCTCGTGCATCTTGTTCCTCCTGCTCACGGACGAGTCCTGTCTCGTAGTCAGTGGCGACGGAGTCTCTTCTCGACGTTGTACTATCGCAATGACTTGCATCTGCATAAGCTTGCCATTTCTGAAGACCTTCGGAAGGCTGAAGGGTCTGCTGTTCTTTCGAGTGAGCTGAGGCGTCATCTGAACCCGCCGACGTGGGCGTAGAGCTGCCAGATTCAGCAATATTGCTTGAGACCGAACGACCAGTGTCTGACGTAGTCGACGCAGATGAAAAGCTTTTGCGGTCAGTATCGCCAACAGGGCCCGGAGCGGGTTTCAGTGGAGCGAACTTGCTGTTCAGTAGACCGTTCACTGGCTTGTTGGTAGCAGCTGGGGTAGGAGGTCTTGATTCTAGGTCAAGCAGGTTTGGCTGGGTTTTGGCATGAAGTGGTCGTGGTGCAGCAGTGATGAGAGCTCTGTTTGGGCCGCTTCGAAGCTGATGGAGGGAGGAGTTGACGGCTCGAAGCATTGGAGTAGGGATAGAAGCTCGGCCATTTCGTGCACCAGTTCTCCAATTGGCTTGCATTGGGGAAGGCGATGGCGAGAAGCTTCGATAATGAGCACCACTTCCGGGAACAGCGTTCATTCTACCAATACCGTGCTTCTCTCGGAACCATTTTGGAATGTCCTGGAATCCTAGGTGGTTAAGTGTATCCAAGTCCAATGGCATTATATGCTTGTACAGACATCCTTGCTGGGCGTAGTCGCACTCTCCAGTGCTCATCCAGTGAGAGCAATACACCTTCTTGCCTTTCGGAGGTAGCCGTGAGTCACTATCAGACATGCTTTGCCATTGCGAAAGTGGTCCGAATTTGCTGAATGGTTCCTCAGACTGCTCGTTGACAGGAGTAGATATAGGCTGAAATCCTGTGCTTCCAGGTTTTTGCCCTGCGACACCATAAGACTTTCCTGGAGCCGTCAAATCGGTGTCCGCAGCCGGAGGTTGTGTCTTGCTCCCAACGAATTCTGCAGCTGCTGGATTTAAGCAGTCATGAGATTGTCTCTGGTTAAAGGCAGAGAGAGCAGAATTCTTGTTTATGTCGATGATGCGGTGGAGTTCGTGTCTTGCTTCGTGTTTGCCTGGTGCAGCGACCATGTTGGTCTGGGCGATGTCCTCAACACTCAAAATTCTGGGAACGCCTTCAATCTGGATGCTTTGAGGTACCTCGTCCATAGCTATGAGTGGAACTGGACAGCCATCGGACCTCAGAAAGTAGAAGCGCGCTCTAAGTGGTTCTGCCATACTCTTGAATTCGGAGATCCAGCAAAATAGGTGATAGCGCTTGTTGATGTTGTACTAATATATGTCGCCCCAACTAGAGGTTGTCCCAGATCTAATAGAGCTATTGGATAGGTCTGATGTCTGAGCTAAGTATAGAAGTTGAGGACGAAGTAGTCGTATATTTGTAGATCTAGGCGAAGCAGATCCGTTTGCACTGGATTGTCGTTTTCAAGGCGCAGAGCTACCGTTTGTGCTTGAAACAATGCTTGTTGGCGACAATCTTCAAGATTGACACAACTGTTGTGTCAGCTTTTGCAAGTGTTGGCTGCTCGAGGTATCAGTTCAGTGGATCATATGGTATTTAAGTGCAATAATAATTTCAAGGCTGGATCAGGTAAGGAAACGGAACGTGGAAGTTGTTAAGAACTCAAAATTTATGGCAAAGATCCGAGATGCACATCAAAGAACGTGATAGATTGGCCTGGACGACACAGGCAACACCCACAAGGAAGGACAGCTCTGTCAAAACACTTTCAGTAGTTTGCTGTGTAGGGTCCTTGCTTCTATCAAAGAAGACCAAGGACGGGAATACCCGCATCTTGCTTGCATAATTCAACAAGGTCGTCTTTTCAAACAGACAAGGATAGCGCTTGACGCGTTTGTCAAGTCGTAGATGTTGAAAGTGTTTGTTATGGTTGAGTCGACATCGACAGGATTGTAGGAATAATGGTAATAGAAGACGTTTGTGTTTTGCCCGTGGTGGGATGCCGGCAAACCTGCCCGTTTGGTAATCAGCTTGAGCCAGCAAGGCAGTCACGATCCTAACAAAAAGCAGTTAGGGTTGACGTGTTGGCTGCAAGGGGGATGTCTGACGTCCGCTCGTCAGGGACAATGGACTTTTGCTTGGGAGAGCGTTGTCTGACTCAATGTCTATCTAAGATCTTGTCGTGTCTGTTCTTGTCTCATATCACATGCTTCTCATATCATTGCAGTCCTTTCACCCAAAGCCTCAACCCACTGGCCGCAGCACCAATCTCACAGACTTCACATACTCTGCAAGTTTGTCCTTTGTACTCTGTTTGATACTTTGAGCCATCGTAGGGACAGCTCACACTCTGACTTCCGCTATATATGGGTGTGTAAGAAGCAGCACAGATATCAAAATCGGCGAATTGGTCGTATTCAATGTCGATCTGGTCCTGCGAACCAGCTCGTTCTGCTTGTTGTTTGGTTTTCTTGGCCTGGAGAAGCAGTTAGTACCACAGTTCAGAGACAACTCAGCATTGACGACGTACCTGATCGAGAAGTTTGGCTGCGCCACTATTGTTCGCCAAGACTCTATTGGCGAAGGACAGAGCGCTGGAATACTGCTTGTTTGTGAAAGCCAACCTCATCGCTGCCATCAGAGCCAATTGACGATGTGAGACATCGAGCTTAGGCACTGTGAAGTAAGCGGAAAGCTCTAGTTGTCTCTTAAGATCACCTTCCCCGCTAGAGGCTGCTAGTGTTCTTCTCTCAAGCTCAATGTTCATAGCTAGGGCATATTCCATCGATTTTGTTATTAGGGCTTTGGCATCGTCGACTTGCGACTGTGAGCTGACCACATTGACAAGCAGTGCCTGCAACATGCGTTTGAAGATGACTACACCGTCTTCAAGTTTGTTGGTACGCATTGCGACGTAACCTTCCTGCAAGTCGTTTGACGTTAAGGATTCAAGATTTCGTGGTATGATTGGTAATACTTTGCGTGAATCTATTTCGTCGATATTTCTTCGGACATGATTGACGATTGATGTCAAGCCTGTACTGGCAGGCAAGAATGTTCGCGATGCTTGGTAGATCTCCATGAATCTTGGTTTCAGAGGCGTAAAAGAGACTGCACCGACTTGTCTGTTTAGCAGCTGCATGGCAGAATCGAATGAGCCGCCGGCAACGTGATCTGCTGCGAGTGGAGAGTTCCTCGACCAGATATCTGCCTCTGAAGTGCCTGGACCTGTAGTATCAGTAGGCACATCAGGGTTGTCTACATTGACAAAATCGGAATCATCGCCTGCAGGCTCGAGCCCGGCGTCATCACCCATATCCCAAGCATCGCCAGGGTCTTCGTCATCGCCTGCAACAACGCCATCTTGATCGCGGGTCGCAACGGGTAGGTCTTCCTCTAATAGGTTTGGTTCAGCATCGTCAACTGGGCCACTAACCTCGCCTAGAAGTGCTTTCTCGAAAGACGAATGTGCGGCTTCCTTGACAGGCCAATTTGATTTGAAAGTTGGTGCAACAGCACTAGGAGCCTTGAGCCCTCCCTCAACACTTGGCATTGAGATCTCGGCGTCAGTCAGACCAGTCATCTCGAGGATCGTTTCGCACTCTTCGACGAGACCGTGCGATTTCGCCGTCAGATACGCTAATGGGTAAAGGTCGATTTCCTTGAACATTTGTATCCTACTTTCCACATCACCGAGATAAAGTGCATTCTGAAATCGAGAAACAAAATCACCACGATGCTCAGCAATCTTAGCCATACGAGTCAGCTTTTCACCATCACCGGTGCACAAGTACAGAAAAGATAGTTTGTCGAAGTTGCGCATTTTCTGATATGTCATTTCGACAATTTGATGGTTGCCGTGTATTAGAGCTTCCGACCCGAGTCGTTGCCAGAGTTTGGGTTTGTCGATTTGCTTGGCCATTTCTGTAGCCACTTCAAGATTGCCACATTCGATGGCCAGCTCAAAACGCGTTTGTGGGTCTTGTACAAATTGGAGGGCAATTTCCGGGTAGCCCTTCTTTTGCAGGTATGAGATTATGCTCTGTCCAACGAGGCTCGAAGTCTTGATAATCTGCAGCATTTCGTCATAGTTTCGCTTGACCAGGGCAAGCTTGAACCGATATTCGGTAGGGTCGATGGTGAGTACCCGTGGCTTCGCTGCGCGATCCAAGCAATAGACGCTTCTACCTTTGACCTTGACCAGATACATGGTTTGGTCGAGTGTCCTCACAATACCATTATCTCCATTGAGAAGGGTGTATTTGATGTGATTGAGTGTGGAGTAGAGCAGGACCCCGGAATCGTCCCAGGTGGCGCTTTTGATTCGGATGGTCTCATGTAACGTGCTTACTTGTTCCAACGATTTGGTGATTATGGTGGCGTTGTGTTTGCTAAGAAGTGCAGCGTACATGCCATCGTTCGACCATGAGACATACTTCACACCAGCTACAGCCAGCTCGGCTAACTGCTTCTTCTGCTGTATATCGTAGAGTACCACATGTGTTGGTGTGAGACAAAGAATACAGCCAGTGCCGCCGAAGACGACGTCTGTCGTACCAGAAGGTGCCTTGAAAGATTTTGTGGTTGAGTTGCTTAGGTCCTTGATATCAATGTTCTGTGTCGCAGTACTGAATACAGCGAACCTGTTGCGAGCGACGAAAACGGCAGAAGTGCCAGTGCCTTTCTTCATGTCTGTGGGATCCGATGCGCCTATAGCATCCTTGGGTAGACCTATGAGTTCGTAAGTACCGTTGTCGACAGGTGAGGTCACCAGTATTGATCTTTCTGCGGGATTATAGGATAATGTTCGTGGTGGTACCCAGCTGTTACCGAATTTGCGTAAGGAGAGTAAGGAAGGGGATTCGGCGTTCTTGGTGAAGTCGTAGGACTTGACGTGCTTGTCCTTGGTGACGTAGAAGAGGGTGTTCTGATACAGCGATGAGGCAGGTCTCTCACGCTCAAGCTTGAAGACCATGACACCATTATCGTGGCCAGCAGCAAAAAGGTTGATTTCGGGATGGGCAGCGATAACCCAGAATCGGTCGTTTTCTCTTTTGAAAGATTGTACAGCTGTCCTTCTGTTGAGATCCCAGACTCGAACAGTCTTGTCCTCACCAACTGAAAGGATCAAGTCTTGGTGTGGATGAAACAAGCAAGCCGAGGCATTCTGGAAGTGGCCTCTACATGTATCAACTTCCCAAGCTTTTGTCTCGCTCATACGCCAGAGCTTGATGAGTCTATCATCTCCAGCAGAGACAATCAGGGGCAGTGTTGGATGAAAAGCGACCCAATTGACACCTCGATCGTGACCTTCGAGTACAAACTTGACGACAGCATCTGTGTTTCCAAACATGTCGGCCTGTTGCTGGTTCGCCCTGGCCATCTGATCTTCGAAGCTCATTGAGGTAGGAGCCGAGTGCTTCTTTCTCAACCCAGAGATGTCCCATACTCTTACCGACTGATCCAGAGAAGCGGATACAATCAAATCCTCCTTGGGGTGGAATTGCGCGCACATGGCGTAGTGGTTGTGACCAGTCATTGTGCAGATCAGCGATCTATTTTGCCAATTCCATATTCGTATAGTCTGATCGTCGGATGCAGACAGGATCCAGGGTAGCTCATGGTGGAAGAAAACAGTTCGGACGTAGTCAAGGTGACCATTCAAGGTAAACAAGCAACGCCTCGTCTGATACGACCACACTTTGATCTTATAATCATCTCCTCCGGAAACGAACAGTGGTTGTGTAGGATGGAAATCGATTCCTCGTACCGGTCCATCGTGCTCTTCGAACCGATCGATCAACGTGCCCATGCGATAGTCCCATAGTTGAATAGTCGAGGAATGTAATGAAACGAGGATCCAAGGCCTGCAAGTTGCTGGTCAGTTATGGTTATACACACAAGGTTTGCCAGGGACGAACCTCTTCGGATGAAATGCTATGCCCTTCGCTCTCGACGACTTGGACTCAAACTGTACTAGGGTCAGAAGTTGTGCTTGAGGGTGGTATGCAACAGTATCGTACTTTTGTGAGCATGCTCGGTGAGGAAGCCATGCTGGCTTTGATGTGAGGAATAGCCACTCAACTTTTTCTAGTGAAGGAAGTTGTGTTCGCTACCGTGTCATCCTTTTGGTCGCGCAATCTCCTGCTCAAACCACCTGTCAGAACCTTTGCTACGACTGACTATTGCCCTGTTGACACTCTGGTTCATAGGGACATGCCGCACAGCCTTGTGGGTGGCTCCTTCCTTCCCGGTATGCCAAGCCACAAGGCTGCCGGCATCATCGATCTTGAACTCGAGTTCAAATTCAAAAGCGAACTGTTGTCACTACTTCTGGGTTTCGTGAACACTGCCAAAGGATTACTGCGGTAGTAGTCTGGACAACAAAAATTAGTGTCTGACCACTCTCCACGTGCGCTTTTTGCAAGACATGGACGTTCTTGCTTTTCTACATGCATGCATGGGAATATCTAGGTTGGTGACATGACTTTACTCTTACACAGGACATGGATCGAGCAATTGTCAGAGCCATACATGCGAACTCTCATGTAGACGATGTTGGGACTATCCAACGTAGACGCAGCAACCGGTTGCGTCAAAACTCATCAAGTGAGCTTTCGATCGAAGAGCTTCTTCCAGATGATATGGGTTATGATGCGGACGTGGAAACTGTGCATCCGGACACCTATGAAGAACCTGAATCTGATGCTGATACACTTCCATTGCCAAGGAGGAGATTCTTTACTGTCGATGAAGAGCTAGCTGCTCGTATGAAGCATCTCGGGAGCGAGCGATCAGGTTCAGATACGCCGCAGACACCTACTGTTATCCGTGGCCGAAAGAGACGAAGCTTGCATGAAGATGTTGCGCAGTTGAAACAGGGTCGATCATCCGATTTGGAGGTTACTGAACTTGTTGAACGCTGCCACTCAAATCCATCTCCACCAAGGAAAAAAAGGAAGCCAAGTCAACGAAGCAGCTCTGTCCTGAAGCCTGACACTGCAAAGACTCTCGCTGAAAGCACGGTGGCTACGGATAGTGCGAAGCAGACTGACGATAACATGGACATGACTTGATCGCTAACAGCAACGATGTCCTGCCTGTTGCAAGTGCAAGCGTGATTTCATCGACGCTAAGAAAACGCGTCAGGGGCATCTGCAGCTTTGCGGGGACGCGCATCCACCGTTAGCCAGTGACGTAACGCGTCGCGCGAAGGTTGATCCGCTCGCTCCCAAGCCTATGCTGGCGACCCCAAGCAATTATATTCCCTGCTTTGCTGACCTACCTTTACCATTACATATCTTCAACCGATCTGTTGTCTTCATCTCGTGCCTGTTCTCCCAAGCCAATCTCCCAATCGATCTTCTTACCTTTAACCGATCATGGCTCGTCGATCAGCAAGAATCGCGTCCTCGCAAGAGTCGCAGCCACCATCAAGTCCTCCTTCGACTTCTCAGAGCTCTTCACCCGCTACGGGGAGGAAGCGCAAAGCTGAGAGTGGAACTTCGCCTGTCGCAAAGCGTGGCAAACAAGATGACAAGCAGCAAACGACTATTGAAGAATCTATGGACGTTGAGAAGTAGGTGATTCAAAACTACTTAGATATCGTGCTGATCGCATAATTAGAGACGATGCCCAGCCACCAAAGCCTCAAGTCGCAGAAGAAGAGCCGCAAGAACCAGCAGAAACCAAGGATGCCCCTGTTAACAATGACGAGGCTGCGCCAGCAAAGGACGAAGAGCAAATCGACGACAAGAAAAACGACACCAATGGTCACGCCACACACGAAGCTGACACCGAGAAGACTGATACTCAAGACCAGGCACAATCAGAGCAGCCTAAAGAACCCCAGTCCGACGAGAAACAACCTGCGCAACAGGAAGACAAGCCATCTACTTCAGACGGTGACAATGCTGTCCAGCCCTCTGCCCGAGATGACGAGGTGCCTTCTTCGATTCAGGAAAAGGGAATAATATACTTCCTCTACCGAGGTCGAGTCAACATTGAGTCTCCAAATAGCGTACAGGATATAGCTCGTTCATATCTCCTCCTACGACCTCTCCCTCACGGCGCCAAGATTGGTGATGGCACTATCGGAGACGAGCACAACTGCCGACTCATTGTTATTCCCAAGAAGATGTTGCCAGTATCAGGTCGGGACAAGTGGACGGCATTTGTTGAAAAATCGAACACATCGTTTAAAGAGCTTAAGGACACCTTCATGAAAGGTGATGACAGACAGACACAAGCTGGCGCAAGCCATTCACCTGCTGCAACACCAGCTGCTGAAGGTGTATACGCTATCACTTCCACTGGTCGCGATAGTCATCTAGCATATATCCTCACGCTTCCAGAGAAGCTTGGCGATGTTCAAAACGACCTGGGTCTTCGACCTCAAGGCTCGTTCGTGGTTTCTGTAAAGAACCCCAAAGCTCCTGGTCCAGCAAATGCCAATATTGGTATCGACCCTGGCTACAGCAAGGACATCCAGAGTATATTTGGTGGTCTCCGGTGGGCACCTATGAGGTCAGATATGCTCAACTACGAAGGCTGTCAATTTTTGATGATTGGCGAAGATGGAGGACTGGATAGCGCTACCGAGGCTCAGGCTGGTGATGAAAACAAAAAAGATGCCAAAGAAGAGTTGGAGAAGCTTGAAGGAGAAGATGAAGTCCGAATTGAACATCTAAAAGGTAAATTCCATCTTCTAGTTGCACATCATCGTCGTTCTAACATCGTATTTCACAGGTGACGATGCAATCTTCGCAGACTTGGGCACAAACGCCAAAGACTACCCCAGTCTCCAGACAACATGGTAGGGCATTTGTAGGATGACGGGCAGATGGCGTTTCTGTACATGCTCGAGACTAGGTGAAACTCTGCTGGAACAGGGTCGATCTGACTATAACATCTATGGCATTACTGGACGAAGTGGCTGCAGGCTCAAAACACACAGAGATAAGGAGTGTGGACCGCTTGTCCCGTGGTCAGAGTCCTTTTCGTGTACATGGAAATCTATTGAGCCACAGCCTGTGGAGAATCTTCTGGACTCTGTATTTCTACCAAAGCCATACTAACCTGGAACGGGTGATGAGTGGTGTCTAGGAGGTATCTGGCTATGAACGTGTATGGAGATCAGCTGAAGTAGATGGGCTGGTGGCTGCCCATTAGACACAATATGTACACATAGTATTGAACATTTTCCCGCAATAACACGACTCGATGGTTGTGCTGATAAGACCAGATTTATTCAAGTCAGGATTTGTTTGCGTTACTTAATAGGGCATGGTAGGGGCCACCAGTTAATCTCCGTGCTAGCATTCTGATCTCACACCTATTCCAGCACACACGAAACTCTCACATCCAAAGCAGATCAAGCGAACAAGAAATCAGCTGAAGAACAAAGCTAACACAGCTCAAAAGCAACGACATTAATAATGATAGTTATGCAACCTGCTATGCTATGTACAGACCGGTCGCAAGAAAAATCATCCTTTTCGTCTGATGCAATGACGGTAGGTAATGCACTACAATGCTGCCACGACTACTACACCTGCAAGCACAGCCAACAGAATTTCAAAAATCTTCCAACCTGATTTGTGCTTTGCTGAAAATAAATAAGGGGTATCAATAGAAGAAGAGGCACCACTGGTAGTCGTGTTCGAGTTGCTGGTTGAGAGGCCGAAAGGCAGTCCTTGGTAACTAAAGGTGACGTTCTGAGGGATGGAGCTATTGTAGCACTGGCCGTTGACGATGTCTAGACCTTTGAGGTCGTCGGGAACTTTGAAGAACATATACATCTGCTGGTTGAGGTCTTGAAAACCTTCGGTGTTGTAGGGGAAGTGATTGGATGGGTCGGTTGCTGAGGTGTTTCGGAGGAAGATACATTGAACCTGACCTGGATACTGTTTGGCCATTTCAGGATAATCGCGCATGACGTCTGGGTTGCTGGTATCGGCGACCAAGATGAACTTCCTGGTTGGGAAGGTTTGGAATATTCTGTCCAACAGGTATTTTCGAATTGAAAGCGTTGCGGAAACGTCGCTGAAATTGAGGGGTCGAGTGTCGAAGCTGCCACCAGGATAGGTCTTGTAGATGAAGTCCATGTAGTTCCGTGTGACCTGCTCAGGAGTTGTTGTTAGGTAGTGGAAGTGCATATTGGGAAGGCTCTGAGACCAGTTGCGATAGATGTCTGGCATGTTCATGAATTGAGTGAAAGGTCGAGCGAAGGAGTTGAGAAGACCTTCTTTTGGCTGGTAGATCTTGGTAACCCTCAGGATGTCGTCGATGTCGCTAATGACGGTCAAGCCGTTGTTGGAGACCAGGTAGGAAGTGGCATTTCCCGTGTCGGTACCTTGTGCATAGACATTGAGCCGCTGGGCAGGGATTTCGCCGGTACCAGGGGTCAGGTTTGAGTTGGAATCAACAGGAATGAAGACGTCAAAATCTCCCAGTTCAGTAGTGGGATATGGAAGTTGAGTGGTCTGGTTGATGCCACCAGCAGTCTGGCCTCCACCTCCTTGTGGTTCGCCATCACCACCGAACATGGGACCTGGCAAGATATTGACTGTGACATTCACGTCATCTTGCTGAACGACATATATAGATCTCGTCAGGTTTCGGGCCATGTCTTGCTCGGAAGGTTGCAGCTGTGCGACGCTCGTGTCAATCAGGAAGACGTTGGCAAGGTCGTCGATTGTATTATTGGATATGTCCGGCAGTTTATAGACATTCCCGTGCACTCTCAGGTTCCAATTCGAGCCTGTCCAATTGCCATAGCCTGGGATGTTCAGGACTTGTGTTGGCTTTGCATCCAGATCTGTGCTGCTGACACCAGCACTACTCAGCACCTGGGTGCCGGTTGGCAGATCAACCTGGTTAGGGAGGATTCCATCTGTGACATACGACGGTATAGCTGAGCCAAGGTCACTCAACAAAGAGTTCGCATAGCTACCGACCTGGGATGTGAGGCTGTCAATGATGTCCCTCCGTCGATGGTAGGCATGCTCGGGCTGTTGTATCGCTGGGGCTGGAGTGATGAGGGCGCGTTCCACATGGGCTGCGGTAGGATGCGCATCTGCGTGGATTACAAGTGCTAGCAGGCTGGTCGCCAGCAGCTCGATCGGCAGCATATTGTTCTGTCTGGCCGTATACTACAGAAGAAAAACGATGGGAAGATGCAGCGTATCATAAACTGAGCGAGTGTGGGAGTAGAATAATTACTATCGCAAGCAGGGAACTTGGAAGCATACAAAACTGTAAACACGCAAGCGAAACGCGAATTGACGTCAATTCGGGCCGGCTTCCAGGACACTTTCACACGCAAGCCACTGTACAATGTACCACTGCATAGTAATTCTCTCAACCCTCGTATCGTCCGGAAGCTGAATGATTTGACTTTCAGACTGACCACATATGTATTTCTTTACTTGAGAAATGGTTAAAACTCATCCATTGTGGCTGTAAGATAACCTCTAGCCTGGTCGTGGGTGTGCTGACACATGAAGGTTCATCTGCAGAGTGCCACAAATGGCGGATAGAAGCCGAAGATAGGCACGTTCTGGACATGCGACCCCTGGCATATCGAGCCCAAGAGCCTGCAATTGGTTGATTGCGCCACGATCGTGATCAAGCATTGTCACTGCAGGACCAAGCTTGAACCTTATTATCAGCTCGACTTGGTCTCGTGTTCCCTCGATGTGATTCTCCCACGTCCCAGGAGAACATCTCAATCCTCAGCGCGGTCCCAAACGTACCGACATGATTTCTGGCCATTCTTCAGAAGGAGTCTACCCGATGTGTGATCATTGCAGGACTCTCCGTCAGTCGACACCTTACCTCAAGAATACCCACGGTCGCGTGAATACGGATGGTTCGTCTCTTCGCACAAGGACTATGGCGTCAGCTATAGCATCACCAATAACAGCATGGCCTTGATGGCAAAACCGTAGGCTCTTAAGCCTTGCAACTCTGTAAGAGAAAGGCCTGTGCTCATACTGCTGATTGGACACTTCCTCTACATAACAGCAGCAGATTGCTCTACTGCCAATGCCATGAGCACGGACGACAACATGCGCGAACCAAAATCATTCTGGTCTAAGACCCTTGCAAGCTGTGAGGAATGCTACATTTTATCTGCATTGTTGTTATGATCCCAAGGATTTCCTACGGCTTCAAAAATCATGCCTCTGCTCTTCTCAACGCACCCTTCTCGTCTCATCCTCTCCAACTGAGTCGTCATTCGTTTCTCCTTTCAAAGGATTGATTGTCACTCTTTTAGACACCATGAAGCCCTCCACCTCTGGCGCGTTGCTCTCTGCCGCAGCTTTGCTGCCCACCATCTTTGCTCAACCCCCAATGGTACCAGGTACTGGCCTCGATCCAGAATGTATCGACCCTGCCATGCAAACCATCATTTACGAATATCCTGCATATTTCAGTACAGTGTATGAATCTGTCGGAACGATTTTCAATTTCATGGGTGGAACGAACTCTCTCGTCATTAACGACCCCCCACAGACCATCGTCACCTCCACGACGTTGACCACAACTGTAGTCACCACAGCCACGAGGACTACTACAGTCACTGAGACTGCAGGAGTCGGAGTCACTGCCACTCTGGGTGCAGGTATCGCCAGTGGCACCGTCACTAGCATTCCTTCAACTTCTCCGTTCGCACTGGCATTCATACTCGATTCAGTAGGCGGCCGTCGTCCACAGGGTTTCGCAAGCGCCGATGGCACTGAGACTGATCCAAATGATGCCGACTACTTCTCTCTGCGGAGTGGAGAACTGCGGTCATTGAGTGGCGCAAAGGTTGGACGCAACGAGTCTGATACATACGCATCCCTTGTGCCATCAGAGTACGACAACGAAATCACTGGAGATTTCTATATGGTCGATGGAGAGCTGCGTTGGGATTCCAGCGATCGTGGTCAAGCTACTTTCTATGAGTGTGGCGATGGCTTATTTGCCGGCTTTCCTGCTGCGCCTTTTAGCAATTGCACCGAGGTGACTATTGGTGGTATCTCTCAAGCCGCTTTGGAAGATGCGGGCGACATTAGCACCTCCTCAACGTCTATGACCCGCACCAGCACTTCTCGATCGGCGAGCAGGAACAGCACCAGCACTTCAACGTCTATGTCCGACTCTTCGACAAGGTCTGGCACAAGCTCTTCCAGCTCTTCCAGCTCTTCCGGGCCATCTTCCTCTTCGAGTTCCTCTAGCTCTTCTAGCTCATCTGGAGGACCTTCGGGATCCGGTGACAGCTTTACCACTTCTAGCAGGTCCAGCAGCACTTCCTCCAGCAGTTCCACTAGCAGTGTCACCGGCATTTCAACCGGATCTTCGACAACTCGTGTTGGAGGTGGAACGAGCACAACCACCTCATCAACCTCTTCCACGACGACTAGCGCTGTCAGCACTCCTGCTTCGTGCCCCGCCGATGACGGTCTCGTTGTACTCGACCTCTTCAAGATCTTCTGCGCCACTGCTCTCGATGGCCTGGGTGTTGGCACAGCGACAGAAGAAGTTGATCTGCAGGCTTGTATCGATCTCTGCGCCGATACCGAGGGATGTGTGAGCGTATCTTTCAACCGGGAAACCAAATTCTGCTATCGCCACTCCTCTGCACCAACAGCTGAAGGCACTACGACTGGCGGTCCTTTCGACAGTGCACTGGTCATTGAGCCGAATGACACCACGACCACTACCACTACCAGCAGCGGTACTTCGTCTACCACATCTGGCACAACTACTCTTACAAGCACGACCTCTGGCATTACCTCAACTTCAACAACCACAATGACCATGACCTCAAGCACCACAACCGCTGCAACCACGACGAGCGCCGGTTCTGGTGGCTCACTCACAAATGACTCACCTTGCCCTGTAGCATCAGGTACTGTTATTGACGGCTTTGAGATTTACTGCAACTTCGCTGTGGACAACGAATTTGGGATCAGCTATAATGTGCCACCACCGGTCGACGTTACCTTCCAAGAGTGCTTGGATCTGTGCGAGACAGATGAACGTTGTGTAGGATTATCTTATCTGGCCGCTTCGACCACGTGCTATCTTCACGAGGGTGAGAGCCAGGAGCCGGTGCCACGTCAAGGTGTCCACGGTGCTGTCAAAGTTGGCACTGGACCAGCACTACCAGTTGATGTTACAACCTCGACCACAACTACCAGCACGACCACTGCCACCTCCACGACCACGATTACTTCCACAGCTACTAGCACGAGCACAGGCACAAGCACAAGCACCACTACGGCTACAACAACGACTGTGGCTAGCGGTTCCCAGTACACCGGAGGTACCGTTCCAGATGTGAACAACGACGGTTGCACCGCATGCCCAGACGCAGATGACCCAATTGAGAACTTCGGCGGTGCTGACTATCTCATGATCCGGGACAGTGGCATTGACGGTCTCAATTTCGTCAGCTACCCTGACGGTGATGATTTCCCCCAGACTTTCGAAGAATGTGTCGAAACCTGCAACTTTATCACGGATGACGCTGCTGAAGGTGAACCTTGTGTCAGCGTCTCGTGGCAGACCGATGCAGCCCTATGCTACTACCACAAGAGCTGCTATGCCAACAAGACAAGTCCTGCCTTCCAGAGCGCCCAGAGGGTTCCGGAGGCTTGCCTGAACGAGGCACTTCCAAAGCGTCTGTTCCGAAGGAAGTGAGATCGTTCAGTGACATACTGAACTTACAGTCTCAGCAGCACGACTCCAGGAGAGATGCTTTTGGATAAGTAAGTCTGCTCACACCTTGAGCTAGACTATCATGGCATTTTTCGACTATCAAGCAGTAAGAGCCTGTCTTTTCACAGCGAGGTACATGAAGCAGAAAGTGGCGAAGTAGCGGTTAGTTGATTGGTGTAATCGAAGCACGAGAACGGGTGATCATGGTTCATTTTGAAGGGGTTTTGTGTGTTGTCAACAAGTTTTCACGTTTCTGCACTTTTTTAGAATGAGTCAAGATGCAATGATTGAAAATGAAAATGAAAATGAAAATGATCTTTTCAAAATGTTGCCACCCTCACAGAGTACCCTCCCTCGTAGCTGTATTACTAAAACGAATCTATGCATCCCCACTACCACCATCCTTCGCTAGTCTTCCCCTCCTTAACGGCTCCGGCTCTCCATTCCTCTTACTTCCTCCACTATTGCCACCATCTTTTCCCAATCTGCCCTCTCTGAGTGGCTCTGGCTCTGGGACAGCTTCTCTCTTCCCATTCCCACTACCGCCGAGATGGCCCTTTCCAATAGGCTCGGGTAGTGCCTCTCGAGTGTCGAGATCCCGGACTTGGTTTACGGGAGTTGTTGGGATCGCGGCTACAATGGCAGTGGAGAGGATGGTATTGATGTGCACATTGATTGGTAGGTGAAATGGTAGATTTCTTGGAGGGTTTCGTGGTGGTTGAGTTTGGTGTTGTGGAGGATGGTGTGGTATTGGAGTGAAGTGCTGTTCACAATGTAGGGGATAAGTCCGGAAAGGATATAGCAGGTCTTGATAGCTAGGAGAACAGCAACCGAAGAGAGATTCTTTACTATGTCAATAATCTCTGCGTGAAGGGAGAGCATCAGTGTAAGTAAGTAACACATATACTCGGACATCTCGACCGCCGAATCAGCCTCACTATACGCATTTCCGCACGAAATCACAAACTTATTAAGACCGAAGCGAATACACGGGACTTGTCGACCTTTTGAGGATTTACGAGAGAAGAGAGGTTCATAAGGAGATCGGTGGCTTGCGAAATCGGTCTCGGACTGGTCAATTAGGTTGAAAAACTCCTTGGCAAGGGTGGTTGTACCTGTTGTGCTCGTATTGGTGAGAGTTTGGGGCCCCCTGAACGGCAAGATAGAGGCGACTTGTGAGTCGCTTGAGGACAGGCGGCGCGACACATGCACATCCTCTCGAAGATATGCGATCATTTTATTTCATCTCCGTGTAAGTTCACCAAGCTACGACTTAGCAAGAAGACGTGGCTTACCGATGTGATTGAAAGATAGCTGTGTGATGGCTTATGACCTGCAGTAGAGGAAGAGAACCATAATCTTCTGAAAGAAGTAGTCCAGGCACATTAGGTGTGTCTCAAATTTGCCTAACGATTCGTGTTGTGGCGTGCCTTATCCTGTTTCGGCCTGTTTGCCAGGATTTCAGGCTAAGCTTGCAGAAGCTTTTGCCTGGCCTTCGCGTCACAGCGCTTAGCTAACAACTACCAAGAAACTGTGCACCCTTCCTCCGAACCTCTATCAAAGCAGCGAGAATCGGGGCGCCGTCGCACTCTTGTGCTCTTCCCTAGGCTGCTTTCGGAGCAGCAGCTGCCATCTGAGTGATCCTAGCATCCATCGCTTTGACCATGTAACCAATTGACAATTTCTCAGCAACAGTCTTGACCTCCTGATACATTCGCAAAGCGGATCTGTCAACTCTGACGGGGCGAAGCACATGACCTGCGAGTATCGATGCCCAGATCCAACCAAAGAGCTTGTTATACGCAGACACAAGGTGGTTCGGCAATACAACGTCTGTGATAAAGGCTCCGTTATTCGATTTGTGCGATCGAACAGCTCGGGCAATGGCAGGAATGAAGGCACAGAGAGCTCGGAGAGTCAGTTTGGGCTTGAGCAGTCGTGGTGCATGTTCACCAGAACCTTCAACGTGGAGGTTGACTTTGTATCCCTTGCTTAGACTATGAACGTTTAGCATCATATCTCTGGAGGCTTTTCCAGCATGACTCACGCAAGAATATCTTCCTCTGACATTCTGTAAACCCGCATAGCCTTTTGTTCTCCCTTGACTTCAGGCGATACAAACAGGAAGCCGGATGTGTCGGGCTGCGACTGCGCTGGAGTTTCGGAAGCCATTTCGCTGTGCTATCCTGATTAATGTTGACCCTGGGTGATGTGTTAGTCTGCCCAACAGGCGGGTTTGAACTCTCCTGAACTGTGGCAGGACGGATGGATCGAGGAGAGCTTGTTGAGAGACAAGAACAAATGTGTACATGAGATAGAACAATTGAGAGATCTCCTCGTCAGACTTCAAGGCAATAGGTATTTGCGTGTGAGTGACAAATCAACGCAACCTGCATCAATCAGCTCCACACGTGGTGCGTTAGGTTGTTTGCATGATCACTTCGAACCGATTCGCAGGTGTGCTCGGACTAAAGAAAGAAAAAGCCTCGTAGCGATATCATACCTCATCGATATAGAGCATGAAGTGGCAGGGAGAAAGAAGAACAAAAGGGATGTACTATTGGCCGTGATTGAGAGGCTGTGATCCATCTGCGTCGCAGCACTGTGGTAGAAACCCTGGCCTGCTGCTAAGCTCATCTAGCCACTTTGGTAGCCGTTAAGCGGGTGTAATGCTCAGGATTGATACATGAAGAGCGATCCTCTCCTGCAATTGTTATCAGGCGCAGAGCTGGCATGAAATGCGTCGTTCATTTTGTCGCACTCATATGCTTGGACGATGACTGCGGCCACGTCGTTGAACTTGGGGACAGTCTGAAAGCAGATTGCCGAAGTTTGATGCAAGTGTACTTCCAGCTGCATGATGGCTGATAATAGTCATTGGATATGATGGTTGAAGCAAACACGAAGGAGCGACACAGACTTGAATAGGCAGTCAGTATATGGCACAATTTTGTTGACTTACACTTATGGTTCGAATGTGTGGACGTAGCACCAGTAGCTCACCAGCCTCAATAACGAAACATGGCGTTTCTTAGCACTCATCTCGAATTTGTGACATGTCGATACCTGCGTGGTTCTACTACAGTACCGAGACCAGATGACCTCTTCCGCACTTGTGAAACCTGCCATTGTTTGCCCAACCTTGAATCAATATGAGCTCTGACTTGCCCTTCCTGCAGATCGCCCTCGTTTACACCATACCCATCTCAACTACTTCTCACCCTGTCACCCCGACGCCTCAGGACGTGTTGGCGCCCCTGCAAGGTCGCATGCCTGATCAAACCGCTAGTTGAGCTCGTTGATCTCCTGCTGAATCTCCATATCAAGGCCCTCGATCTCCGAGTATAGGTCATCAAGTTTCGACGCGAAGTTTGGGTGCAAGTTGTTGGAATTGACAGCAACTGCAATACCTTTGGCAACTGCAACTCGAACCCAGTGACCGGCTGGCAGCTCTGTGAACACATCCCGGACATCACCAGGATGGACAATGAATTGCTTGCCGACACTAGGATTGACGGCAGACAAGACTCGTCGTCGAAGTCCAACAGCGAGGTAACCGATCTTGAGTTTGGTAGCAATCTTGACGATCTCAGCATATGTGGTGATCGGCTTGTTCTTCAAATTGCGTAAAGGCACCATCGAACCCTTTAATACCACATCCCCGACCCACAACAAGAATTCTTTGTATGCTCGCATATTTCCAGGAGGAAGGACAACGTTATTGATCACAGTATTGTATTTCCTGTTATGCATTCGCAGAGACAAGTTGATGACAGGCGATACGACAGCCATGGCCATCAAGGAGGACTGGGTGCTCGACACCATATCTGGAGCTGCAAGGTGGTTGTCGTTCGCGACAAATACATAAACGCGATGTCCGTTGGCCATACTATGACTGTCAGCAATAGTTCGATCATAAGGCATCAAGCTTACCCTTGGACTGCAGTTTCACTCAGCTCATTGATACGTGGTTCCTTGAATACCTGTTGGGGTCGAGCGGAGAAAATTCGAAGAAAACCGCTCTGGTCGTTTGCGGCAGCCATCTTTCTAGGTTTATCGTAATCGTGGGTTAAAATCGGTCAGAGAGGATCTAGATGCCACAAGTCTTAACGATCGAGACCGCCGAAGGTAAGTTTTCGTTGTAAAGAGGATGGAAGTTGGTAAAGGAAAGAGCGAAGACCGAGAAGTATTTATGGTTTATACAATGAGGCTGTGTTAAGTGACACTGCTGAGGATGTAAACACAAAAGGTATGATGTGATCTGTTTACTGCATCATATATGTAAGTGACAGTGGCTGGGTTTCTGGTACAAACACACATCCATTGACCATGTCACTGACCCACGGACCCCTAGTACAGACATCTGTGTTCCTGCCACTGCACAAAGACGAACCACGAAATCAAACTAAGCGGAGACTCCTAGAAGCCACCAGGTGTGCAATTCAAACGTCCAGTGTTGCTTGTGTTCTAACCAGAATCTGCTTGTAGGGCCCAAAGGAAACCAAGAAAGATGTCCTTTGCGAGAAGTACGGTCTGAAAACTCTAGTCACTGGCAACGTCTCTCCTCAGATACCCGCTAGCTCCTTCCGTATTTCTTGCAACTTCTTCTTTTGCCTGCCTTGCTCGTCAAAATTATCTGGCTCCAACCACATTTCGAAAGCCTTCCTTATCATTGGCCACTCCTTGTCAATGATTGAAAACCAAGCAGTATCTCTGTTCTTGCCTCTCGATATCATATGCTGTCTGAAGACACCTTCAAACGTGAAACCATACCGTTCTGCGGAGGCTCTGCTAGGTTCATTGTCATTGTGACACTTCCACTCATAGCGACGGTACCCCAAATCATCAAAGACATGCTTGGCCATAAGGTAATGAAGTTCAGTTGATAGCGGTGATCGGGCCATAGCCGAACCATGCGCGACTGAACCCACCTCGACGACACCATTAGATGGATCAGGTCGCATGTAGCTTGCCATACCAACGACTGTGCTGTCAGAGTTTCTGACAACTACTAATGTGGTGAAATTTGAAGCAGCATTGCTGCGTTCGATCCAACTGCCTAAATCATGAGAGACAAGATATGTGTCGTTTGGAAAATATTTGATCAGCTCGTTTATGCCATTGGCACCGCCCAAGGCCTGCCATAATCGTTCTAGATGTTGCTCTCTGTCATATGGTACGAGAGTCACGTAGCGACCAGGAAGGGTGACGGGCGCCGGCGGATTGACCTTGTAGTTACTCAAATCTTCCATTGTCGACCGTGAGTCCTCGAGAGGCTGTGGTGAGTCAGCTGTTGCGAAGTCAAAAGGCAGCGAGTCACGTGCAAACAGGTAAAAAGTTACCCCTTTCCACAGGACACAAACACCTTGAAGTTCCTGATTACGATAGCCTAGCACGCAGCTCTGTTCCTCCTTATATCACGTCCCGCTTCAGAGAATGGCTATCTAAGTGGATGCATATCACTGAGTCCATTCGCACCCTGACTCTACACATCGTTTCCTGCCTATCTTGTGAAATAGCAGTGACAGACTAGTTCTTTCCATCATTAAAGCGAAGAACATACGAAACAACGAAGGCTTGTCCTGGATGGTGTGAAATCATATGTTCCGAACCCAAATGGAGGAGTAGGCGCTATGAGCATTGTCGGGACAAACAATAGATAGAAGAGAAGAGGTTTAGCTTGAGTGGGCGTGCACAGTTATGCTTTTTGATTTTGGCATCTTGTTGTGTCCCGTCGAGTCCGTCGTTGTAGACCAGCTGTTTGAAGATGAAGAAATCACGATTTCCAATCAAGCATATCTCCATCACAAACCTTTCCTGTCGCGCCGACCAACCACCGTAAATTTCACCCTCACCTTCACTTTCAGCAACCAACACATCCCCACCAGCCACAAAACAAATCACATGCCCCAGCCCCAGCTCCACCCCACAACACACCTATATAGTCCAAACGAAACAAATTCATCCCCAACAATAAAAGGACTTGAGTTGCTCTGACGCAATCATACCAAAACAACAACAACAACAGGAAGTGTGGCTCAAATATTCAAAACCGGTGTTGGACTGAACACTTGAGTCGTAGTATAAGCTCAGGTCAGTTTTCGAAAGATCCCTCCAACTTCGCAGTCCATAAAGTCCCGGAGGGCAGCTCGAGGAACTCACCAGCCTCTTAGAGAGTTTGGACGAACAAGCGCGGCACGAATCTCGAAAATGGTCCTTTTCCCTATGACATTCAAAAAAGCCACTGGTAACAGTAGGCGTTGTAGGTTTTTTGCGATTTTTCCGGGGTTCGATAAACGGTCAGGGGTTCGATTCGTGAGGTGGGTAAGGATGTATTTTTGTTTTTGGTATTGCTCGGTTGTGGTACTTGGACTCACGTATGGTTGGAGAGGGAGCAGGATGTCATCCAATCACCATGGAGATCTCGACAACCTTGTTGTTGCGATTGCTACTGGTAAATCTAGGTATTGAAAGTGGACACAATCGCCTGCTTCGCCGTCGCAATGTCCTAATCGTGCAAACATCCTTACTTCCCTGACTTCATCAGTCAAAGCTCTTCCTACCTGCGGCTCGACTCGCCATAGATAGTGAGGCAGCCTGGGGGGGACAGGTATGTCATTTCTTGAAGTGTGCTCAACCATGTTAGAGTTCGCGAGTCTAGCAGACTAAGCCAAGGTCAGAACTCGATACTGAATAAAACCTGTAGCTTAAACGCTAAGTATCCAATTGTGCTTGCTGGAATGCTGTTGGAAAAGGTACAAGGCCATTGTTACACATTTGAGGAGAGATTTGTGATCTTTGAGAAGCCATAAAGACAGACGTGAACTCAATAACGCTAGCAATCGTCGTGCTTCCAGCACAGGCAGACCTTTAAATTCATTCGACTTGTTTCCTAGTCGTCAGGACTGGGAGGAAAGCGCCTCAATTGCATATATTCCGTGTCAAGATGAATCCGAAAGATGTGTCCACTACGCCAATCCCAAACTCCTTCAGAGGTAATGCTCCTGTAGCACTCATAATTCCCATGCCTACTCCAGAAGTGAATTTCCGCAAATTGATGTCAGGGCAGGCGGAATATGTTGCATTTCAAGTCCTGATGCTCCTCGAGTTGGACAAAATGTCAGGCTGATGAGAGCACTTCAACCAAAGATCCTTGTGTCATGGCAGCATGGCAGCAGCCTCCTCATCCGTCACGAAAATATCAGCAACCGGACACCGATCAACCTCCTCATCAAAAGGTAGATCTCCCTCGTCAATATCCATGTCATCTTCGTCGTCCTGTCCCCATCTCCACCTAGCTTTTGAACCTCTGTATCTGCGGCCCACAAGGTAACTGGGCAAGAATAGCTCGTCATTCCAGGTGAAACCTTGACTGTGCTTTGTGTAGGTAATGATTCTTGCTGGCTCGTCTGGACCTGACATGTGGTTCGTGAGGTTGATGGACTTGTAAGAGGACGAGGATAGCATGCTCGGACTTAGTGGAGATGTGTAGTCGTGGGTAGATTGCAGTGTAGTCACAGGTACGGACTCTGGAGGTCGTACGTCGTAGGTTGCTCTATGCTTGTCTTTGCGTTGAGAAGTGTGGGCTTCGGCTTGTGCTGTAAAGGTGTAAGTTGATGGTTGTATATTCGCAGGCGAAGCTATCGTCTGGCTTGTACGCAGAAGTGTTGCCTCTCTTCGCTCTGAAGCCGACATTGAGGCGGGGGTTGTGTCAAAACTAGAGCTTGAGCCTTCTGTACCGCTATCGTCTCGTTGCATTCGGTCACTCCGTTTCGGTCGACGGTGAGAAGGAGTATTGAAGCTCTCATTCTTGAGTCTCGACGTAGGTATCTTGATAGCTCGGCTACCTGGAGTGTGATTAGAGTCTGCCATGCTGGGTGGTAATAGTGGTCAGTGTATTATAGAACACAGACAGCAAGGAGGAGGGAAGGAAGAGGCAGCGTTTGTTCAGGTAGAGCTAGGCAGTGTGTCAACAAACTTCAAGTGTCGTTGGTTCAAACGATCTGGTCATATAGGAGCAGGTTGTAGAGTCATCATGCAAGGTCCCAGAAGCACAGCCTATGAGTGGGATGAAGTCAAGGTGCCGCTATTAGCAGGCAGCTCTAACCCTGGTACCCTGCCACTGAGCCTGAGGTCAACTGACCCGCGACTTGGAGAAACAAAGCCAGGCCTTCAGGCAATCACGTCTACTCCGTGTGCTCAGAAGCATTTTAGTCTACGTGTATCCTAGGAATGAAGTCTGAAAGTGATTTACATAATCGTTTCGTTCCTGCAAAATGTCGAGAACTACAACGATTACCTCATGCAAAATATCTAGGTTCGTCAAAGACGTGGTACCGGTGACCACGAACGCCCTCAGCCCTGAACATGGCAGGGAACCTCAGTCCGGGTGATACTTGATCTTCCGATATCCTTGTGTCGCTGTAGTCAGCAGGCTGTCCAACAACGAATTTACCGACCTGGAAATAATTAGCAGTGTTTTTTGGCGGTCAAGGTTATGCTTACCTGAATCTCAGTGTCTGTGATTGTGCCCCTGCTGACACGGGCATATCCCGTGCGCTTGATGTCCTTGTATAGTATGTACTCACACCACCTATCCCAATCACTACGGTCGATGTCGTGCATGCCGCTTTTTGGCCCTGAGTAAGTGTGATAATTACCTTCTCCAGGCTTGACGATCAAGTAACTCAGCAGGATCGCTGGACGAGGTGTGGCAGCCATGATTCGTGCTAGGTATTCGGATTGTTGTCTCCGATCTTCTGGATCTTCCTCTTGTCCAGAATGGAAGACGAAGACATCGAGCTGAGTGCCGTATACGTCCAGTGTTGCCTCGATAGCGGGTGCTAGCTCACCCACTGGTGAAGGTAACAAGTGATGTGTCGAATTGAGGATTGGGAATTTAGACAAGAGTGCCGCTCCCCAAGTGTGAAGATTCGGACCAGGGCCGTAGTCGACGTACATGCCGAGATCTTCCGCGAGGTACTGCATGGTGTCCCTGTTGCCCATGATGATTCTCTGCGTATCTGACTCAAGCAAGCCGATAACATCGATCTCGAGCTCTCGAATTGCTTGGGCCATTCGTCGTTCTGATGACCACATATCATTGTCCAAGGAAAAGTGAATTGTCCAGATGCCTGCAGTCAAGGATTTTTCTTCTGGATGGAATGGTTGGTAGTTGTTGGTTGGAAACCTCAGATAAGCAAGTGACATGGCGAGGAGCTGTAACACGAACAGTATGTGAAGATAGTAAGCTATTTGCTTTCGTCCTCGTGGTACCTTAGCAGCTCTTTCTCCGGAGTGTGAGTTAGTGGTCAAAGCAGAGAAAACACCGTTGCCGATCTGTAGCATTGTGCTAATCATGACCCAATCCGTATGTTCACGGACCAGAGGTCCTCCTGGCACAAAGGCATAGGCCACCACCCAGACGTGGAAGAGAACCATCAAGTTGTAAATGAAGAACCCGAACCCAAAGGCCACTGCTGGATTGTGTTGGACAGCTGACTTGATCAGTTCAGGAGCTACGCCGCAAACATAGACGGTAAAGACAAGACCTCCGTAGTAGCCTGTCCAATCCTGATAGTAAGTCAAGAACATAGCACCAACAGACCCAATGCCGTATGCCGTCCACGACCCCAGAATCTTCGGAGAAGAAACACCAATCAGCAGGCCGGCTGCCATGGCAAGAATGGTCACGGCTCCATGTGGGACTTGTTGTGGACCATTGACAGGATAACCAGTCCATGTCCAAGAGATCATGGTGCTCGAATCCGATAGCAAGGAATGTAATGCGAACATCAGTCCGCCAAAACCCACGCCTGCCATCAAGCCCGAACCGCGCTTTACCTGACGAGCGACGAGATCCCCTCCACTGGTGGTTACTGGCCTTGTCGCATGCCAAACGGCAGGAATCGCTAACAAGAAGCCAGTCCAGTTCCACCCACCGTTCTCGGCCTTCATGACAGGCCAGACAGGGTTGTTACTGTAGCATGCGAATTTGGCAATACTCGAAAGTACTAGGCCCACCATCCAGGCCAATACTCGTGCTTGTAACCTTCCAGAGTCGTTTCTTTCGGCGAACCACATAGCTGTCCAAGCCATACTACCCTGCCAAACTGCCAGAGATACCATACCAAGACGATTCACTTGGTCACTGACTTGCCAGGCAAGCAGACCAGGAATTACCGAAGAGTAATGAAGCCATCGGTTGTACTTGATTGCTAGTACTCGAATTTGTGGGATGCCCAAAAGCAATGGTGAAAGAGTTGACATGACAGCGACTTCGTAACCGGAAATACCCATGTGCCAGAGTGGAAAATACCATACTAACAAACCAAGCGAAGTGAGCACAGACCAAAATACAAAGCCATTGTAGATATCTGCCAGAGCAATGGAGAGGTTATACCAGTTGTATGGCCCATCGAATGTCGAGGCTTGTATTACTGGCTGATTGCGCCTGCACCGGTAAGTATCTGTGGCAGTCGTCATGGTTTTTTTTGCTCACTCTTTCTCTTTGATATCATCTTTCAGTAGTTTCTGGTCTCTGTACCTTGTCAGCCCAAACTCCATATATTGCATAACTCCTCCGTACATTTTCTCATCTCGGAAGCCGATGCACATACCCTCTGCTCAGGCCTTTCACGTCCCGAACCACGATCTCAAAGCTGGAAAAGTCGTAAACTGTGACGGCATCGAAGCCAACGTCGAAAAGGATAAGTGCCCACTCGAAGAAGGCATAGATTGTGTAGGCTGAAAATGTCAGTACCAAGGAAGACACAGAGCTTCTGTCACTGCTTACCGCCAGCAACCTTATGCACCTTGTGCTGAATAAAGAAGTAGATGAGTGGCACCAGAGTGCCAAAGAAAAGGCCAGCCAGAATCTTCCTGTACTTAACAGATATGGGATTTGGAGGGCTTAGGGCCAGACATCCCAAAGTCCAAGGTAAAGTCGCGACAAGATAGCTGATCATGAAGATGTCGTGCCAGTTGTGGTCATCCGTGGAGGTAACATAGGTCCATCCACCACATGTCAATGTTCGGAATACACCAACCCAGAAGACAATCTTCGGCAAGGAGGAGTTGGGCCGAGCAGTAAGAAAATAGTATAAAGAAACCAGCGCAAATCTCGGGCCAGATGTCAGAGCAATGCCAACCATGAAAACCGAGCGCTCGGGGTAGCGATCACCAATGGTTGCCGAAACTGAAGGGAACCATTCGTCAGGGTAGCCATAATGCTCATTCTCCACGATCTTGTGATAGTGAAGCCACATTCCCACGAACAATGCCCCCAAAAATGCGACGTAAGCTAAGGCTGTATGGACATAGGATATCCATCGTCCGTTGAACTGGCTAAGTATTAATTAAGCTGCTCGACTGACAGAACTGGACACACGTACAGAGAAGACCACGTCTCCCTCCTTGAATTTGGGAGCCATGGTACAAAGCAAGCTGTTCGAAACCACAGCTTACAACTGAGAAAAGGAAAGGGAGCCCGTAGGCAAGCTGTGTTGTGTGAACAAGCAAAGAGAAACACGACTACCAGAAATATGCTTTCGTGAACAATCGCGTCGGCATGCTCGTCTGCCCCCTGACCGCAGGCGGAGCCCAAGAGCTTATCGATAACCGAACCACGGCTTAGCTAAGCAGTCGACATATTTTCTGCAAGTCGGTCCAATACCCTACAACCCTCGACTCGCAACTCGTCCTTCACAAAACTGAGTCGCGAACATGTCAGCGACCGCAGACAAAGCCCGCTACTTCCTCGAACAGTCAGTCCCCGAACTCAAAGAGCTAGAGCGCAAGAAAATCTTCACACCCACCGAAATAACAGCCATTGCCAGAAAGCGCTCAGATTTCGAGCACAAAGTAAATGCACGAGGATCTTCACCTACCGATTTCGCCCAGTATGCCGAGTTCGAGATCAACGTCGACCAATTAAGGAAGAAACGTGTAAAGAGATTGGGAATTCGAGCGACCATCCACAATGGACAGAGACGCATATTTTTCGTCTTTGATCGTGGAATGAGGAAGTTTCCCGGAGATCTAAGATTGTGGATGCAGGCAATCGAGTATGCCAGGAGCCAACAAGCGCGCAAGAAGGTCACACAGATGCTCACGAATTTGCTGCGATTGCATCCTAGCAAGGCCGAAATCTGGATTTACGCTGCACAGTTTGCGCTTGATGAGAATGGCGATATGACCGAGGCAAGAGGATATATGCAGAGAGGATTACGGTTTTGCAAGAACTCCAAGGATTTGTGGTTGCAGAACTTCAGACTAGAGATCACTTGGATTGCTAAGATACACGCCAGAAGGCGTATCCTGGGTGTTGAGAAGAATGCTATGAAGGAGGAGGAGATTAAAGTCACTGGAGATGACAACATGATGATGCTGCCCAAGTTGACTGCTCAGGATATTGCGCCAGAGAGTGAGCAGATGGATAAGGTCGACGTGACTGCACTGGACAATCTAGAAGCGACGCCTGTCCTAAGTGGTGCCATTCCTATCGCCATTCTCGACGCGGCCTGCAAGCAATTACCTGGAGATGTCGACTTTGCATTCAAATTCTTCGAGGAGGCTTCGTCGTCCTATAACCTACCAGCTATTGTCACAATCCGAACCCACATCGACCAAGTACTCCAAGAAATGGACGCTCAAGCTTGGCAGTCTTGCGCTAGTCGAGTGTGTATGCCGACTCAGAATATCTCATTCGACGACCATAGGTTTCCTTCAGCACTTCGCGAAGCTCTTGCAAACATGAATCAAGGTTTAGCTAGGACTAAACAGCGAGAAGCGCTGAAAGACTGGTGTCGGGGTTATCTGGAGGCTTGGGAGCAGGCTGATATGGACCCAGCATTGCTGATGGTGCTGCAGTCGAAGCTGCAATCTTTAGCATAATCTGTCGTTGCCTTTCAATCAGTCCAATTCAGATGATACCCCATATAGCGAGTCAGATATGAATCATATTGCACGAACGAGACCTCAGCCTGGTAATGTGACCTCTTCAACTTCTCTTTTCACAATCGGCAGTATTTCAGCCATTTGGTTAGCATCTCGGAGTGCCGCGGAAACATCGTCCCTTCGACCTGCCAATTGCGCCTTTACAGCATTGTAGTCCTTCTCCTTCTCCACATACTCTCTGATGACTTGCCTGGTGTCGAACTCGATGTAGACTCTCACATCTTTGATCCTTAATAGCACATCATCGAGGCGCATGAAGAAGCGACTAAGCAGTAATAGTCTGGCAGGCATGACTCTGATCTTCACTGAGAACATGGCGATACCGTTGTCTGCAAGCTCGTCTTCGTAAAGGATCACGTCATCGAAGAACAGAATAGGATCTGGTCGCCTCAGCAATTCCAGAGGTATCTGCGTGGTACTCGACGAAAATGTGGGTGAATTCGGCGCAACCTCTCCACGATAGTCCTGTGGTGTGTAACTCCAATCAAAGGGCTTCACCTCCTCTAGCTCTTTGAAATCGTGCGCACCTTCGCGACTCTGATGCCATTCCTTGGAGTATGCTACCTTTAACCTCTTCTCACCTGTCTTGTCCACGCTGTCCAATGCGCCATATGCGTCGAACTTGATGCCCCAGCCTGAAGCTTCATGCTGGACTGCAACAAAGTTGTCGCCAAAGATCATCTCTGGTATCTGTATTCCAATCTTGCTTGTCATGTCCTCGATCGGTCCAGCCTTGAGGATTGGCAACTTCTGGGTCGCGACCTGGAAGCCACTGACCATGTACATATGTGGCGCGGCCGACGAAGGCATTGAGGTATTGAACGCTCCAGCGGAGCGATGACCATTGACAGCCATACTGGGCTATGTCGAAGCACAGCGAGTTCGAGGAGTAGTCAATCCTGGTCACTTTTCTACAGTCACATCAATTCCGCATGATAGAAGACGCGGTCGCAAACATAGCAAACAATCCTCCTGCTGGCTCGTACCTTCCTCTCAGATCCCTCCTTCCTTCAAGTCACTTTCATAGCATGAAATTTTTCTCATGAGAGCACTCACTCATACTCGAGAAGTAATCCAGTACAATCTCTGCCGGCGCAAGCCTTATGTTCTCTTGTTTAATGTTTGCAGGAGTTTAAAAGCAAATGCTGTGATACTGAGATGATCTTGGCTTGGAGTCGTTGTATTGCTCCTTCTGGTACCAATCAGTCAGTTGTGCGACGACGAGGACCATGCTGTCTCGCGCTCTGTCTCGCAGGGGTGGTCTATACGTCTCCTACAGCAATATTCCTCGAGGCTGAAATGCTATTGTCAATTGACCTAGGTAAAATAGAAATGCGGGGAATAAAAATGGAGGTACCCCGATGCATCACCATCACACCAAACGTCGTTCGCAGCTCGTAGTTGCGGACCAAATCAATGTGCTGACTAGAGTCAAGAGAAATAGTCATATACTGGTGTTTGTTGCTTTCTCACACTGACAATCAACCTGCTGCAAGATAGCCATCGGTGGAACTACTACTGTCCGAAATAGGATGCAGAGGCCAGCACTCAAGAATCTGCTCGCAACACGCAAAGCACTACCATCACAGTGCAACCTGCTTCGTCAAAGGAAGTCTTTGCAACGCTGCAATTATGCCACAGCCGCAGGCCTTGATATCAATCCTATCTCTGGCGCACTAGGAGCCGAGATCCTGAACGTCGACCTCTCCTCACCTCTTTCCAAAGAGACCACACACACTATTCGCAAAGCCTTATTAGACCATCTTGTAATCTTCTTCCGGAGCCAAAACCTATCACCATCCAGCTACTTGAAATTCACGTCTCAATTTGGCAAACCCGTCGAGTATCCATTCGTTAAAGGTATCGAAGGTCATCCAGAGGTCATTAATGTGCTCAAGCGAGAACACGAGGTAACAAACTTTGGAGGTGTTTGGCATAGCGACACAAGCTATCAGTCTGTTCCCCCTCTTGGCTCTGTGCTGCTGGCTCTTGAAGTACCGCCCTATGGCGGCGACACTCTTTTCGCAAATCAATATCTTGCATACGAAGCTCTCTCGCCGAGTCTCAAACAGACATTATCCACTTTGAAAGGCGTCAGTACCTCTTCAAAAGCAGATGCAAGCAAGACGAGAGAGGATCGGGTCAAAGACTCTGGCCACAAGACAGAAGTCTTAGAGGCGGTTCATCCTGTTGTGAGGACCCATCCGGAGACTGGACGTCAGTCA
Source organism: Lithohypha guttulata (assembly GCF_036872675.1). Lineage (NCBI taxonomy): Eukaryota > Fungi > Ascomycota > Eurotiomycetes > Chaetothyriales > Trichomeriaceae > Lithohypha > Lithohypha guttulata. The sequence continues at coordinate 3,781,536 of NW_027042750.1, forward strand.
CTATACATCAATGTCGCACACACTAGCCGTTTCGAGGGTTGGACCGAGGACGAGTCAGCCCCATTGCTTCAATATCTGTTCCAGCACCAGATAAAACCGGAGTTCACTTGTCGTTTCCGTTGGGAAGTCGGCAGCATTGCCTTCTGGGACAACAGGTGTGCTTTACACAATCCCATCAACGACTACCACGGGTATCGCAGAAGCATGTGGAGAATCACGCTAGCAGGAGATAGCCCACGATGAAACCCAACTGCACACCGCCTTGCACCTTGCACCAACTCTGCATCAGACAAAATCTCCATGTCTTGTCCGGTCTGTAGATTCGTCCTTATCAACTGTATCAAAGCAGAAACGCATCTGTGGCAGGGACGCATTTGAGTATAGGAGCATGGTCGCTACTGGAGACCTCCAATAGCGACCCTGCCCCTGCGATTCCAATTGATAGCACTAGCATACATTCCTCTATCTCTTGTGCTGCCATCACCCGCAAACCAGCCCATATTCAAGTCGCCATGAAAGACCAAGTGATTGGTCGTGGCCTCGACATCAGGTGAACCAGGAGCGTACACATTAGCAGCTGTATCACCGGTCCGAAGGAAGACACCACCTCTAGTGTATGGTCCTGTAACACTAGGAGCAGTAGCATATTGTATATTATATGTCGAGGAAGTGAAGCATCCAGAAGTGAAGAACATAACATACTGATTCGTACCAGCATTGTAGGCCAGCGTTGGTGCTTCAATGACTGGACCATCATCCGCGTTGTTAGTCAAAAGTGTTATGCCCTGGCCAATTGGCGTGGCACCATCATCAACGTTGACTTCCTGTAGAATTATTGGCGTCGACATGATCGGCGGAATGGTATTCTTGCACGCCCCACCATTACCCAGTGAGTTGCCATCGACCTTGTAGACGACGTATTGCTTGCCAGTAGCAGGATCCCTGAACCCATCCGCGTCGATGGCACCACCTATACTGAGGTCGCAGTATAGTGGTGTGTCACTCGCCACAAAAGGACCTTTAGGAGTATCTGAGGTCGCCACGCCCACACAATGCTTGCTGATATCCTCGGCTGTTGTCGCAGAATAGTAGAGCACAAATCTACCATTGGCAAGCTGTACAATATCTGGTGCCCATACATGCGGTACAGTCGCGACCCAAGCTCCTGGATAGGGTAATGCGTCGGTGTTGTCGACAGTCCAGGTGCTAAAATCCTTTGATGTCGCTGTTATCACATTGGATGTAGTGCCTGCCTTGTCACCATTGAGCCCAGCAAATCCGTGATACGTGTCCCCTACCTTGAGTACAGAAGGATCTTGGAAATCGGTCGGTATGACTGGACCGTGAACTGATCGGTCCATTAGAGGCACGGCTACAGCTGTTGCAGATAAAGCAGCGAGCGTGAACAACATGATTGTGTCTGGGCAGATGAAGAGATATAGGAACGAGAAAGTAGACCTCGATATGCAGGATGTTGATCACTCACCTCGACGTGTAGAGGAGAAGGGCCAGAAGCAGGACATACAGCTGATACATGGTTGTTATACAACGCATTGGATTTCCCTGGGTGCTTGTCACTTCACAGTGCCCATCTGCTGAAATTTTCTTTGCATTCGACAGCGGACAACTAAGCACTCTGGAAGAGGCCATCAAACCCTGTGGGCCACCTTCATCTCGTGGACCAAACTACTGGTAAGTGCACCATCAGTCTGCTAAGTGGGCAAGCACATTGAAAGGTGTCCATTGCAGAACTGGAGCAAGCAACGACTTCCATTCGTTATTCGTTTGGGAGAAACTTGGAAATATTTCGTATGATCAGCTCCTGCAGTAAGTATCCTCTGGACAGCTCCATCAATCATATCGACGATTGCGCGGAACTTCGTGCGTAGTATGGGTCCCTGCGGAAGAACGATGGCAATACTTGTATGCTTAGTCAACAGGTTCGAAGTTCGAAGGAAGAGCTCGAAAAGGCTCAGAGCGAAGCTTAACCAGCCTGTAGATGCAAGAACTGTATATCTCTCTGAAACTTGCACTTTCCATCTTGACCAGCAATTGTCAAGTGATACCGTCCCAGAATACCTTACCAAATGTGATGCTATTTGTTAGAGGACGAACTCGGAACATGCTTACGGAACGAGAGAAAATAGTTGACAGCCACGAGAGCATTCCCACCCAAGTGGGCATCGTGGTGATCGTGTATTCCACAACGTTTCATATAGAACTGTCCAATAGCAAGTACAATCAGTATCATACCACGTGTCAGTGGGTGTTCGGCAAGACCGGTGCCTTGCAGTACATCTAAAAACTTAAATAAAAGGTAGCGACGCAGCTTTCTGCAACTAGTTGTCTGTAACTTGAAAGTGGTGTAACGTTGAGGCTGTTCCTGGGACCGCTTCTGCCGATCACCATGTGCACGCATCGCTCGAGGCGTGGACAATGTACGTAAAAAAAGGGCGATCGGTAGCAGAGAGATTGAGACATGTGTCTGTCCGACCTCATCTGGGCTGCGGTAATCGGCAAACCTGCTGTCCTCATTTCTGCTCATTCCAGCTTCGCTCTTCTATACCAGCCGAGTACAAATCTCTCAAAGCATAATGTAATACAGACACGGCCCCCGCCCATGAAACGTCCCCATAGCATGCCGACCTGCTCGCCCTGTGAATCAAATCAAAACAAACCACCACGATGGCCACCATAACCTCACCCCGAACCCAATCACCAGCAAGCAGTACTCCAAGAATTAAATCACCATCAATAGCAGAAACACCCACCTCATCTACTCGCGGATCCTTCGACCTCCCTCTCCGCTCCTCCACTGCAGCCGGCGGTCCGCCTCCCCAACGTAAAGGCAACCGCACCGCCCTACGAGACTACTACAACCTCAAATCCAAGCCGCAATCACAACTTCCACCCGGCCACCTCTCCCGCACAGCAAGCATAACCTCAACAACCTCCGACCTCAGTACCGCCCCCTCAACCATAACACTCATCGAGAATGGCTCAACAACATCAACCCTCACCGCACAGCTCGATGACACCGACTTCGACGTACAGACATACATCAACGACCTCCTAGCGACATCTTCGCTGAAAGAGATACTAAAAGTCGAGGCGACTCTGGTGTCTGAGATTCGCAATCTCGACGGCGAGCGCAAGGCTCTGGTCTATGATAATTACAGTAAGCTGATCAAGGCTGTGGGCACGATTGGAGAGATGCAGAGGACCATGAATCAGAGTGCTAGTGGGTTGTCGGAGGTTGGGAAATTGGAAGGGAAGATGGAGGGGTTACGGGAGGTTGTGCGTGTGATTGGCCAGCAGGCTAGTGACGAGAAGAAGAATGCGGCTGAAGAGGGAAGGAGAGCAAGGAAAGCAGCCAAAGAACAACAAAAGAAGAGGGAGCTTGTCAGATGGATATTGGACGCGCCCAATCGGTTGCGTGATATGCTCGACAATGGACAGCTAGATGAGGCGAGGAAGGATTGCGAACTTGTACAGAAATATCTTGATAGATGGAAGGGAGTAGGAGGTGTGGAAGAGGTCAGACAAGCTTGTACGAACATCATGGCGACCGCCGAACAGGAGCACAAACAAAGTAATGGTGAGTCCTAGTGGATCGTGTCAACATTTGAACACTCAGTCGGTGCAGTAACGACACTCACACCGAGTCTTCGTTCTGCCACTTTATGCTCATGACCTGCAACTCGCATATACAGGAATCTGCACGGCACAGCGAACAAGTACTAGAGTTTTGAACGACTGAGATTCGGCGACGTCGAACAACGCTCGTGTCATGTCCGTTCTATTGATTGTCCAGCCGTCCTGATATGCTCTGCATGTCTAGAGTGCTCGGCGGACTGAGATCCCAGCCTAGAGATGTGCTTGGCAGTGTTAGCTGATGAGCACTTCATCGTGGGAAACAGCAGATACTCACCTATATTCGTCTCCATGGCCAGGTAACCCCATGAATGGATTGAATATACCAAAAAAGTCGTCGAGCGAAGCATGTGCCGCCATATTCTGTCCATTATCAAGAACAGCTAGTCCTTGTGCGTGCTGCACGTTCTGGTTGTCTCTATGCTGATCCTGTGGCTGCTGAACCAGCTCGTCGCGGCTACTGTCTGAAGTTGCGTTCTCGTGCGTCCCCACCTTAGCTGAATCAGACCCCTGGTCACCATTCAGGATCTTCAACACTTCAATGAACAGATTGTGTGTGAGGTCAGCTGTCCAATAGGTCTTCCTCAGATGCCCGAGCACCAATTGATGCAGGTCTAGCTGATGTGCTGCGTAACTCTTGGCAAGTCCAACACCGCTTGTTCTCATCTCGAATACCAGAATCTGCATTGCTGTCATGATAGCACTGGTAAGTGAGCTCGGAGTTTGTTCAATTCCATTGATCGACATCAGCTTATTGAGGATGTTCGTTGTGTCTGCTGCCGTTGCCTTGGCTTTGCTCACGCACTCATTTCGACATTCGACATATCCCAGCTCCATGACTTTCTCTGGTGTTGCTGCTATAAGCGGTCTATACAGCAAGATCAGTGCAGCATTAAAGTACATTTCTAAATGACAGATATGCAGGAGTACCACTTTTGGCGTCGTCACATTCGTGTGAGGTATGCGAGCTCGCAACCGCAGCAATCGTCCTTCTTGCGTGCGCATTGTATGAGGCGTAGGTAGTGGACTTCTTGGCCTATAATGCATAGTGAGGATATCTGCCACTTCCGCACTAAGATGCACAAGCACGAGCCATGCTTCAGCCAAGTCTTGCATACCGATGGGAATATACCGACTTGTAGGCATAGGATCGATCCTCTCCGTGTCTTCAGCCATGTCTCGCCCATCCGGAAAGCTCTCGTCACAGTCGTCGATGCATATCCGCATTGGGCGACCGAATCCTTGAGCAAGCCATGCTTCTCTGGAAAATATGCACCACCAGATCCGTCTCCACAACGATCTCGTCCGCGAGGAGAACGGGCGCGACGGCATGGATGTCCAATTCGCAGCTCGGTGAAGACCGATGGTATGAGAGAGGGAGATGCCAGTCCCTATCCAATACCAGGAGCCATCACGATCCTCGAGGTCAACATACCACGTTGACAGAAGGCAGCAGCAAGCAATTAAAACCGCTTTATCAGGCTCATGCTGGGAATCGTAGTGTTCCTAAAGCGGTAAGAGAGTAGGTAATCAGTGACCATAAGTTACAGGTAATATCGCACTGTTGATTCAAGTGCTCGGCCTCACCTTTGCATTCTGGTAGTACTGTTCCTTCAGGACCTTTCGTGGAGGTAAGTGGTTGGCTCGGAGGACGTCTTTCTCAATGAACTAGACAAGTCTTAGTGAGGCAATATTCTGGAACCCAGCATTCGCCCACTTCTCACTCGACTTTCTAGTGGGTTCGAAGAGGAGGGAGGTCTCAACGTACATTCAATGCGGCAAAGAACACACTCCAAAGCAATAACTGACTTACAGAGCGCGTGTCGCTTTCAAAAGTCTCGACGAAGTCTCGAAGATCTACCACGGGCATAGTAGGGTATACATAGTAGCAGAAGCACTTGACTAGCTCTTGCTGGACTGGACGTGGCGGCAGAGCAATATGGGACCCGAGCTCCTGAGACGATGGTCTATAAATCCTTGGCCGCTTGTGTCTGTATGTCCTTCTTGGTGTGAGGTAGTGAACACCAACCACAGGTCGATCAGGTGCAACTTGGTCGAAGAGGAACTCTAGGCCTTCAGATTCACCTGCAAAGTAAGGCTCTACTTCCTTAGAGTCTGTTGGAAAACCGTTCGGACGGTCTCGAAATCGATTTGCTGGCTCGACAGACGTTGATGTGGATAACGGGGTCGATGTCGAGGCTGATGTAAGCGGTGGTCTTCGTGAATGCACATGCACGTCCTCGTTGTCATGAGGCTGAGTGTCTTCAGGTGTGGTATTGGTCTGAGCAATCTGGTGATCAATGATGCCGCCGTCTTCAATGGTCGAGGTGGCAGGTGGCCTGGAAGGTAGTGCCGCTACTACACCTGCAGATGCTGGTGACGGGGTCAAAGGTAACGAGCGCTCGGAGCTCAGGTTCATCGAATCAGACGGGGACCGGTGATCGTTAGTAGTTCGAGCCTTGAGTGAGCCCTGGCTTGGTCTAAAATTTCGTGAGCAACTGGAGCATAACAGCAAGGTTGAGGAAGGGCAAGAACAATTGCTCACTAACATCCCTATTTTGCGTCTATAGATCTCGCATTGCGCTCCATCTTGGAGACAGTTGCTGCACGGCGCTGCAGGAATTAGTCAACGTGCACAGGTCTGGTGTGAATGCGTTTTGCTGCTGAGACCGAGCAATGTCTTGAAAGAAATACTAAGACTTACCACCTTGTGAAGCAAGGTTACACCTCACCTTTCGAGTGTGACAAAGTGAACATGCAATAACTGATCGTTTGCGTTTTGTCCCGGTGGAAGCCAAGGTTCCTGTAGCGGAAGGTTCTGCCATGTAGAAAACGTTGTGTTGTGCACCTGCCTCGTTGCTCGGTGCTCCTTCCGAGAGACACTTGTAAGTAGTATACAGCTAAGAAGACAGCTGCTCTTCGGGCACTGATGCTCCATTCACCCGTTGAAGATGCACTTCGACACAGCTGCAGAGTTCAAACTGCGAGGTGTTTGCAGAGCCGGCAAAGTGGACAAATTGTAGCGGAGTTTAAATTGACGCTTGGTGAAGATCCCCCAGAAAGATGCTCAGAATAGCTGGAGATCACAGGGAAGATTTTCCGCAAAGTGAGTCTGACTCTCTGCCGCTGCTTTGCCTCGGCAAGCACCAGTCAGTTTTTCAATTGTCGCAGCGCATGGTGGAGGGTAGTCTCAACAGCCCGGGCAACAAGTATTGAATCTACTAGGAAATTAACAATGTATTGAAGCGAAACACCTGTGAGCATACTGCCTGAGCATCAAGAACGTATTTGGTCTTGCGAACAAGTGCTAAATCGACACCAGCACCAGGCAGTGTTCTCAGCACAATCCTGTAACGACCATTTACTCCTCTTAACGGCATGGGGTATAAGACATGATCGCCGTATCCAGTATATAACTCAAATTACAAACAAAATTGACCTTGTACATCTGCGCTTCGATCCAGTCGGAGACTTCTCGGAGGTACAAGCAGAGCCTAGTAAGGACTGTTGACGATCTCGTTGCGAAGGTGGCTAGCACGTCCTCGTACACTCTTCCGTGGAGTTGAGTACGCTCCAGCACTTAGTCTGCTGTTCGCAACTTCGCCTGCTATGCTCTCCCGTGTCGGTTTCTTGAAAGCCTTCCTTGACACCATGTCGACCTCATTTGGTAAAGCCAAGATGACATTCTTATCACTACCAAATTCAAAGTTGTCGGCAATGACCTGGTCACTGTAGCGCTTGATGTGGTACGGATCGCGTTGACCTGCGATGATCTTTCTCATAGACCAGGTGACAAGGAAAGGACCAGTGGAGGTGATTATGCTTGTTTCCTTACCTTCTGGATCGGCGTTGAATTTTGCTGGGGTAAAGGCAAGATCTATGCCTGTTTCGTGCTTGAATTGAGCCACGTGCTCTGGTTTCATGGCAAGACGTCGAGGTTGAGGCTTGCTATCCTTTGCGAAAGATCTTTCAAAGCCCAGTTTTCCTTCATTCTTACCTTCTTTTTGAAGACAATCAATCAGAAGCAGGTATGTTTTGCAGGTTGCTAGAAGCCAGTGACCATCAGCGCTCACGTCTAACCCAATGATAGCTTCACCAAGCGCTGGAATCAGAGTCTTCGCGTTCACACCAATCCGATCAAACAGCCGAACATCACCTTTGTTCGATGCAACAGCAATATGGCCCTTCTCCGTTGTGGCTGCCGCGGAGAAATCGTTCTTCGACGCGTATTGCTTGAGTTGTTCCTCGACAAGTTTGTTGCCCGCGATACGCGGGTCAATTTTGAACAGGGCGTTCTTGGAATGACCGACAAATGGCTGGTTCATCGTTCTCTGGGCGAATTTGGTCTCTGGTGCAAAATTGATGACTGGGATATCGTCACGAACCTTCCATTCGTCGACAACCTTGCCGTATTCAAGGTCCATTCTGTACAAGGAGCCTGGATTGTCAGGGTTCTGCAGAATCATGCTCTCGTCCTCGTTGTGCAACATAACCTTTTTTGGGCTAAATGTTTTACCTTTTGGAGTCTCGACTTTGGAAATATTAGTCGAGAATTCGAGGTGTTTATTAGGAAGATGCTTGAAGACGCCAATTTTGGAACCGCGGATAACAAAGGATCTGTCGTACTTGGATCCAACAGCAAGCTGAGAATTCGCATACCCGTCTTTGTCATGCAGTTCGACGTCGTCTTCAGATTCGTCCTCGTCGTAATGCTCGCTCTGCTGAGGTGGAGAGTCTGGCTCTCCTTCGTCCTCTTCGTCCTCTTCCTCCTGTTCTACGTTTGGATCGTCCATAGTTAGGTCATTGAAAGCCTCAATTACATAGTCCCGATCCTGTTTTTGAACTTTCGACCACTTCATCTCGTTTAAGAGCTCCCATAGAGCCCTCATAACACCCTCTTGAAAAGCTTCCAAAGTTGGCTGATCTTTGAATCGTAATAGCCACGAGTAGGCTGAGCCATCGTCGGCGTAATGGTTAAAGATGAAAGAGAGATATTCGAAATTGAAGACTGGACCTATATCGGCGACCACTGGCTGGCCAAGCCACTCTTTGCCATGACCACCAGTAATTTGCAACCAATACCTCCAGGTGCCTATTTCAGACACAGTAGCGATGACAGCAGAATCCTGAAGTACGAAGCTGCCACTCTCAAAGTCGAAGAGATGCAGTTCTGCTTGTTTCTGTGTGAAAATTTCAAGTGCTTCAGGAGCCTTGCGTGCAGCTGGTGCTTGTGTAGGGCCATGGACCGCGTCGAAGCTCTCCGGCGCCGTAGACTTAGGTTCTTTCTTTCTGTCCTTGACCTCCTTTGCCATGTGCTCAGCTGCTTGTTTGGAAGTGGGTGGTAACTCTGTAGAGCCTGCCAGTGAGGTAGCGCTTGGTATAGGATCCTCCTCATCAAACTCAAACTCTTTCAGGTCATGGTCATCGGCCTTGGAGGGTTTTCGGTATTTTCGCTCGTATTGACATTCCATCGCAGCAAAGGTGAAGTTCTTGACATCCTCCTCAGCAATCGAGTCATCGCATATGAACTCGTATAGGTCGCCGGTGTCACCACTTAAATCGCGCCATGCCAGGACCCATCCACTCCCTTCACGTTGAGCAGATCGAAAATGGAGTGCTTTGTCGAGCAGAAATGTCTTCTCGTCGTTGTCAAGACCTCCACCCTCCTCATCTGAGTCCTCCAAATCTTCCTCGCCTTCTTCATAGGCTCTCTGAATGACTAGCTCGTAGTTGTAGTCCTGGGATGTTCTTCTGATAGAAGCAACAGCATCTCGGTAGATCAATTCGGAGAAACCCTTGGGTGAGATTGGGCGCACGACATAGAGCTGGCCTTTCGCGATCTCGGTTATAGACTCTTTAGATCGATCTCCGAACAAAGCCTTTTGCACTGTAATAGGTATTAGTTGTAGAATGTTAGTGAATTCCTTGTCCTTACAGCTTCTTATTGCCCACATTTTTGAGTAACGGCGGCCGCAGCCTCAGTCGTCTGGTTGTAGCAGGAGGTATGCGATCGTGCTCAACAAAGCCTGGACCAGACAGTTCTATTAGCATGAAATTTGTACGACGAGTGGTGGTCTGGATATGGTTACTAGGTCAGTGTACAGTCTGACACATGTATGCTCAGGCAGCAAACAGCCGCTGTTGGTTGAGTTTGTTTGGAGATCATGCCCACCTGTGACGTAGCAACCATAAGTTTAGGCTACCAGAAGCTCCGGCACGCCCTGAATGTCCAATCGCGAAGTCCAGCGCAGTTGTGCTAGAGGAAACACCCGCTTCTCACGAAGAACTTTGTTGTGAGTGCCTGAGGTCTCTCGGTCTGCCATATTCGAAGAACATCAGTTATTCCTGTTTAAACCCGGCACAACTACCCATTGACAATCGGCCTACCCAAGTCATTCTTTAAATTGTTTACAACGACTCATTTATGGCCTCTAAGCCGTCCAGCCATACTACAGCGAGCACTATCGAGTCAGAAGAGCCAAAGACAGGCCTTGCTGCGAATCCTCACAACCCAAGTTCGGCTGCCTATTTGGCCTATCCTATCACCCACGTCTTTAAGAGTCTGGCTCGGCGCATGGGTGAGCCTCCAGAATATGATGTAGGACGATTACTTGACGCTCCAACGATACCACAAAACAAGCCGGTTATGTACACTCCCTCGAGAAGAGCATCACCCTTTCAACCCCCACCTTTGACTGCTTTGCAGTTGTCGCATGCCCTATCCGACTCTCAGGCTGAGAGCTTGCTACTCACTCGTTCGCTGGCAGAGGAAATTCGACTGCTCATTCCTCCTCGTCTGCAGCTGGTGGATTCGTGGCGACTGGCCTACAACCTGCAGTTGCATGGCTCGTCACTGAGCACTCTGTACCAATATTGTGATAACATCCTAGGCCCTCTAGGGTCTACTCGAAGAGGAGGTTTTGTTTTGGTCGTCAAAGATGGCAGTGATGCAGCTGGTTCTGGATCGGTCTTTGGTGCTTACCTTACCGATCCACCCACAGTGCAGCAACACTACTTCGGCACTGGCGAATGCTTCTTGTGGCGGGCGAGTATCCTACCGTCTTTTGCAACAATACAAGCCAATTCCAACAAATCAGGGTCCAAGACACCACCTTCAGAAGATCTCCTAGAACTCGCTGGCCTTCCACCACCACCCAGCGCCGACACAACTAATGCCCAAAGGACGACCACTGTAAGAAGTGAGAGAAGGCGTTCTTCTGTTGCTCATAAGCAGCCCTCCTTCGGTCCGAGAAACCCTGCTAGTCATGAGAGCGGGCCCCATCCACCATCACCTGTGGCGTCTGGATTCTCGACTCCTGATCGCATCCGTTTCAAGGCGTTTCCTTACAGCGGTATCAATGATTTCATGATCTATTGTCAACGTGACTACCTTTCCGTTGGTGGCGGTGATGGGCACTATGGACTTTGGCTCGATAACGATCTACAGAGTGGTATCAGTGATTCTTGTCCGACTTTCGGAAACGAGCCACTGAGTGATGAGGGTAAAAAGTTCGACGTCCTCGGAGTCGAGATCTGGTATGTTGGTGGATCATGATCTGGCCCCTGATCAAGGGTTCTTCGCAACCAATCGATACTAACCACATCCATTACAAGGGCTCAACTCATAGGCGTCGATTAACGCAGTTGACACGGCAAATCGATACTGGCATTTTGCCTTGTTATCGGGGTTGTCTGCTACATTGGGCGTCCTGATTGGGACACCAACGTCTGCAAGCAAGGGCTTGGCCGTTGTCCTGTGCCTGAGCTAAGCAGACTACATCAAGACTGCAGTACCGCTATGGCACTAGTTCAAGGCCGCACCATTTCCCAGTCTAAATTTGACATCTCGTGTGACTGTATTGCAGATTTAGATCACGGAGACAGCTTGGTACAAACATGCAGGCCTCCTATTGCTGCTAAGCGGCTGGATTGAGCTGCAAGCATAGCCTCACCACGACACATTGTCGACGATCTACAGTCTCGCCACACTTACGCAGATGCTGCGTAATTAGAACATGTCGAACTTACGATGTTGCTCACTCGGATTGTAGCGACTGGAACAGCGTTGCCAATTTGGTGCCGTCCTTTCCACTATAATGTGCGAAAATCTCTCATAGTCTTGCACTGTGCCGAAGTGGTAACTTGTGAAATTTATGTCACCGCTAGGCTATCGTTGAGATCCACGCTGAGGTGGGGAACACTTCGGCCGAAAATTATGCAAAGTGTCCCAGCTAGAAATATAAGGGTGAATTACAACATTAATCCGAATCGCACACGTGCCCAGGTACTGAACGACTGTCGGTATCAGGCACGATACAGACTGCCTCATAAATTGGACTGTATTCCACTCAAGTTTCGCCACAGCTGATTCACGTTCAATGATCAGCAACGTGCTTTTGATCGAGCATGGATGACAACTTTGTCCTGGCTCTACTCGAGTACTATGCCACGACAAGGACAAATGGTCTACCATAGTAAAAGTTTCAGCATTTTATCGCAGCACAAAAAACTCTTTATAAACGTACCAGGTCAGTGCCGTCAATAATTAGGTTTTAAGGTACTACCCTACTCTCTGCCTGCACCGCGGACTCCAGCAGCCATTTTGTGAGCAAGGACGCGCGTCGCCAATGCTTAACGGGACGTATTCCAGCACAGAACAAGAGATCCCATGACTTGGCTTCTCCTTGCTGTTGCTCAAGTGATTCGAGGCCGGTCTATTTGCACTCGGCCTCGCTGGGCATACTGCGCCATGTTTTCACAACTTGGCTGGTATCTACTGTAAACGCCAGCGGAGGCACATCGTCTCATCACAACACTGCGCTCGGTGCTCATTCAAACTTGCACTATCAAAACACTCTCTAGGTGGTAGTCGAGTATACGACGTGTCACAATATTCAGGACGAAATGCGGAATGCTTTCGCTACTGGTTTACTATTGTAGTATTCATAATCTGGCTGGCTGCTGGTTTGTCAAGAACGTTCGTCCGTGGTGGAGATATAGAAAAGCCTTAGCTTCGGAGCGTGACATAATTAACCCTTCAAACCCGAACACGCTGCTTCCTGAACCCCATGTCATTCTTGACTTTCGTACTTGCACAACTGTTGGCCCTACTCAACGTCAAGAAAGCCTAAAAATTTTATCCACTCAATGCACCATTCGTTCTGCTCAAGGCCGCCTACTCGTACAGTCCTGCTTCCGCTGCAGGTATCGATCATGTCAGGTTTCCACTCACAGGGGGACTTGCTTGCGGTAGCGCGAGAGCCGCCAAACGTCACTGACTAAGAACATTGCACCAGCGTACGATATAAGCTCACGTCAGCCCACGCGATGCGTACCACATACAGCTCTGCTAATCGGTCGATACGAGCCGGGCCCTCCAGCTCCTCTTAATCTTTTGTCCCAGCTGTCTTGTAGTATTAATCTTGCTACCTAGCTTGTGCAATATATCAACCAACTCTGTGTATCATTACCATGGGTGGTCAATCCATGACACCACCTGCTGAGCTGCCGTCCTCAGACGACAACAGCATTCGAAAGAGAGTATGCAAAGCTTGTGATCGTTGCAGGTTAAAGAAGTCGAAATGTGACGGAGCTAGTCCTTGTGGTCGCTGCAGAGCAGACAATGCAATTTGCGTCTTCGGCGAGCGCAAGAAGTCTCACGATAAAGTGTATCCAAAGGGGTAAGTGTCCTGACCTCCAATATCTTGTGGCACAACTAATCCAGTATAGCTATGTGGAAATGCTCGAGAGTCAACAGGCACAATTAGTGGCAGGCATACAAGAACTCTATCGACGCTTACAAGTAGGAGAAGGTTGGGAAGGGCCTCGTCTGAAAGAGACAGCTGGAGGGACACCACTGACGCACGAAATATTGGACCATTTGGGTGCTCTAAAGCATGACAACCAGCACAGTTCCACAACCTTCGAGGACAGCCCGGAAACACTGCAGAGCAAGTTATCGGTAACGACTTCTGCGTCGGTACGGCGGGAGATGTCCTTTGACACCAGCTCTTCGTCGATTTCGTCACCTATGTTCGAACCCGTTCAGCACAATACGACACACTTCACAAACCCATGGACTCACAACCACTTCCCACCTACACCACCTTTGCAGAGTCCTCGACCATCAATAACGAAAACAAGCTCGCCATTGAGAGCTCAAATGACCAGCAGCTACTGGCCTGTCGATGCTTCTCAATTTGTCGATTCAATGGACTATAATACGGTTTACGACTCGCCAGCAGAGCTGGATTTACAGTCCATGCAGACTCTTGCACAGGCGTTTTTCGATCCTACACAGATGTCAATTCATCCTAGTCTGACAATGTACGATCCAGATGAACGATTACAGCGTTACTACTAAAGCAACCTGCTTCGGCTTTTCGCGATGTTATCCAAACAAAACCTCCACAGAGACCTGGAAAGTCGTGCAAATCAATCCACAATTCTTAGTTCAGCATTCTCTGGTGCAGACAGTTTGCGATGACTATCACGAGTAACAACATTGTGTCATGGTTGTGATTGATGGTTATATGCAGGATCCATATGAACTTGATGCATTAGCAAGCGCGGCGTTGGGGTATTTTGTGATTACTGAGATGTATTTGGCATTCCAAATCTCGTATCTCGGATTTACTAGTTTGAGGAGAAAGTACGTGGTATGTGAGAGATCTGAAAGTTGGAAAAGCATATTGCTTAAGGAGAACCCTACTTGAGGCCTGCTGTACGCCTTAGGCCAATGGAGGTTTCGTACCACCTACGGTCGGTGGTGCAACTATATCTTACTCTCCGTCGTTCCTGGTTTCACTTTCACAGACGTTCATTTCAAGTCCTTGTCAACATGCGTATCTCGTGCCTCCAGACGGAACACCACTCACCAAGAGTTTAGGATATGCATGGCATCCACCTGCACCGACATCGTCAACAAACCTTGATGTTGCGAACTGTCCCCGATAAGCTTCGTTATGTTCAGTGACATCACGAAATAGTACAGGAAACACGGAGTCGATTATTAGCCTATCTAACGCTTCTGTTGAGGCTCTGTTTAAAGTGTGTCTCGAAACCCAAATTGGTTCTAGCTGCATTATGAGAACTCTAATGATGACTTCACAATAACGATTGTCACGTAAGCTCGCAGCATGTAAGTTTTTTTTCAGCAGATGGAGATAAAACTGGTCCTCAGCGACAGCAAGTGATGTACGTAGTTGTCGATGTCTTTTTCGCCATCGAAGACGAAAGTCTTAAACTGCAGCTGCTCGAACATGCTGCTGTGCCTGATATCCAAGTTGTGCAAAACCTTCCAGAAGGAAACTTTGGAGAAGCCTTGGCATTCGCTAAACATGCATGGTGCACTCCTGTTCCTGCCTCGTCCTTTTCATGCTTGTTCTTCCCACTGCACTTTTGTTGGATATAAATTGCCTATCAGCTGACATGAATCAGCCCAAGGGTTACCAGTGAAAGCATGGTCTCAGCCATTGAGATGCTAATCTGATACAGCACACAGCAAAGGTTTTTAATAGTTCGCGATAAGCACAACTTCGCAGCACTAAAAGCAGCTGGCTCTGTATTATGATGCTCAGAGGCCATGTTCGGCACGACGCGAGAAGTCATGAATACTAAATCCGAAATTCTGGAAGACTTATCCTAGTTGAAGTGGCAGTTGCCTCAGCCGACGAAGTGATGCGATTGTGGAACAGAAATGAGCTAAATTCAGCCAATTTTTATTGTCAACCCCCAGCCTGTGAATACAACTGCCCCTCGTTCATGCATTCATCACAACTTTCAGACTTCTAGCGCATCTGTAGCAACGCCTTTTTCCTTCTAGAACGACCGAAACCCCTAGCTGCTCTTCCTCCATAGGTAAACTAACGTTCAGCCGCATCATTTCGTTAACAAATTTGGACCTATTCCATTCGTCCTGCACGGAATTGATCCGCACCTTCTCACCTATCGAACACGAGACATACCACAAGGCTGAGAGTCCATCATGACGTCCCTAGACAGGAAAGAATCGTCCGTCAAATTCATACCTCAAGGAGCCATCATCCAGGAGTTCATCGTTGCCGGCCACAACATCGTGCTAGGTTTTCCTACCGAAAAACCATACACATACTTGAACGCTCCATTTTTCGGCGAGACCATTGGCCGTGTTGCCAACAGAATCAAGGATGGTAAGATATCGGCTCTTAACGGCCGTGAGTACCAACTAGCACAAAACAATGGAAAGAACTCGTTGCATGGCGGTTCCGTCGGCTGGGGAAAGAAGATCTTCTCTGGTCCACAACTGAGCAATCGAAATGGCAAGGAGACTGTTCAGTTTACCTACGTCAGTCCAGACGGCGAAGAGGGCTATCCTGGCACAGTTAAACTTAGAGTGTGGTACTCAACCACAGAGCAAGAGGAAGACGGCGTCAGGAAGATAGTATTGGACATGGAATATGAGGCGGAATTAATTGGTCAGGAATGTGACGAAACTGCCATTAATATTACGAACCACAGGTAAGAGGCCTCAGTCATATTCATTTCAGGAGATCGTAGCATCTTTTAGGCTCCGAAGCAGTAGTCTGCAGGCAGTCTCGAGTGGGCCTACAAAGAGGTTGGACATGTACTGACGTGGTGAGCAGCTACTTCAACCTCAGTGATGGGCCTACGATAGAGGGCACAGAAGTGAATCTCGCCACAACCGAATATATGCTGGTCGACAATGAAGATTGTCCAACGGGCACTTTTGGAAAATGGCCTGGCATCCAGCCAGATCGTCCTTTTGTACTAGGACCACAAGAGCCTGATATTGATCATTGCTTCATTTCGGACTCGAATGCACAGCAGATTCCGGTGGATACCAGGGATCGACCGCTATCAAGGTTGGTATCTTTGTCACACCCAACCACTGGACTACACCTTGAAATCTTCAGTACGGAGCCAGCTTTCCAGTTCTACTTGGGCAAGTACATCAGTGTGCCGGCATCGGAGCACGGACCTGAACGGACAGCTAGATCTGGGTTGTGTGTCGAACCTAGTCGATACATTAACGCAGTGAACCACACTGACTGGCGGAATATGGCAATCCTCAAGCAAGGCCAGAAATACGGGTCAAAGACCAGGTACATCGCCTGGAAAGCTTGATTGGCACAGACTTGATGTTCTGTGAGGCTCCAACATAAGTCTTGTATTTCACATCGAGTCATGACGGGCTAGAGAACTCCAATATCGGTGGTTGACAATCTTCGCTGCGTCGTTTCGGAGTCAATGTCGGGTATCTCTGTTACGTGATGGAAGTGGTTGGAATACTCGATCTCTAGAGCGGTTGTGCAGAGGCAGCAAGCTCGATGTCATCGCCCCATACTGGAAACTAGATTCTCCAGACGGTTCGAGCCTAAAAACGTGGCATCACCCACCCAAACACATGTCCAATTGCGGACATAGTATGAGAGACCGAAACATTGCCGAGTCGATGTGCAGGTTGTTCAACCTTACTCTGCAACTACTGCAGAATGCTATAGCTTACCTTCCGTTGAACAATCTAGCGATTTTTAGGTTCGTGGCACACATGAGTAATGCCAAGAACTTCGCTCATATCCAGAAGCAACAACGCGTGGGTCCGCTCTCGTAATGATAGTGAAGGTTCATGCCCTGAAGGTTCAGAACCAGTTCGGCAGTTGTCTTTTTGCATTCTCTGATCGAACAACTTGCCAAGCTCGGCGATGCTGCAAGCAAAGTCTTGTCAGCATGACACATTTCCTTGTCTCTTCCCTCTCTGCGAGATTCGGGACAAGTTAATATCCGTGATGGAAAAGCTGTATTCTACAGCGTACGATTAGACCACTGGATTGTCCAGTGCTGCGCAGACTTCTACTGCCACAGCTCGCGGCCGGAAGTTATAAATCCGTTCGGACGTTGCAGAATAACCCGAGATGCCGCAGTTGACGATTGCATCACGTCGGTGGTGGATCACGACTCACTCGTCAGGTGCCGTGTTTGGCTTTGCACAAAAGTATCGTGGTACCTGATACATAATCCGGAAATTATGCAATTTTGAAATGCAGTCATTACAGACTAAAACGCATGGAGGTCTTTGTAAGTTACTGTACACAAATGGACGAACTCTTTTCGCCACCTTTCCTCTGTCGCGCACTTTCTACAAATCGAGCTTGGAACCTGTGCATCCTTTCTGCAAGGCATATGCGAACCTCTCCACGACATATCGCACCGAGCGTCAAACGGCCTGCCTGACCCTGAAAAAGCTCAGTCAGAACTCGTTTTCGCTGAACTGCATGCTGCAGCTTCATGCAGATTTGGGAAGCACTGCTTCTCAACAGGCCCATGGGATCGCACACTGTGACGCTAAAGCAACTTTACGTCCTCTCGTCATGCACGTGGCTCTTATCAAGTCCAGTTGTCGATACGATGCGTGCAACACTAAAATGCTTACTCATGCTTGTCTTTCTTACAATATCTCAGCTAAGCGTGTGGAGTCGACTATGTTCTCGTCAGCATGTTTGCTGATAGCCTATTCTGGCTCTACTTGACCAGACGTCTGCGTAGAATCTCAATAGCGTGCTCAGCAATCATGACTCTCTATGCTGAGTCAGCAACAGTAGATGCCACCAGGACACTGAGTCCTGACAGCAGGCAAAGGGCAGGCACCATGATACATGTTCGAGACGGAATACGTAGACTTGCTGGGCCGTCTGACAAGGCGCTTGTCCAGTGCTGCGGCTCCTCAAACTTTCGCTAATAAATTCCAGATCGCATGATCGCGTTGCATTGTAGCCAGAATGCTGTAGAGACTCTTTTGAGAGTGCCGTGATCTCGAAAACGACAGTACCATGTGTCCTGTAATGTTGTTGGACAGACTGACCACGTGATCATATCCAGGTAAAGAGACAGTGCTGAACAGGCTATGTGCCGACTGCATCTCAGGTACATGTTGATAGCATGTCGACCGCGTGTCAACATCATGTCAGCACGCTGTTGACTATGGGTTGACTTGATACCTGATTCAAGTCAAGACATCTTGGTGAGTCTTGCCCGTCCTCTGGCCTTGCGACCACATGTTAGCGGCACCTCGGTGTCGTACTGAACACCCGACCCACATTTGGCACAGTGCTAACTATGTTTTGACATTCCATCAGCAAGTGACCGGTTATAAGCGGAAAAAATTGGAAACAGAGGCTAAATGAGTGCAAGAAAGATATGATGATGCGTACGCACCGAGAACACGGAATTCTAAGTGCTGATCGAACGACTTGTGGCACGTTTGTCACTGCAGTTGTCCCGTAGCTAACATTTGATCTAACCCTTCGAACATGCTAACAACATTGAGCTAAGCTCCCAACAGCGTCCCTACCACGCCCATGTAAATCGTCTGTGTATGGCGAAGGATCTATGAACACATGGGTTGTGTCTAACTTTTTGTACTAATTTCCAGACACGTTGTTGCAGATCAGGGCTTTAGCTGGTTTGAGTCGTGCGTTGTCCTGGTGCTTCGAGTATATAATACGAGCTCATAATGTCATTACGTAACGTAGAACGTTGCACGGAGCAAGATCGGTATTCAGAATTTTGCAGTGCGTCGCTGGCACAAGGGTCGTGGTTGCCAAACATTGACTGACTGACTCCAGGTCTTAATCTGAAACTTCGATGAAATGGGAAGGGCTTCAGTATCCGGACGTGGGGCACTTATTCACCCCACTTCAGTTTCAGCTAGGATCATAACCTCTTCAACACCACCAACCAACCCGCGTCGTGTTTGCTGATGGTAACGCCCGTACCGGTGGACTTTACGATCGTGACCGACTCGTGCTTTACGAGTTCATCGACCTTCGTTTTGAAACCACCGTGCTGCCAAAGACCTCCGCCAATCGTAGCGGCCAAGTAGCCATTTCTTTTGACCACCCTGATCAGCTCGTCAAGAAGTTGCGGTCCGAGGTGTCCTTTTGTGAGAGTACCAACACAGATAGCCGCATCGTACTCTTCATTTTGTCTTGCAATAGATTTTGTCAAATCTGCTACCTCAAGATTTGTGTAGACGGACGTCTGACTCGCCCTTTGCAGCATTTCTGGCGAGATATCTAGGCCTTCTATGTTTTTGGCGCCCAATTGCGCCAGGCAAACGCCAACAAGGCCCGTACCACAGCCAGCGTCGAGGATTCTAACCTTCGCCAGGTCCTGGCTAGTGACCTCTGCCAATGCTTCCGCAGCCATTTGCGGGAATGTGTACTGCATGCCTGACACATCTTTGTCATAGTTCTCCGCCCACTCCTTGTAGAACTGTTGGACGTCATCAGGTGCTCCTGATAGAGCATATGCTCGAGCAAGTGTTTCGTTTGCGTCTGCAGATCGATCTGACATATCTACAGAGTTGCAGGTATGACCGACAGTGAAGTGATGCCGACGCTGTATGTTCCTTGACTACAGGATATCGTGAGAAGGAGCTATCGAAGAGAAGAATTTCTGCGTGTGCAAAGAACCAAGACAAGGATAATGTCGAACGTCGAATTATGTCGAATGAAATTGGGAGCTGTAAAGGCGTCACGTCACACGTTGACACTTGAAACGTCATTTGCGAAACCGTAGTGCCATCGGTACCGTATCGAAACGTTGCCCCTGAAGCAGAACCCCTGTATATCGAGCGGAGAGGAACAACGTTGTTCTTGTAGCAGGTGGCGTGCCCTATCCACAATAAGACGCAGCAAGGGCTTCTGATACTGGCAGTGATTGCGAAGCTGCTGACGGCAACAAGCTGAGCAAACTGAATTTTCAGGTTGGCTTGGACACAACGATTCGACAAGAGGAACACCCTGGGCATGGCGAGAGTGACGCAGGGAGTGAATTGCTGTGGCAGCGGAGGATTGTTTTAAGCCAGAGATTCTGCAGAAGCGTGAGAACACTCAACATCCGGTGGGGCTGGCGAGTAAAGGCAGTCCATGACATGAGAAAGCGAGAATTCGGGGAAGCAGCCGCAAACGATCGACCCGCATGCTGTGGCCGCATTTTGCCTTCAAGACTCGTATCAACAGCATACGGCAATATCGACGATACCAGTACGCCATGGTACGTCTCACGTGACGAGTCGGATTGCCGCAGTTCAACGGACAGAAGCAAACTGTCTTGCAAGCCACGCACTGCCGTATTCGTGGTATTGCTCTCTTGTCACCACCATCTTTTGCATGACTTCTTGGTGGCTGGATGCAAGTCGAGCTCCCCCTAGCCAAGTACTTGTGACGGGGTCGTCCATTCTTCTTACTTGAACAGGCCATTCAGTTCTGATCCTCGTCCGTAGCTCGTCCTGCAAACGTGACACAAAACCTGGAATCTTGGCAGTACCTCCCACCACCAGAACGTTCGCAATCATTGTGGCTTGAATCAGAGGAGGTAGTTTGGATAACGACTGGACGACAGCGTCAGCTAGGCCGGGTTGTTTGGATCCAATATCTGCTGGGTTGAACATGATCTCCGGAACAACAAATCGCTCATTTCCCAAGGTCATCACAATTTCATCTATATTTTGAGCAGCAGCAAGCTTGCGTCGATTAGCTATCTCTCTGGAAGGATCATAAGGTCGAGCATAACCTCTGGTAAGATTGACACCGTCAGGAAGTACGTAGTCGATTCGTGTATCCTTTGCAGACTCGTCTTCTCCTAGGTCCATTGCATCTGGTATAATCTGTACCGGCTTGTTTGAGCGTCTGCTGCCTTTCCAAGCCTGTTCAAGGTCGCGTTTGAAATCGATGCTGACAAAAGAAATATCTTCTTTCAGGTCATTGACTATTTTCATATCCTGGTGGAGGTCAAAATGACGAACTGACACAATTTCCTTCAAGTAGTTTGTCAGGTGCTTCCCTCCAAAATCGAGTCGGCGGATCGCTCTTTGGATCGGACGGCCTTGAAAGCATGGAGTAATGGTGGTACATGAGTATCCACTATCAACAACGAGCAGGCAATCAGCTGGTAGTTTTGTGGAGCTAGGTTGTGCATCGGGCGTGATTGCAGTGTCGAAAAGTGCACGCAGGTGGTTGTACGCATTGAGTGAAGAACCTGATCCGTCAGCAATATCTTGTATGAGAGGTGCTTGTCACCTGCCAGTGGTCCTCATATATCCTCTAAATCCCCACTCTTCCATGATGACCTCGTCTGTATTTCTCTGCAGCGCAGGCATGACGTTGGAAGACTCCGTCAACAACAAGGTAGTCTCCGAAGGTGTGGATATAAAGGTGTTTCGGTGTGCGGTAGACTGGTCGAAGAAAGCATGATCCCAGATTTCTTTTTCTGCTTCCCAATTGACAAGCTGGCCGTTCTCGATAGGCCTACGAAAGACGGCTTCGCTCCATTGTGACAGCTCATTTGACTGAGCTGCTACGTACGTCTTGCGTTCCTTAGACCGTACTAGACAGTTAGGAATGGTCTCGCATGACTTTAGGCTTTCATTATCGGAAAGGAGTTCGTTTGGCGCAAAGCCTGCCTTGACTGTATATGCTCCATTATCAAGGACGAACGTGTTTTGTGGTACGCTCAAAGCAGCAGAATTGTTCTGCCGTTGAGTACGTGCCATTGAAGCTCGATTGACTGGACATTATGTGAAGTACGATCAGCCGTTGCTCGTATATAGGGACAAGTTGATTCTGTCGAAATAAAAAGTCATCGTTGATCAGAAAGAATCGAGCTAGGCTACGCTCTTGCCTTGTCACTGTCTATAGAGTGGGGTCTATGCGGCAACAAATAGGCGTTGAATCAGCTGTCGGATCTGTCATAGAGTGCTAGTGGAAAGAACGCCTAGAATTGCACTTGCGACGATAGGCATGACGTGCCTATTAAGAAGAACGAGGTGGTACATTTACCTAGCAGAATTATCTTGCACAACTTGAATGTGACACCAGAAGGTCTTTTCCTCGTGACTGAGACTTCACCCAGACGGAACCGGTAAGGCAACCAAAGGTCTTTTCACAATAGAGAATACCTCAGCATGGCACCTCCTGAACCTCCTGCATACGATCCTACCGGAATTGAGTATCATACTATTCCGAGCTTCACGTTCGCCTCTGGGACAACTTTACATGACCTTAGGA
Source organism: Lithohypha guttulata (assembly GCF_036872675.1). Lineage (NCBI taxonomy): Eukaryota > Fungi > Ascomycota > Eurotiomycetes > Chaetothyriales > Trichomeriaceae > Lithohypha > Lithohypha guttulata. Next base: position 3,804,257 of record NW_027042750.1, read on the forward strand.
TCGCATACCGCTCTCACAATAGCTCGTCCAGTCATGGCACAGTGCTCATACCAACCTGCTTTTCAGGCCACATCAATACGACCTTGACCTTTAATCAAAACGAAAATGCGGCTCTTGCTGCCTATCATGTTGTGGTCGTGGCCATGCTCAGCAACGGAGAGTCATCGAGTCCGTCGAATAAAGCTTTCTTTCCAGCTCCGGGAGAACTGCATTACGAGGACCAAATTCATGCTCAATACGATCTGCTCACCAAAGGCTTAGGTGTCAAACAGCTCGAGGCAGTCATTGGCTTCTCCATGGGAGGACAACAAGCGTATCATTGGGCAGTGATGTATCCCGAATGTGTGAAACGTGTTGTCTGCATCTGCACGAGTGCGAGAACTAGTCCGCACAACTACGCCTTCCTAGAAGGACCCATTGCAGCCATGACAAGCAGTATTGACTACATAGCATGGAAGCAGATCAAGCAACGTATCGCTCAAGGTGATGACGTGGGTGCAAACCTGAAAGAGGTGAGGCCCAAGAAAGGTCTAGCTGCTTGGGCAAGAGCCTATGCGGCATGGCTGACAAGTGCCAAATGGTTTCGTGATAAGGAGTGGTCAAAGATAGGCTGCAACGGCGTGGAAGAGTACATGCAGGCTCGAGAATTGGGCTATGCTCGTTGGGATGCAGATGACCTTGTCACAAAGGCGCGAATGTGGCAGATGGCCAATATAGGTAAGACAAAGAAAAGGGAGGTCACTCAGCTAGGCTGTCTCGTTGATCACCTGGATGATGAAGCATATAAGCAGGCATTGCGGAGCATTAAAGCCAAGGTCCTCTTAATGCCATGCAGAACTGACCAGTATTTTCCACCAGAGGATAGTGAGGTCGAGATGAAAAGCCTCGAACATGGCACTCTCGCAGTGATTGAGTCGTCGTGGGGTCATACTGCAGGAGGAGGTGCAAACCCGGAAGATGCAAAATTCATGAACACCAAGATAGCAGAGCATATGAGACGTTGAGGCTTCTGACCATGCGGTGGCTCACTCCAGTGAGATTGGGTAACAATTACGAGTCGTGACAACGGAAGGGAAAGCTACGGTCGACTACGAGAAACTAGAGCGTAATTGCGAAGGATGCTGCGCCATGACCTGGAAACTCGTAGATGATCCGTGTGAAAGGGTTGGGCACTAGTTTCAATGCCACGAAGCAGTCCTGGAATGCTGAATGTCAAAGGTCGAGTGACATCCGCTCGTCGTTTGCAAGAAGGTGTGAAACTGAAAATGACCTACAAAACTTCCATTTGCTGAATTAAAGGCTAGCGTGAGTCTGCACCTTCGAAGTCCAGGAAAGATGGGACGCCTACAAAATTCCCTATTTCTGCTCACACTGGCAAGTTTTGTTTCGTCCCAATTTATTCTTGGGCCTCCGACAGAACTACACCGTAGGCACACGCAATTCATCGTCTCGAACGAAACAGTACACGCCGACAACTCATCACACCTTGATAGCACAATGAGTGGTGGCCATGGCTTTAGAACAGTTGCGTACTTCGTCAACTGGGCTATCTACGCTAGAAACCACACACCACAAGATTTACCATCCGACTCACTCACGCATATACTATACTCCTTCGCCAATGTAAAGCCTAACACAGGAGAAGTTTACCTGACCGATGCCTGGGCCGATACGGACAAACATTGGCCAGATGATAGCTGGAACGAACCTGGAAACAATGCCTATGGCTGCGTCAAACAACTCTTCAAACTCAAACAGCGTAACCGCAACCTCAAAGTCTTGTTGAGTATTGGAGGTTGGACATACTCGTCAAACTTCGCCGCACCAGCAAGCACTCCTGCTGGGCGACAAAGATTCGCTCAGTCGGCTGTCCAGATTATGGAAGACTTGGGGCTTGATGGCATTGACGTTGATTGGGAATATCCACAAGACGACGCTCAGGCCCAGGATCTTGTTCAGTTGCTGCACGAGGTGAGATCTGAGTTGTTCAAGGCCGAACAGAGACGACGTTCAAGAGTACATTTTCTGCTCACGGTGGCTTGTCCTGCTGGTCCACAGCATTTCACCAAGATGAGAATTCGCGAGATGGATGGATACCTTGACTTTTGGAACTTGATGGCGTATGACTATGCTGGCAGCTGGGACAGTATGGCTGGCCATCAAAGTAATTGGTATCCAAGCATAGAGGACCACGCGTCCACACCATTCAGCACAGATGCTGCGCTCAGGTACTATACTGGTCAGGGTGTACACAACAACAAGATCGTTATTGGGATGCCCTTGTACGGCCGTGCCTTTGCATCAACCAGAGGTCCTGGTACGTCCTTCAATGGTGTCGGACAAGGGAGCTGGGAGAATGGAGTATGGGACTACAAAGCTTTACCAAAGCCTGGTTCCCGTGTCTACAATGACCCTAGCATAGTCGCAAGTTGGTCATACGACCCGGACACTCAGATCATGATCAGCTACGACACACCAGAAATTGTTCATAAGAAAGCTGACCTTATCAGGCAGTATAATCTCGGTGGTGGTATGTGGTGGGAAAGCAGTGCAGACAAGCCGTTTGGCCAAGGGAGTTTGATTGAGGCTTTCGTGCATATATCTGGTGGACATCGTTTACTCGAGCAACAACAGAACTGTCTGGAATACCCAAACTCCAAATACGACAATATTCGTGATGGTAGGGTTTAGAGGTGCAGTGACTACCTGGTGATAGTTTATTGCCTCGACTGAGCCAGTGTTTATTTTCAGATATAGATCAATAGACTTGTAGGCGCTCACCCACTGCGCTGGATATCATATGAGGTTTATAGGCAGCCATCCTGACACAAGGCGCTGCCTTCTTGCCTGCTCACTTCCTCTTAAGTTTCAGACCTGTGCTGGCGGAAATAAAGTCCTCGGTTCTTGCCAAGCTTATGCAGTAGGGATGTGAGCGGCAGCCATTGACTCTGACGTGCAGCTGTTGCACAAATCTTGTGCTTGTGAAACACGTCAGGGTAATCTTTCGAGTCGAGCTGCATTGACTGTATCCTGTCAACGCGACACAAGCATGTTCATCAAGGTTGTGGCTGGTGTGAACAAGGATCTGATGTGAACATCAACAACCTCATGAGAGCTTTTTGATAACGCTATGGCGTCCTAGGTACTCCTGGACAGATGTCATCTACTACTTTCAGTAGATCAAATAGAAATTGGATAGACACATTGTCTGTCGATAATTTCCATCTCGCAGCCGTCAACCTTTATCGTGTGACCACCGTAACTAGAGATTGCTGAGTCCAGACGTAGCTCTGAGCTATAGGTTGAAGGTATGAGAGAGGGCGGTAGATGTATAGCTCGGATAGTTGTAATAGAAGCTACAACTTGGCGGTCTAACTCCGTTGACGATTCTTGACACGGGATAAACCGATGCCTCGCTCACAATATCTTGAAGTGAGATATCTCAATCGCAGGGATGTGCAAGTCGCGATCTTACCGAAAGTGAAACCGTGAGCCCAGCTAGTCTGCGCAAGTCAGCAACCGCTTGTCTTCTCGAGCCTCGATCGTGCCGTGTGAGGCCATGATCGTCACTACTCTGGCTGGCGCCGAAATGTTAAATTGATTGCAGGGATTAATGCGGGAGTATGTATAGTATGCGGGGCGCATGAAATAGGTTGGGATGGACATTGAGTTCATGCAAAAAAGTAAATCACAGTGAAAATGATCAGTCGTGTTGGAGATCCGACGAATATAAGATTGCGTCGAGGATGATTGACCTCGCGTGACGAAGCATTGCTTCTCACAGCGACTCGTGTCAAAATGTCGCAAGCATTGTCATGTACCCTTTCAGACGTTCGCGCAGCATCGAAACGAGCGGCTGATAAAACTCTTGGGCGTGGGTAGTGGAATACAATGTCTCGCGCTTGGACGTTTTGATACTGATTCTCAGACCTCCGCTGTCTAAAAAGCTTCGCAAGCCGCTAAACTTTGGACCCCCTGGTCACTGCATAACATGACCCGCCCAAGTCGTATCTGACAGCGTCAAAGAGAATGATGTCCTTTCAGCAGCAAGGATCGCCTGCATTGTCTCGTACGTTTCTTTCCAATTCCTGCCAGTTGAACTTGACCGCAGGCTGAATCAAGCGGGAGAAAGTGCCTGGACAAGTGCTCACAAAGATTGTGATCTACCAAACCTTGGACTGGCAGATGGGCCACCAGCACTCTTATAATCCCGTCAGCACCTCGAGATCTGGTGATTCTCTGTTCATTTGTTAATCTTCAATCTTCATATCTACTTCTTAACGATCTCCAAGAACTCCACGACGACGCAGGACTAGCGGCGTCTAACGGCAGAGGCTGTAAGGGGGAAGAGCGCCGGGCTATCTGCAGTTCCCGCTGTCGCGAACCCTCGAGTTTGCAGTTTATTCGTCCACAAGCGACAGCACCAAGTCGTCCGAGTCCTTCGCGAATCAAGGCACATCATCTGCCACTTCCTTACCACGTTCCTTTGTCGACGCTCATTTGACGACTTGCACAAATCATAGCTTTCATCCTTGCTGCAGGTACATTTGCAATCCCATAATTCTCCGACACCAACCGGCTCTGCATTCCCGTTCGACGAAGCATACATTGCAGATCCAGATACCAGCAACTCGTCATCCTTCACAGAGCTACTGTGCTCCGGTCCACTCCCTTGCAAAACAGACACCAAATCGACCTGCTATTGCTTGAGCTCCCGTCGAAGTAGTGTCGCCATATTGCGTTCTGCTCAAGCCAAGATTCAGCGCTGGCCGCGACACCAAAACATGCATCGTCTGCTGGTGTAGTCGACGCAATTACTACATGCGCGTCTGGAACACCTCTTCAAATCGAGCTGTAGCTAGAAGAGAAAGCCAACGGCAGCAAACCGACCGCCTCAAAACGCCCAAACCCCTCACGTTCGACCTTGGATAGCTTACAGATGACTTCTCAATTGCGCTCTGACGTGCCAGTACGATTATCCAGCGCAAAGGACAGGTCTAGAGGTGTTAGACAAAGACAACCCGAACGGGACAGAGACATGGCGGTTGCAACAATGCTGCCGCCGCCGCGGACGTCCACGTCCACCACGTCCTCCTTCGAGCCGATGACTCGACAAAATACCTTCTCCTCTCAAGATGGCGCTCGATCGTTACGACAGAGTAAAAGGGCTAGCATGACTGCTCTGCTTGTAAGTATGAATGCCCGAGAAAGAGATTTGGAAATATCGGACGACCTTGCAAGAGCACAAAGGCTTCTCCGAGAACTCAAGGTGAAGATCTCGAGTCAATCGAAGAAGAACTTTGTCTTGGAGAAGGATGTTCGCTACCTTGACTCACGCATAGCTCTCCTTATTCAGAATCGCATGGCGTTGGAGGAGCAAAACGAAGTTGCGAGCCACCTGGATGAAGCCGCAGAACTACAAGAGGGAGAATTCCCCAACGACGAGAAGACACAAAAGTATGGCAATTTGCTATTTCTGCTCCAGTCGGAACCAAAACACATTGCGCATTTATGTCGACTGGTAACCATGGCTGAGATCGATTCTCTGCTACAGACGGTCATGTTTACGATATACGGAAACCAATACGAAAGTCGAGAAGAGCATCTGCTTCTCACCATGTTTCAGTCCGTCCTTACCCATCAATTCGAGACCACTCCAGAGTACTCGAATCTGTTACGCCAGAACACACCAGTTTCACGAATGATGACAACGTATACACGAAGAGGACCCGGGCAGAGCTATCTCAAAGAAGTGCTCTCCGAGAAGATAAACTCGCTGATTGAGCTCGATGAGATGGACCTCGAGATTAATCCATTGAAGGTGTATGAAAACATGATCAAGCAGATCGAAGAGTCGACAGGCACTCTGCCAGAGGATTTACCTCGTTCGGTTACTGCCGAATTCGCAGCAGAACATCCTCAGGTACACGCTATCATCGATCCCAGACTACGTACCCTCAGCAATCTAGCCGAGGGCTTTTTGGACGAAATTATAGTTGCAGTCGAAGACGCACCTTACGGTATCAGGTGGATATGCAAGCAGATTCGAAACCTTTCACGCAGGAAATACCCGGATGCGCGCGATGAGGCGATATGTACTCTTATAGGTGGATTTTTCTTCTTGCGCTTTATTAACCCTGCTATCGTGACGCCAAAATCCTATATGCTTATCGAAAGGAATCCAGACGACAAGCCGAAGCGAACCTTGACGTACATTGCCAAAATGTTGCAAAATCTTGCCAACAAACCATTGTACGCCAAAGAGCCATATATGGCCAAATTGCAACCTTTTATTCAAAGGAACAAGGACAGGTGTAACAAGTTCATGCTTGACCTGTGCGAGGTACAAGACTTCTATGAAAGTCTGGAGATGGACAATTACGTCGCTTTGACCAAGAGAGACATTGAGCTTAACATCAGCATCAACGAAGTTTATGCCACACACTCCCTATTGGAGAAACACAGTACGGACCTTGCAAGAGACCATGATTCTCACCTTGCCATTCTTCTACGGGAGTTGGGTTCTGCACCTGCACAGCTGCCCAGGAAGGACAACCGAGCCATTATCCTGCCCCTATACAGTCGCTGGGAGTCCTCCTTTGATGATCTGACACAGCAGCTCGACATCACGCAAGAAGAAATTCTCTTCTTGGAAGCGAAGAGTACGTTTGTACAGATTATCAGGAGTTTGCCGGACAGAAGCCGTGCACTGTCACGACCACTGCGACTCGATCGCATCGCAGAAGCAGCAGGCACACTCAGAAACGATCCCGTTATGGTCAGGAAAGGCATACGGTGTGTAGAACTGCTAAGCACGCTGAGCGACATGGGTGCTGTGGAAAGGGCTGACGACTATGCGGTACTTCGCGACGAGATCGAACAAGAATTGACTCATCTTGGCTCACTGAAGGACAAGGTCCTGGAAGAGACGCTGAAGCTAGAGGATGTGTACAAAACGATCCGAGATCACAACACTTACCTTCTCTCGCAACTCGAGACATACAAGAATTACTTGCACAATGTTCGAAGCCAGGCTGAGGGCGTTCGAAGACCTTCAAACGTTAAGGAAAAATCACGGGAGCTTGGTCCGTACAAGTTCTCTCACGCGCAGCTCGAAAAGGACGGGGTCATAAAGAGGAGCAACGTGCCTGACAACCGGCGAAGTAATATATACTTCATGTTCAGAAGTCCCACTGCTGGGACGTTTGTGATTAGTCTTCACTACAAAGGTATGTCGCATTTGATGCTCACTGAGAACCCGTATTTATGGTCTACAGGACGTGCAAGAGGACTTTTGGAACTGGACCTCAAACTGGACGATCTGTTGGAAATGCAAAAAGACAACCAGTACGAACTCGAGCTCGAATATGTGCAGTTTGATGTACCGAAAGTACTTGCTTTGCTCAATAAACGGTTTGCACGAAAGAAATGAGTGGGTTTCTCCCTTGGTATAGTAAAGGTCTATCGGTCTGGTCTTTTCGAATTTTCGTGGTCGACTCAATTTCAAACAACAGCATTACAGACATGGTGGAAGGATGACATGTCCATATCTTTATCACATAGCGCCAGGAGGCATGTTTTGACGAGTTGGATGAATTTAGGAAGGATACCCATTGTGTTACTAGTGATGACGACCAGTGTCAGTATAGGTGTATTGTAATATATTATGTTCGACGTATTTGAATGTTCACGATATTCGTATTCAAATCCAGGTTGGTCCAGAAGGACATGTTTTGCCAAGCTTCAATTATGTCATCCCGCAGTACCCTGGAGACGTGTTGAAGAGGGCGGGCGTGGGTCAAATTATTCGACGAGGAGGCCTGTATACAACAAAGCCCCACTGTTCTTGTTCATGTTATTGTTACTGCTGCTGAGCCTCACGAGCAAGTAGACATATCCATACAATCAAGTTTGCTAGCAGGCTGTGTTTACTAATTACCGCTACTCAACCTTCTGTTCCTACAACTCCTCAACATCATGTCCGCACGGACTTCTAAAGAAACCTCAAGGGCCAATCCGCAGATGGCTCTTGATCCCAAGTACGATGACTATGACTATCCTACTACGGCTCCCGAAACCCAGTCTGGACATCCCGGCCATACAACGAAAGAGCAAGATGCGCAGGTACATCAGTTGCGAGCCATGCTCGAGCAAGCAGGCTACTCTGAGCGACTGGATACTTTGACTCTGCTCCGATTCCTGCGAGCACGGAAGTTCAATGTTCAGTTGGCTCATGACATGTATGTTCTGCCTCATATTACAGGGCTTGTCTGAGTACTAATCCCTGAACAGGTTTACCGCGAACGAGAAATGGCGAAAAGAATTTGGAACAGATGACTTGGTCCGGAACTTTGACTACAAGGAGAAGCCAGAAGTGTTCAAGTTTTATCCTCAATACTATCACAAGACTGACAAGGTATGTGAAGAAGCTCGACAGATGTGGAAACACCATGCTTCTGCTGCTGAGTACCTTCGCTCCCAGGAGAACTGAACCACGGCTAACAAAGACACTTACAGGATGGCCGACCTGTCTACATAGAACAATACGGCAACATCGACCTGAACGCCATGTACAAAATCACAACCGGCGACCGCATGCTTCAGAACCTCGTCGTCGAATATGAAAAAGTCGCCGACCCACGACTCCCCGCCTGCTCCCGCAAAGCCGGCAAGCTGCTCGAAACCTGCTGCACAATCATGGACATGAAAGGTGTAGGCGTAACGAAAATCCCTTCTGTCTACGGCTACGTCAAGCAGGCTTCAGCCATTTCACAAGACCACTACCCTGAAAGACTGGGCAAGCTATACATCACCAACGCGCCGTGGGGATTCAGCAGTGTCTTCAGTGTGGTCAAGGGGTTCTTGGATCCGGTCACGGTGAGCAAGATCCACGTCTTGGGCAGTGGCTATCAGAAAGAGCTCTTGTCACAGATACCGAAGGAGAACCTGCCGAAGTCCTTTGGTGGCACGTGTGATTGTCCTGGTGGATGTGAGTACAGCGATGCTGGCCCGTGGCAGGACAGCCAATGGGTACGCGAGCCGAAGTGGAAGAGGACGCCTGCTCCAACGAAGGGTGGCGCTCCTGCTCAGTCGATGGCACCACACGAAACACATGGTGCTCAGGGTGCGGGTCGGCTTGATGCTCCTGCTCATGCATAGGGTGCTGGAGAGGAGCAGCAGAATGGTAAGGAGAAAGAAGGAGACAAGACTGGCTTTTTCGGCAAGTTGTGGCGACGGAAGACCGATGAGGTGAAATAGTGACGAGTGACGAGCTTGTGTCTGAGACAGTTCAGCGTTGTGGCTGGTTAGGCTGTCTGAAGAAAATGATCAACCTATGTGCATGTTTACTGTACAAAGAAGGAGGCATACTTGGCTGACAATAGAATCGTCGGAGACTTCGACTACAGAAACGCATTGTGCAATCGCAGGAGGAAGATCACGGCAGAGTGGTGAGTGCTTTTGGCATTGTTAGATAGTGTTTACGTTCCAATGAACCGAAAAGTAATAAAAGACTGTGCAGCAATTGGTGCTTGTGTTTTCCACACCTGTCTTTGCTTCTTTGATTCATGTCTATTGCGATAATCCTTACTCAAATTCCATAGCCACGCCTCTAGCTCTCTGCACTTTGCCCAACGTCTCAGTAAGACTGACCATATCCCGGCCACTGCCCTCCTCGCCGTGTGAGAGACCACTGAGCACAGCCAGCCCATGCACACCACGTGTATAGACATCCTTCACGTCCTCATTCCAGCCATCTCGTAACGGATCCAGCTCCAGTCTTTGATGACTCTCTTTCTGTAAACGTGCTTGCTCAGCAATCCAATTTTCGTCGTCGGCCAATACCGCTGCCTCGAGTTGTGCAGCATAGGCATCGGCCGAAGCTTTAGGTGCTTCACGTCGCAGTTTCGAGACTTGCGTCGTGAGCGTTTCGAGTTCAGCGTATAGTGTCTGGACTCGCTTGGCGGCCTTCGAATCGAATGTGCCATATGTGTAGTGTATTCCTTCTATTTCCTCGCTGGAATCTAGTGGCTTCGAGATCGCTTCGTCCGGAGAGAAGCTTGGATTCGAGCACGTTGGGACCTGTGAATGTGGGAGTGAGGAGGCATCGATGCCGTTAATGGAGATGCTATGCGCTGCAGAGCTGAAGGTTTCTTGAAGGAAGGAATCGACTAGATGGCGGACGTGCTTGCGTAGAGGATCCTCGTTGGCTTCTTCGTGCTCGTTCTCCTTGTCTTCTCCTGGTTGCGCTTCTGGTTCTGCTGGGGCTCCTCCAAGCGTGATCACGTCTGCTGGTGCTGCTTGTCGCGCGCTATGTTGAGGAGGGAAATGCAGGTCCAGCTTCTCGCGTGCTGCTTTTGCTAGGTTCTGCTGTAGATATGTCAAGTCTGCGTAGGACTGTAATTCGACTTTGCGGTGGAGGTTGTCGGTCGTGGTTTGAGCCATTCTATGAGTGTGGTCGCGGCTGCTGTTACCACAGCTGCTGTGAGGAAGTTCTTGACAAGAGGAGATGGCATGGATGTGATTTGTTGACTTGTTTACATTGGGAGGTGAAATATCTCAGTTCGGACGGGTCCAAAACATCTTCATGTGCCACTCTTCATAGAGCACATCGTCGTGCTCGAGAACAAGATCTGGCGACGTCAATGCGATTGTGTAGTTCCTGGGCCACGGCCTTGTTTTACTGACTATTTTGTTTGGCCATCAACATTGACGCGCACTCCGACAAAATACGCGACTGCCGTGTTGAGCGGAGATCGTCTCCAGGTCGTACCTGACTACTTTTAGCAAGCGCATGAGCCTTCAAAAAGAAGCATCCCTGAATGCACGATTATGCAAAGATGAGGGCTTCATGTCCCTACACAAAAGCCTACTTCGGCTGCAGTATGTACTCGCCGTGATAGCGGTCATATCAACACTTTACCTCTACTACTATCCCCGAGTACATGGATGCGCATTCCCAAGCACGGCTGGCTCAACACGAGATGGATTTCAGAAAACGTTAGCCCTCCATCATGGCCAGCTACAGCCGGATCATGAATCGCTAGCACCGTTTCGCCTTCTAGTCCTCGCTGATCCGCAGCTCGAAGGTGACAGCTCTCTACCCGATCCAGATGATGCCCTGTCGGCTCGGCTACGGGCTCATTCGCTTCGACTACGAGGGACAGCACTACAAGATGTAAAACCTGTTATGCTTGAGGTGCTTCAACAATTCGTCCTTGAGGATATTCCACGAGCTTTTTGGGCAGTACGGAAGTCGTTGGATTTGTTCGGTAACGACTACTATCTCGCACACATCTACCGCACATTGCACTGGTGGACGAAACCTACCCATGTCACAGTACTTGGTGACCTTATCGGCAGCCAGTGGGTCAGTGACGACGAGTTCGCCTGGAGAGGGTGGAGGTATTGGAACAGAGTACTGGCAGGATCGCATAGGGTAGACGAAGCAGTTATGGAGCAGCACAAGCAAGAGCCAGGGAAACAACAGGTTATACCTCTGGAGTCCGAAAATGATAATTGGAGCGAGGCAATCATTAACATTGTCGGTAACCATGATATCGGCTATGCTGGTGACATTTCTCCCTCTCGCATCGAACGCTTCGAAAGAGTATTTGGGAAGGTTAACTGGGACATACACTTTTCTTATCCTGAACATCGCCTCCCTCAAAATTACTCGTCCACTGGGAAGAGCGGTCCGTCATTGCACATGGTCATCCTGAATTCCATGATTCTTGACACCCCTGCTTTGGCCGAATCAGTGCAAGCTGAAACGTACAGCTATATCAACAGTTTGATCACTTCTCGGTTGGATCCTGTCGAAGCTCGAAACACCACGTTTACACTTCTCCTTACTCATGTGCCTCTGCACAAACCAGAAGGAGTATGTGTCGATGCACCTCTCTTTGAATTCTGGGATCACGATGATTCAGTTGGTGCATTCAAGCACGGTGGGCTTAGAGAACAGAACCATCTTTCGGAGCACACAAGCCACGCTGGCGTCTTGCAAGGCTTGTTTGGCATGAGTGGGAATCCCGACGCTGCTGCTGGAGGTAAAGGCCGAAATGGGCTGGTGTTGACTGGCCACGATCACGAAGGCTGCGACGTCGTACATTACATTGAGCGTTATGAAGAGAACGCAGCATCTGTAACTCTAAGCAGTTCAGATGCGGACAGTCAACATACTGGGGACGCTCAGCAACATACAGACACTGATCATAACGATGATGCTCAACCAACCGAAACCTGGTCTTGGAAATCTGTTCGAACCTCGAATTACCTCCAGCAGAAACCAGATGTTCTAGGCAGCTATAAAGGCAAGGACACGGATATTGTCGCTTCTGTACGTGAGATCACACTCCGCAGCATGATGGGCGAATATTCTGGCAACGCAGGCCTACTGTCACTGTGGTATGACTTTGAGGGATACGGGTCTTGGAAGTACGAGATCCAGATGTGTCCGCTTGGTGTGCAGCACATCTGGTGGGCAGTTCACATTACCGATATCGTTGTTATGATTTCGTTGGTCGCACGGATCTTGCTATGGCTCATACCATCAGCCAAAAAGCCTGCAACAACGATATCTAATGCAACCGAAAAGAAGATAACACCAAACCAAGTTGCATTATTAACAATTCCAAAGCGCGAAGATGAACACTTTAGATCCTCAAGCCCAAGAAGACGAAAAGGATGAGGCTAGGGATTTGTCTCTTCCGGATATAGCCGTAATCTGGAGTTGCAAATTCCCGCAGATACAGAGACGCCAGATCTTGCTGCGCCTGCTTCTGCCGATGTTGCAGTCTGTGCAGGCGTGAACCGCCCCTGTGTCAGGTAGGGGACCAGTTGTGAGCATAGACTTCATGAAAGCGATCAATGCAATGAACGATTTCAAACTTCGACTAGATTTCTCAACATCCTACTAGTGATATTATATACAGCATCCCAAGTCGACTCATTCGATCCTACCTGTTAATTGCCCGATGTTGGTGACCAGTGCTAAGCATTCTTCGTCGGCTCCAGCGATCGTAACTCATCGCGTGTTTCGCAGCCATCCTACCCAGGGTCCACAACCCCAGGCACATAGTCTCGGTGAAGACATCGCAGCCCCTGCCTTCACTTCACTCGAGGCCGTAACTCCCCGATCTTCATCGTATATGTCAGCACCTATTTCTAAGTGTGTACAACCTCCTCAAACATACTTCTTTGTACCACCGTGGATCGACATGCTTCTTTCGTCCTCCGTTCGGGGTACTGAGCCAGGTATGGCACCAAAAATGCTCATCTGCATGACGGTTAGGGTTTGACGCACAATCTTGTATTTGTGGTCGGAATCAGTGGGTTTTGGTGAAAACCCTTCTGATATGATCCCGTCGTGATACGTGAGGCGAGCCCGCATGAGGCTTGTGGATAGGCTCATTCTAGCAGGCATTCTGCATGGATGTGTGGACGTCGACGATACTGGACTAAGTGTCGTGAATTTCTCGCATGGCTAATATGATGTTTGGAGCCTTGGCCTGGCCGTCACGTAGATTGACCTCTTCAAGGCTGTCATTTTGCGATCATACTTTTGAGATGGGCTTCAATGGCTCAGAGATAGGTGTAACGACAATGGCCGAATTATCGTTCTCGGGCCATGTCCATCTTGGCACGTCAAAGACAGGCGATCTGACGGGCATGCTGGTGGTGCTTGTAACGCTCAGGTCACTGTCAGATCTGTACCTCTGCTGCTGTACCCTAGGATCGATAGAAGCGTTCCAGGACTCGACTGGCATTCTTTCGTCTTTCTCCGGTTCGAGTTCGTGACACATGCCGGCATATATGCTTCCAAGCCTGTTCGACATACGTGTTGGTCTAGGTGAGAAGAGCTTGCCAAAGAAGGAAGTTGGCATTGAGGGTTGAGATGGAGTTGATGATGTTGCTGCCATGGTTGCTGTTTGCTCGAGGAGGATATTTGTTATTCTGAGTTGTCGAGGTGGGACTTTACGTAGTCTTTATCTGGTGTGATGGAGTGTATCGTATTCCGAATCTTGCCTTGTGGCAGTGCTGGCAATGTATGCAACTGCATGACTGTGGAGGACTATATACATTTTAGCATGCGACAATATCTTGCGAGGAAATGAATTTGCCGCAGGACATATACAGCAAGTGGTATGATCGAGAAAGCCGAAGAGTATGCCGACAAGGCATTGTGGAGCAATATGTCACAAGCCCAGACTTTACTACGAAGACAAGTCGGATTGTTTTCTTTGGTGTCAATGCTGCGGCCCAAGCCGGCGCAAGATGTCGAATGATATCAGGTGCAGCAGTATCTTCATAATCAGATCACCTCATGCGTGAGCTCCATCATCTACACGTAGTATGATCGCAAAGTGTGATCGCGAGGGTTGAGAGTTTTTCCTGTCCCGTCCATGGTGTAAGGTGATCTGAAGAATTTATCGATGAGGCTACCGAAGTGTGCTGGAAAGACTCGGATGTAGCCGGATATCAACTTTAATAGGGTCGTGCCATTTTCGTATACGCTCAGGTGACTAGTAGCTCCTCCAAGCTCTTTGTGGTTGAGTCGTTCAATTTGTGTAGGTGACGAACCTTGGCAAGCCTTGCTTGTCTGCATGTCGAGCTGAGAACGTATAACAAACACAACTGCGGTTGCTTCGGTATTCAAGCATACGTCAATAGTCGACCTTTGGTACTGGCAAACCATGAGAACTACGATGTAAGTGTTCTTGTTCCTCTACTCTTTTTTTTTTTTTTATCAATTGGCAAGACCACGTTAGATTGTGATGAAAAGCCATCTGGCGCAAAGTGCGAGAAATCGAGACAGGAACACTGTTAGGAAGTCAAGTCCAGCAGCAACCGCCTGTGGTATCACTCCACGAGGACAACTTTTCAACTACTAGTGGGTTTCCCGGCTGCCGGTTACTTGGGTCATTAGACAGCAAGTATATACATTTCATCGCTCCATATTCCGGGCCTCTTGCAGCACCACATCTCTGCCCTTTGCCTGCTGTTTGGATTGCCAGTATGCGTGTGGCTGGAAGTACGATCATCATGATGCTCCTTGGTCTTCTGGTAGACTGAGTGGCTCGTGTATTCCTACTCTATCTCCTATGGGTACAATGTCCCAGCAGTCCACCTGCTTTTGTGGACGAAGGAAATTGAACTTACATAAACGAATGTCAACCACAATCCCGCGCACAATAAGAAATACGCGTATGGGGAAACACAAATTGATGGAATCGTGTCCACATTGCTGTCGTCGTGGGTCCTGGCTTGCTCGAGAAATGGTGTCAGCAGTGTCACGCATCCATGGCACGCCCCTCCTTCTGACCTTGCAGATGGAGCAACGATCTATCCAGTACTCGTAGCGTCGAGGAAGTGAAGGTTACTGAGAACGATCTACTTCATCTAGCATGTTCGGCACAAATCTATGTAATTCACATCCCGAGGTAACTCGAGTGGACCCGCTCCGCCCTCTCCCATCGGAAGATTTTCAAGCCACTTTCGGTACATCGATGATCAGCACCTTCCAATCGAGAAGTGTGAAGGAGCTATGACACTGTGACTTCCCAGCACAAGCTATCTGCAGACCCCGCAACTACACCGCTTCCGTTGATAGTGATTGATTGAATGCAACATGACCTTGCACTTTGTTGCCGAAACATAGCACAAGCAACCCTGCACGACATTGGGTGAACTTCGGCTGATTCACAGACGCCAACCCACCTACGCTGTGGGGCCCCGCAAAGCTTTGCGGTGCTTGCGAACGAGATCCTATTCCCTTCTGACGACATTTCCTCCATCTTCTTCCAATCAACCCTTGCTCAGCGAAGAAACTCGGTATTGGGAAGTATGAACGACTGACAGCAGCTTACGCCAACAACACCACTTGGCTGAATTTATCTGTAATGCGTGCATATCATGGCAGGCCGTCCCTTGCAGTGGTGTCATTTCCCACCGGCAGACTTTTCGGAGTGGATAAGAACACATTGACTAGACACGATCAAAGGCAGAAACAGTGGTTCTGGGGTATACGTCGGCTAAGCTATAGTTGAGATGCATGCAACTTACACCTCGTTTGTTGGCAATCAGTCGTTCGCTGATCAGGTCCGTGTCGGCAACACTGTCCAGGAGTATCGCACATATGCCACAAGACGCAAATGCCGAAGTTCGAAGGGAAGTTCCTGGCGTTCTTCACATGCCCACAGAAGGTTCGCCTCCACATTAGCCTGAGCTCAGCACAGCTCGAGCTCGTTTGATCCGAAGCCGAGAACAGCTATCAGCTGGTGGTCAGCACGTAATAAATGTGTCTCTGCAGCCCTGAGAGCTCATCGTTCCTTCTCTCCGTCTCTTTCCTTCAACTCGGGCCAACCAATATCACCACCAACTATAGGACGTCAACATGGTGACCAACAAAGTCCTCAAGTTTGGTACAGCTGCGCTGTTGGCAACCACTACTACAGCTCAGGGCCAAATTACCAACGATACATATTTCTATGGACAAAGTGAGCCTGTATACCCGAGCCCAAATATTACCGGTCTAGGGAACTGGGCAGCTGCATTCAGCCAAGCACAAGCTTTTGTTGCACAGCTCACTATAGAGGAGAAGACTAATCTGACTGGTGGATACGCCGGGAACAATGGCTGCTCTGGCAATATCTATGCAATCCCTCGTCTCGGCTTCCCAGGTCTTTGCGTCACGGACGCTGGTCAGGGCGTAAGAGCCACTGACTTTGTAAATGGCTACGCCAGCGGAATCCATGTAGGAGCTTCCTGGAACAAGCAGTTGACATACCAGAGAGGTGTCGACATGGGTGGCGAGTTTAGAGCCAAGGGTGTCAATATCCAGCTTGGCCCAGTTGTTGGTCCCCTAGGTCGAGTAGCTGAGGGCGGCAGGAACTGGGAAGGCTTCTCCAACGACCCCTATCTTTCGGGAAAGCTGTAAGTCTTCAACTCCTTCCAGATCTGCGTTGGGTTGACCAATCCGATCCTCGACCTCAAAGCTGTATATCTTTACTAATTTTCACAGTGTGGCGCAGCATATTACTGGTAAGAAGGAGTCCTCTCCGAACCAAGTCGGGCCTTGTGATCCACCCTCATTACTAACACCGCTACAGGCTTCCAGACTAACGGGGTTGGTACGTGCACGAAACACTACATTGGCAATGAGCAGGAGACCGAAAGAAATCCAACTCTGTCTTCATCCAACCAGACGATTGAGTCAATCTCTACCAACATCGACGATACAACCCTCCATGAGTTGTATTTATGGCCCTTCGTCGATGCGGCCCATGCTGGTACAGTGTCGATGATGTGCTCGTACCAACGCGTCAACAACAGCTATGGCTGTCAGAATAGTAAGATCCTTAACGGAGTTCTGAAAACCGAGCTTGGCTTCCAGGGCTTCGTAATGTCGGATTGGTTTGCACAACATTCCGGAGTTGCATCTGCTCAAGCTGGTATGGATATGGTCATGCCTTCAGGCTTAGCGTTTTGGGGGCCTAACCTGACCCAAGCCGTCGAGAATGGCACTGTCTCCGAGTCTCGTCTGGACGATATGGCAACTCGAATCATGGCGTCGTGGTACTACACTAATCAGCAATCTGGCTTTCCTCAACCAGGCTATGGTATGCCAGCCAATCTACTTGCTCCACATGATCCTGTCAATGCTCGAAACCCTGCGGCAAGAGCTGGCCTGCTGCAAGCTGCAATTGAAGGCCACGTCCTCGTCAAGAATACAAACAATGCCCTACCACTTCGAAACCCACAGCTATTGACAGTTCATGGCTACGATGCAGTATGGCCACTCAACAATATGCCAGCTCCTGGCCTGAGCGGCTGGGCATTAGGCCTAACTTCTACTGATCCTCAATCCGTTCTTTGCGGCTTCAGTGCCGTCTTCGGTCCCTGCACCCCCTTCCTCGGATACGCCGCCAATGGTACCCTATACACAGGAGGCGGAAGTGGCGCAACTTCACCAGCTTACATTTCAGCTCCGCTGGATGCCATTCAATCAAGGGTCATTCAGACAGGGAATACTGTCGTTTACTGGGACACCATAAACAACAACGCAACCTCGGCAGTCGCTGGCGCAGCAGACGCTTGTCTGGTCTTCATCAACGCTGAAGCAAGTGAGGGTGTTGACCGACCAAACCTTCGGGATACCTTTTCTGACACCCTCGTTCGGAACATTGCGAACCAGTGCTCGAATACCATAGTCACCATCCACAATGCTGGAATTCGTCTAGTTGATTCGTGGATCGATCATCCAAACGTGACAGCTGTTATCTATGCCCATCTTCCGGGTCAAGACAGTGGCACAGCTCTTGTCGACATCCTCTTTGGAGACGTCTCGCCATCCGGCAAACTCCCCTACACCGTTGCTCGGAACGAGTCGGACTACGGCGCAATCCTGGCAGCTGTTCCTCCAGGCGCAAACGGCAGCCAATATCAACTATTTCCACAAGATACTTTCTCAGAAGGCGTCTATATCGACTATCGCTCCTTCGACGCCCAGAACATCACACCCCGCTACGAGTTCGGCTTCGGATTGACATATTCCAACTTCAGTTACTCGAACATCGTCGTCAACCCTGGCCCCACTGGCAACCTCTCACCATATCCTACCGGCCCAATCGTTCCAGGTGGCCACGCGGATTTATTCGACAATCTCGTCTCGGTCACTGCTACGATTACCAATACTGGATCCGTAGCAGCCGCAGAAGTCGGTCAGCTATATCTTAGCATTCCTGCCGCAGGACAGCCAGTAAGACAACTGCGTGGTTTCGAGAAGGTATTCTTGCAGCCGGGACAGAGCGCCACCGTGACTTTTGACCTTCAGAGACGAGATCTGAGTGTTTGGGATGTGGTTGCTCAGCAATGGAGGCTGGTACAAGGCAGCGCCTATACTGTCAGTGTGGGCGCGAGTAGCAGAAACTTGCCGTTGACGTCGACATTCACACTGTAAAGTGATGGAAAAACTTGAAAAGTGAATTTCGGATGCTGTGATATACTCAAATCCGCGTCTAAGTGATAGAAGAAAGACAGAAACGTTCTTTCTATCATGAATGATGATTATGATTACAGTACTCTTCCGCGTGCCCAGCTTGTGCCAAATTCTATCGCGATGTACGCCATGACTACGTACCTGAATAATTATGGTGATGCCAATTCTTCGAACACGTGCGTACGTAAACAACGAGCGCGATTCATTGCCGATGCAACATGTTGACCAAACAAAGTCCTGGCAATTGTCGACAATCGTGTACTACGATTCCAATTGTAACGCCAATACTGCATTCAACGCCTCGTATCAGCCCAATACCGTACGACATGCCTCTGCCACGATCTGTCACTCCACCCTCATCCCTAAACGACTCCTCAGACCCATTCAAACCCTCCACAACATCAAGATTACGTATCCTGATACATCCTCCTATCGATACTGTCAGGACTACCATCACCACCAATATCAGACTTTTTCGTCTTCATCGACGGCGCAGTATCCTCAGTAACCTCCGTGATACCACTGAGCACCCGCATATGACCTTCAACCGGCGTTTGTCTCTCCCTCTCACTACTCCGGCTGTGAGCAGCAGGATACTGAGTGAAAGACATATTAGGATCGATCAGGTCAGTCGAGGCGTTGTTTCTAGGCCGAACCCGTCCAAGTTGGTATGAGGGGTAGTCTGGGACGTCTTCGAAGCTCAGGGAGGCTTGGCTGGACGTCGTTGGTGTCGGTGTTGGACCTCTGGACGTAGATGTGAGTGCTGTTGAGATGAGGTTCGAGGGGAGGGTATGTTGCTGTTGCTGCTGACGGAAACGGCTGGAGACTGCAGTGTCGATTTCGTCGTTGGAATGGGATCGGGGATGTTGTTGTTGTTGTGGACCAGTGACTTCGCGCAGGCGTGGAGGAGGCTGTGGAGGTGATTCTGAGCGGCTGTGACTGTGGCTACGGCTTTTGTGGTAGGAGGGTGGAGGAGGGTCCCAGGGGTCGATTATGTCGGTTGCTATGGATGATGGCAGGGCTCGGTCGGGTTCCGTCTGTGAAGGAGGCAGTGGCATTGGTGATAGTGGTTTCTCTCTAGAGAACGGAGTGAAGATCGATTGACTTAGGTTTTGCATGCTGTTCATGGTAGGAATGTTCGAGCTGGACTTCTGCTGTCCGCCGAGAAGACGCTTGATTCGGCTTGGTGGTTTGTCCGTATGTGCTTGCTCTGTTTGAGATGCTTGCAGCAGCTGTCGAATCTGGTCTTGTAGTCCTTTCTCCCTAGTGTAGGCGCGCTCAAGTTTGCGTCTCAAATTCGTGATCTCGGCATCAAGTGTAAAAATCTCGTCACGACTGAGACCGCCGAGAGCTTCTGCGCTTGACTTCTCCGTCACAGCCATTTGGTGCTCTGACTCTGGTGGGTCGCGCTGATTTGACTTGACCGCATCTTCTTGAGCTTGATTCGCTTGTCTGAGCTCCTGGATCTCGTCCCTCAGCTTCTGGTTTTCTTGTTCTTTGTCTTGCACCAAATTGATCACCTTAGCCATCCGTACGATATACTCATCAAGATCTTGGGATTGCTGTCTGATGGTGGCCATCTGCTCGGTACATACTTCCTTCATACCATCACGCTCGTCATTGGACTTTCGCAAAGCGACTTGGAGGTCTCGATAAATGTCCGAGCGTACGTGCGTTGTCGAATAATTAGCTGGCTCGTCAGCCTCAACCAGAGCGTTAAAGACCTCTTGAACCTCTCCATGGGACGCCCTGTCTAACGTCTCGCCAAGATGAGTATGAATATAATTCCGTAGTACGTTCATGCTTTGATCCATCTTGTCTTTGAGCTCCTCCCTCTCTCGATCGTACTGCGCGCATTTCTCACTATGCATAGTGACATGTCTAGCCAAAGCGATCATTGCCTCGGACCGCTGAGCGTGAGCCTGGTCGATTTCTGCAGCCAACCGTTTGTTGTTCTCATTCTGAAGGCCCTTCGCAAGATCGAAGAGCTCGCAGAATGTAGTAGCAAGGTCGCCAGATTGACTTATTAGACTGCCGAGATCCTATTACCTGGTTAACCATGCAGTAATCAACGAATGAATGAGGCAGTATACCTTGTCGATCTTTCTTGATGCTTCGCCTGAACGGTGATCCACCAGATTGATCTGCAGCCAGTTTTTGAGTTCTTTCTGGCGTCTCTGCATAGACGGTAACCAATCATGCGCAATGATAGCGGCGTTCAAAGTGGGTAGTATCTGCATAAGCTCTTCTATCGTCATTTGAGACAGTGGGATCGGTGTCGGAGGAAACGTACTTCCATGCTGCGTTACTGTAGTATGAGAGGGTAGGGAGGACATTCGTGGAGGTAGAAGGCCTTGTGAATTTTGTCTAGGATTAGGTATGCCGCACGAATTGCTGTGCTGTTGGTCTCGTCTGGCCATGTTGGTAAGGCACCACTATAAGCAAGAGAAGGCCTGCTATGTTCCAGGCAGTTGGTTGTAGATGATATGACACGCACGTGTATCTGTTCGCAAAAGTACAATAAACCTACCAGGAGAAGCCTCAAAAAGACTGACAACAGGAATGGTTGAAACAATCAGGGTATGGGGCTGATACAGGAATAATGGTGACAGAAATTGAGGACCAGGCCTGCGTTTGCTCTTACAGTTTGACAGGTATACCCACGACAGAGATCGGAAATTTACCAAACTCAACATGTGAAGGAGGCGAAGATGAGGTGTCCGAGAGTGATAGAAATTGTTCCTCCGGGAAGGTGATTGTACTCACCACTTTTCCAGTAGTGGTGGGCCTTGACTCTATATCGCTCTCTACTGTTGTGTACCCCTTTTCTATACCTATCCGTACGCCTTCCAGCGAGCATGCCAACTCATCAATTGCTGTAAGCTACAAATGGAGATTCTTGTTGTTCGTGTTTCGTGATACTACGCTGAACCACCGATAGTATCGCTGGTTGCCCAAGCTCATCAAGTTTTCTCAGATGTCCTCCGACTTAGATCTCCTGATGGTCGTACTGGCCTTCCAAGATCCAGACTTCTTCGTACGGAACTGCTGGAAGATCTTCTTCGCCGTAACCTGATTTCATTAGGATCAGCAGTTTCAAGCCCTCCTACTTTGGCAAAGAGAATGAGAATGTCTGTCAAGCTCACGACTCCGACTAAACGACCGCTTATACTGGCTCCTGGCCATGCACTAGCAGAGATCGAGGGACCACTTGGTGTGATCATGGGGGTTTTGGGACTAGCATCGGCTACCTGGAATGGATCCGACGATGTTGCTTGGGGATGTTGTACATGATGCTGACCACCAGACCCGATGGAGGAGTTGTGCGTTGAGAATGGCACCATTGATGCTGTTTTCAATGATGGAGTTGGTGGACCTGAGGACATTGGAGGATCTGTTATCCACATTCTGTGGCTCTTAGTCGCCACGAGCTTGGCTACAGTATGTGCTAAGGTGCTGGTAGGAGTGACGTGAAAGACCGGAAAAGAATCTTTGCCTTCGTACATCCCTCTTGCTGACAGAATGACAGAGATAAAGTGGATGCAAGTGTTTCGTAATAGTGGCAGTGAGGAGGATTTCGTCAGTAGCTTTGTGTCTGTGGTAGAGATGTTGCCCACAACGTTGTTGCCGTTGTCGAGCACGGCCAAAGAAGACACGCCCTCGTCAAGAAGGAGAGCTAGCGCTTCAGCCAATGGACGGTCACCACTAGTTTTCCTGATCAGCAATGCCATAGTTCAAGCCAGGAAGAAAGCTCACTTGATGGAGATAGGGTTAGTAGACCCAATTTTCAGGTCACGCAGATATTGTGAATATAATTGGTCAATTACTGGGAAGTTGCGAGCATTGTCCCATAGGAATCGCATGAGACGAGTCTGTGATAGCAGGCCCGTAACCTCTATCGAGCCCTCAGGACCCTCTTTTGCGACTAATACCCGATGAATGCCGCGACCGAAGGTTTCTATGGCTCTGTGGTAATGATCAGTATATACAATAAAGTGTTCTCGTTAACCAGTACGAACCTGGAAAGATTTGCAGATTCTGGCAAGAAGGTGATCGGATCCTTGCGGCCAAGATCGCGCACATCACGTAAGGGAATAGGTTTGCCTTGTGCTGCTTTCTGAGCCAGCGACCCAGACTCTGTCCTATGCTCATCGTTTGGCTGAGCAATGCCCACAGCTATCAGCAGATATGCGTTGAGGGTATTGTAATCAAAGACGCCGACAACTGGTGCAGACGACGTCGAATCTCGTACCAAGAGTACAGGGGCGCCGGATTCGATGAGGAGCTGGGCCAATCAGTACTGCATTTTAAGCTCAGGCATATGTGCGCACATGCGTAGACTCTTCTACACTAGAATCGATATCAACGAATTTCAGATCTTCTGCACTGGTCATCTCCGCCAGTCGAATCGTCCTCCAGTCGCGGTGTGCAAATCTTGCATCTGCTGGTGTACGATGTGGTGGGTTGTCTATTAGATCTTGAACTGCGATTGACGATATCGAAGGCTGCCTCGTGCTTCTAGGACTTGGAGGATATCGCGCCTCACCGAGACTCTGTCTGTGCTGGGCTGCATTGCTTGGGTTCTGCAGATTTGTGTTTGTACTACCGAGTCGTGGTGACCTTGCGGCTTCGATACTTGATCTCGACGAGCTCATCTGAGGAACTTGCGAAGTGGGCGAGGTAGAATGGGATGAGTCACGATTGGGTGTAGCCATTATCGCAAGGGGAGACTTTCGAAAGCGACATTGGGCACTGGCATAAGACTGTCGTACTTGAGGCGCGATCCGACTTCTGTCGTCCTTACGATCATCAGTGAAATCAAACCGTGTACCACTGATCCTGTTAAATCCAAGCGATCGGAGCAACCGCGTTGTAGTGCCTGGAAGCTTAAAGATGACGTACAGAAGAAGTCAGTAATGCTGCCTCAGGCCACAGGCCATCACGTTCTCCTTTTGGCCTGGGCACTATGTTTGTTAATAGGAAATCGACCTGCTTCGTCGCGAATATGTCTGCTTTCATCTACACTTGCCTTGGGTAGAGTGATGCAAAATCATACATTAAACGCGATGCATACGACACCGTGACAATACAAGTTCCTACGTGCTTACGGCCAAGCACTTCACATCTCAAAGGTCTGCAACGTTCAAGCAGACATGCAACCCGGGATGTGGCTATACCGTCAGGTCTTTCGGCGCCTTCCTTTGCACCTCCAAAACTGCTTCGAAATCTGACTCTTTATGAAGTGGTCGAACCAGAATCGTTACAAGGTGGCACGGGCTTGGTTATTGATACATCATGCACGTCTCCGGACCACTTCTGCTATTCTGTCGATTGCTTGTTCGACCAGAAGTTGCGGCTGGCGTTGTCACATCGCCGCACCCTTTTCCACGTCTTTTCGCCATTCTTTGGTGATGCTGCCATATAAACAGTACTACCTCGGTAACTATTCCGTCCTCTTTCAGGCACACCATTCTTTCCCAATGTGAAACCACAGTTATGCGGGGCTGTTATTCTTGGGGTTATCCATCTCTTTGCATAAAAGAGTTAATCGATGCCTTGCCGCGGCTCTTCCGTGAGATATATAGTCGACAATGTATTCCAATACGATGTCGACTTTGGTAATTAGCTGATCTAACTAGACTCTCAAGACAAGAGGCACGTATTGTTCTGGTGCCATTGATATTAGAAGTGTTCGTCTTTCATACCTGAGGAATATCATGGCCACGGCAGAGGTTCTTCCGAATGTGAAGCACATCGGTCCAACTTCCAATAAGGCATATCCTGAGACAAAAGTCGAGGAATTTCGTGACCCTGCTAACTTAGCCTTCGATCCTGCTGAGCTTGCCGCAAAGTACAAGGAGGAGCGAGATAGGCGCCTGGCTGCTGGCGGTGGTCTCGCACAATACAGATTTGCAGATGGTGACCTAAGCCACTACTTAATAGACCCTTGGGTAAAACCCGGTTTCCAGAGAGACCCCATCGACGAGAATGTCGAGGTCGCAATCATGGGCGGTGGATATGGAGCTCAATTAGTCGCTGTTAGACTGATCCAGGCTGGTATCACGAACATCAGGATGATTGAGAAAGCTGGCGACTTCGGAGGCACATGGTCAGTCGCATCGGCTTCGCTCAATATGAAAGGCTAACCCTACCAGGTATTGGAACAGATACCCAGGCGCTCAATGCGATATAGAATCGTACATCTACATGCCTCTGCTCGAAGAACTCGACTATATGCCTACTGAGAAATACGCACATTCAAAAGAACTTCTGGAACACGCCGAGCTAATAGGACGTCACTGGGACCTCTACTCCAAAGCGCTCTTTCAGACCGAGGTTCACAGCATAACGTGGGACGAGGAAACCAAGACTTGGTTGACCAGGACGAGTCGTGGCGACACAATCCGCTCCAGATACGTGGTTCCGGCAGCAGGACCTTTACACCGTCCTAAGCTTCCAGGCTTGCCCGTTGAAAAATTCCGAGGTCACAGCTTTCACTCAGGCAGATGGGACTACAAATATACAGGTGAGTCTTGTTCACCTCATCCATTAGTCTTTTCGCGCTCTCTCTCTCCCCTTGCCTTGACCTTTTCTCTTCTTGTCTCCTCTCGAAATTGTTCTAAAGCTGACCGTGTTCACTCAGGCGGTGACAACCTCGGCAATCTTACGGGATTATCGGACAAGCGAGTTGCAATTATTGGAACCGGAGCTACAGCAGTTCAAATCGTGCCCCATCTCGCAAATCATGCTAAAGAAGTCTACGTCTATCAGCGGACGCCTAGCTCCATTGATGTCCGGGGGAACACTCCGACTGATCCAGAATGGGCCAAGTCTTTGAAGAAGCCAGGTTGGCAGATGGAGCGAATGGAAAACTTCGACACGATTGTTAATGGCGGTATCGTGGACAATGATATGGTAAAGGACGGGTGGACCGATATTCTGCACAAATTACTGGCAAGAGGCAAGCCTACCGATGACCCCATGAAAGCTGCTGCCGATCGGCAAGTAGCTGATTTTGAGAAAATGGAACAAGTACGAGCACGAGCAAGTACAATCGTGAAGGATCAAGCGACAGCAGAATCATTGAAGCCATGGTACAATCAATTATGCAAGCGTCCTTGCTTCCATGACCAATATCTACACGCCTTCAACAAGCCGAACGTTCGCCTAATAGACACAAGAGGTCAAGGTGTGCAGGACATCACTGAACGTGGCGTAGTCGCGAACGGGGTGGAGATCGAAGTAGATTGCATTATCTATGCTACTGGCTTCGAGCTCGCATCACAAGTCTCTCATCGATGGAACTGCCAGCTCTACGGCCGCAATGGGCAGACTTTAGACGACAAATGGGCTGAGGGTGCCAAAACTCTTCATGGCTGGACGACACGAAATTTTCCAAATTGCTTCCTGGTCAGCATCGTGCAAGCAGCACTAAGCCCCAATTTCCTGCATGTTACTGGCGAGCAGGCCAAGCATTGTGCATATATCATAAGTGCCGCGAATACAAGAGGTATCCAGACTTTTGAGCCAACTGAAGAAGCAGAAGAGAAGTGGACTGAGACGATTGTTGAGCTCAATCAATTGCGGGCTGCATTCCTCAAAGAATGTACCCCAGGTTATTACAACAATGAAGGTCTACCGACAGACATCAGAGCTGCCAGAAGTGCGACCTACGGTGCCGGCAGTCCTGCATTCCATAAGATACTGCGAGACTGGCGGACGAAGGATGATCTTGAGGGTTTAGATCTGCGATACGCAGCTTCCAGTTAGGTGTGGCTTCAGGTACGATTCTTGGCAACGCCGGGTACCTTATTTCGGATATCGTTTCCGTACTTTCTGCTTACACATCGTCTTGTCTTTGCTGATCTCATACTGCACTGCACGTGTTGCGTGGGCCGGCCATTGGTACATGAAGCCCTTATCTCGACCACGTGTAACGGCCATTACATTGTCCACTATCCAGTGGCACCGAAAATATGGTCCGCTGAAGAGACATGATGTCAACAAGGTCCATCTTCACATGTCTCAGACGTGTTTGTATCGCCTCTAAGCAACAACTAATTTCTAATATATTTGAACTGAGAAGCTGAGACTCCAAAATGCTAACCTTCTATCTGACTACTCTTCAAGATGGCACCGGCACACATCCAAGTCCAAAAAGTCCAGGTTAACCATGACCATCACTCTACCGAAGAGGAAGACCCTCCATTCGCAACCTATATCTCCGAATACCCAACAACACAACAACGTAAACCCTACTACCCACCAACAAACTCCCGCTACCACGACCTAGGCACTGCCCGAGTAAACATCGCACCAGACGCCGACCATCCTAACGGCACAACAGAAAACAACTACGCCGCCAAAAACTCACACCGCACCGTTCTCCAACAACACTGCGACTATTGGGACACCGACCACGACAACATCATCTGGCCACAAGACACCTACCTCGGATGCCGACGTTTCGGATGGTCGCCGCCCCTAGCCCTGATCGCAACCCTTCTGATAAATGGAAACCTGAGCTACCCGACCTGTCCTGGATTCCTGCCTGACCCGTTCTTCAGAATCTATCTAGACAAGATCCACAAGGACAAGCATGGGAGCGACAGTATGACGTATGACAATGAGGGGAGGTTCAAGCCGCAGAATTTTGAGGATATATTTAGCAAGTATGATCGGGGGAATAAAGGTGGGTTGACAGTTGGTGATTTGTTGCACTTCCATATGGGGCAGAGGATGGTTTTTGATTTCTTTGGTTGGAGCGCAACGTTTCTGGAATGTGAGTTTGGATGTTGCTGGATGTTGTTCAAGGAAATACTGACGTGTGTGTTAGGGCTAGCTACATATCTTGTGATATGGCCTGAGGATGGCATAATGCGCAAAGAGGACGTCAGGGCCGTCTTTGAT
The DNA here is from genome assembly GCF_036872675.1 of Lithohypha guttulata. Lineage (NCBI taxonomy): Eukaryota > Fungi > Ascomycota > Eurotiomycetes > Chaetothyriales > Trichomeriaceae > Lithohypha > Lithohypha guttulata. The sequence continues at coordinate 3,832,167 of NW_027042750.1, forward strand.
GGCAGTATCTTTTATAGAAAGGCGGAAGAGACAAAGGCACGGAAACGTCAGACGGGCTGGCCGAAGGTGATCGGAGTGAAGTGGGACTAGCTCGTGATTTTGAGCTGTGCTATAGCTGCCTCATCTCGAATGCAAACATAGCATTGCTGGGCACACTGCTCTTTTCTCGCATCTTCATCGCTGTTTCTTTGCCAGCCACGGGGATTTGTATCTCTAATGGAGCCTCGCTAACTGTCTGTTTCCAAGGCAGATATTCAGGCAACACTCCTATTTGCCGAAGCACGGTCGCCTGGTCCCAACTAATATGCTCGTGATAAAGTCGGTCGCCTCGAATATTGACAATAGCCATCATCGGGATCTCCAAATAGACGTTGGTGGGAGGAACAGTGGGCAACAGCCAGTCAATCGTCCTGTTGTGTGTGCATTTGAAGATGAACTCATCCACGACTCGGTCGATACCGACCGTCCTTGAGATGAGTTCTAACTCAACGTCTTCTGGGTTCGAGAAGATGAAGTGGTTGGTGTAGAAGTCGGTTAGTTCTTCACGTCCAATACCGCCAGTCAAAGTAGGGACATGGTTAACGTACGGTTCCTGTGGACTGTCAGTATACACCTGGTGTCCACACGGGTTCGTCGAGCTTGCGAGTGAAATTGAATTGGGTCACTTACCTGAACCATAGTAGCCATCGTGTGAGCCACGCTACGATTCTCAAATTCGTAGTAGGTGTGCTCATCCCATATCTTCTCTAGGTCAAAGATGGGGCCTGCAAGGACGTCTGGACGTTTGAAAAAGGTCAAATTCCGAGTGTGCGAGACGGCTTCCAATGCGTAGTCGAAATCGGGCGAGACTGGAGTCGCAAATTGTTGCGATTTTGATGTCGGATACTCGTAAGCTGTTAAGTCAGGGGTACGAGGCAATTTGAACCTCGCTTTGCCATGCAGATGTTGTACGCAGGGGATGGGTGAGGGTTGCAAACCCTGATCGACATCACTGTAGATAACTGCTCCAACGATCTCAGGAAAAGACACCAAGCTTGATCGGATGGCATTCCACACTAACACATCATATGCAACGATGCCGATTTTTTTGGTCTCGCTCTTGTCGCATCGCTGCAAGGCTCCAACAGCATTTTGGAGTATAGAATCCGTGGACTTTGTGGCGCTTGCCTGAACCTGAACGATCACGAACCCTTCTTCCGCCCACTTCATCACGCTTGTTGGCACATAATTCTTAGTCATCGAGTTCGATTCATCGTCGGAGGTAAGAACGATCAAGGGTGGGCCATATCCCCTTCTGCTAAGAGGTTCGAGTAGATATATACCAGGGCCCACATTACTCAACTTTGGCACCGGCAAGGAAGGCAATGGCGGAAGACCAGCGTCACCCATGCTGTCGACCAGATTGTGTCTAAATTAGCTGGATCGAAGGTAAATTGTCTACAACATTAGTACCAAGGTATCTCAGAAGCTGGTCAAAATCACAGAACTTAATTTGGACTTTCTTGACATCTCAATATCGTAATGGATACAGTCCGTGCGGAGTGGCTAGCGTGGTGTGGAAATCCGCATGCATGTCTGTCGAATCGGAATGTGAAGATGAATCGAGGGTCGAAGATGCAGCAGCAGTCGGATGCGCCTTCGTCTGACAGACAGCGGCGCTTAGGACATACCATACCATATCACGCTTGATCTGAATTTCTGGTCTTAATTGTGCCTTTTCGTGCGTCGCATGCCGGTTTGCAGTCGTTCTGAGTCTATTTGCTGAAACCTCTATGTGTATTTCAAAGATCTTCTACTAAAAGCGAACAGCCAGCACCATCACTCATGCGAAACGTGGACGATGTTTCCGAGACAATGATCATAGCTTTGCGATAGTGTCTACAAACTGACTATTGCATGGACGAGGCGAAGGTTGCGCGAGAGATTCAGTCACGCCACCCGCAGAGGGGCGTAGTTGGATAGCAGAAGCCACATTCGCGACACGAAGCAGTTGCGACCCGTCGATAACCCAGATTGGGAGAAACAACGATGAAGAGCTGGTTGTGAGCGCTTTCCTTCGTCGCCAGTCCAAGCGCCAACCGAAAGACGCAACATGGACAACCAAAGGCAGCAGCACTATATCCCTGGGCCCCCACCCCTCAATGCTCAGAACAACATGTCTTATCTCCCACCTCCTCCTCCAAGACAAATGGGCGTTCCTCCTCCACCCCCAGGCCCTCATCCATCAGCATATCCTGCTGGAACCGTGTTTGGGATACCGGGAGGCTGGAACCAAAGTTATGGGCGTCCAAACATGGGTCACACACTCCCTCCTCCACCTCCCATGAACGCGAATCAGAGTCAGCAGTACAACATGGCATATGGCAACCCTGGAAGAGCGCCTAATACATTGCCTCCACCTCCGAGAAGAGATGATATGCCCGTACTTTCTGCGACCTTCATCCCAAGTGGGGACTCCTTCGGTCCAGGCGTCGGCATCCCGGCATTAGATGACTTCTCTACCTTCTCAGGTTATGACGGTTACGATCCTGCTGCCTATGCTGATGCCTCCTTGCAGGGCAACAGCTATACATCTAATTCTGCCTACAGTTCCAAACCCACTTCTGCTGGCCCTGATGCCTCAAGAGATACCCGCGCTGCCTCCGCCACTTCTAATCGTCCAAAGTTTCCTCAGCTTCGAGAAAATCCAGACCCTATTTCTCCAGGCCCTCCAACTGCTAATTTGATCAGCCAAGCCTCCGGAAGACCACGCGCTCTGAGTGCTATGACTCCTCAAAACACTTCCTCCGAGCTAGCTAATCAATGGCCTTTGGATAGGGTTCTGCTGTGGCTTGCCAAAAACAGTTTTTCCAGTGAATGGCAAGAGACAGTCCGTATCTTACGCCTTGAGAAAGCTGATTTTCTAGAACTTGGACGTTCCACTGACATCAGAAGCAACCTCAATCGTATGCATCAGTTCATCTATCCACAGCTCAATAAATTATGCAAACAAAATGGTATCGATCCCAAGAAAGAAAGAGATGATGGCAAGAGGTTGCAACGATTGATTTCGGGTATTCTTCAGGGCGAGCCATCTTCGAGTGCAGGAGCCGGCCACCGCAGACGTGAGTCCGGTCTTACAAGCGCTTCTGCAGACTCAAACCTGGAAGCTTCGCCTCACCTCGGAAGTGCCGCTACTCCCAGCACGACTGGCCCGGAAGGAAGTCCTGCAAGGTCAACTTTTGGTCCTTCATTTGGCCAGAGGATGCAGCAGGAGAGAAGTAGTACCATGCCTGTTTACCCCAAGCAGTCGAGTAATGGTTCAACGCCACAAGAAGGTCGTCATGCCGAAAGCTTTGGCCCGCCTCCAACAGGCCGCGCAGACTATACCAGAACCGTCCTCAACGGTATAGGCAACCGAGGTCGCCATAGCCCAAACCTTTCTGGGGATGCTTCATCGCTTTCCACGCGCCAGGATGGCAGTCCAGGTCAAAGTCCTGCACTTGGCCACTCCGTACCTACTCAAATTCAATCAACCCCACACCTACCTTTACGCGACCCAGCCAAAATCCAAAGTGCCGATACTTTTCAGAAAGCGACTGGCTTCTCTCGTGGTAATGCTCCGGCGAACATCGTCACCACTGAAGTTCCACTCGGAGCAGGCAGGTTCTACGAAGCTCACAAATCAGACGGCCGTCCAGAAACACATCGCGCATATAGCAATGAGCCTCACATGAAGGAGCCTAACAAGAGTTTCTTGAGCAAAGTCTTTCGAGGTGGTAGAAAACCAGATCCTAACGATTCTATGTTTGAGGAGCCATCTCCCACCAGTCCCCGGGATTTCCTACCAAAGTTGCCCTATGCACGTACCCAGCTCAACCAAAGCGATGCTGCTGCAGCACAACGGCCTCAGTCCGCCACGGTCGAAAATGAGCGAGCAGACTTGTTGCCTAGGAAAGTGCCAAGAAGATTCATCATGGTAACGCCAGACTACTGGAATTACCGCCTAATTGACGTAACAGACGTTGAGTCAGCAACTGCTCTCAAGCACAAGATCGCCCTTGAGCTGGGTCTTGCCGATATGGATTATGCGCAAATCTATGTGACAGAGCCTGGCAAAGTTGAACACGACGACCCTCTGACCGATGCCATGCTTGCAGCCGCACGTAGCGGCGCTGACACGTCCGGCAACCTCAAGCTCTACGTCCGCAGCCCAACGCTGTCGGCATTGGCACCTCATGGTGATGGGCTAGGTATGTTTGCCTCGCAGACTCAGTACCAGCGTGAATCTTTGGGCAAACCAATGAGTAGAGAGCAGCTCCAGAAAGCGGCAGAGGCTTATCGAGAGGAGACAGAGAAGAAACGGCAAGCCTACCTACTATCACGGGACAACAAAAGGAATCAAACGTCCGAAGCAGGTACGCCTGTCTTCGACTTTGATCACCCCTCGCCAAGAGATTCGTCTCTAGAAAAGAAGAGCGATGAGCTTGTGCCCTTACGCAAGCCACCTCCTGCGCCATCTGCTTCACAGATGCTTACCAAGGTGAACTCTCTGCGAATGACCTCGCAGCACAAGAGCAGATCATCTATCGACAATAGTAAAAGATCATCTGACAGCTTGCAAGATGAGCCTTCTTTATGGAGCCGCAGCCGTTTCGATCCATCAGGAGGTATTGGTGCAGCTATTGCATCTTCGAGCAAGATTGCTGTGCTACCGGCGGCCGCAAGTGGTCCGAAACCGCCACGTACTGTTACGATTGGGAATGTCGACAACAGTATGCCCAAACCTCGAACACCTTTCAGACAAGACACTGTAGACTCGTCGCCTCACATTCGGGCTGGGACCGATTCTATCTTGCAGGATGGTATGGGACGACGAAAATCGTATGGCCCAGATCTGGAATTCAAGGAGACTAACGTGGCATTCGACTCATCGCCCAATCCACAGCCTTCCAGTAAGGATGACTCCGATGATGATTCTGATGAGGGCCTGTTTGCGATAAAGATAAGACCCAAGGCCGACACACTTAAGAGGAACGACCATCGACCAGCGTTAACAGTTGACACTGATCATCTCGCTGGCAACAAGCGCAAATCGGTAGCTTTTGCGAAGACACCATCATCTAATGATAGTGGCTCCGCAGGCGCTGTCAACACTGGCGACGAAAGTGCCGGCACCGCCACCAGTGATGGTTACAACCAGCGGAGCTTTTCCGGAGGTAGTGCTGGTTGGGAAGACCGTTCACCTGAAGAAGGACGAGCTCGTCCAAACTCCTTCTACAGCGATATCTGGGCAAATCGTCCCGTGGTCGAGAATATCGTGGAGGCCCTCGACCAATACTTTCCTGGCGTCGATCTCGATAAGCCATTCATGGAGGTTGGTGGGGAAGGCTCTCCCATGTCGTCCGATCGTAACCCATTGGATGAGCTCAAGGCCCGACTTGGTCAGAATATCACGTTTGGAACTCATGGGCTGAACCTTGACTTTGAGAAAAAGAAGGACTCTGACACTCTAGGATCAGATGAGTCAACTTTGAAGGCAAACCAAAGAAACAAGGTTGCCAGTGTCGCCAGCCGACAATTGACCAAGTCAGGAGGTCTCAACCGCATGAAGTCCATCAGAGAAGTCGCTCAAAAGGCCAACGATCTTAATCGAGGTCCATCGGTCGCATACAAGGCACAACAAGCAGTTCAGCCACAGCAAAACAATGCCATGCTGCGTAGGAAGAGTACAAAAATGTTCGGCGCAAATATTGTTCAAATAAAACCACAACGTGGTAGTCGGTTGAGTCAGTTGGAGCCAATTCCTCAAGAAGACGTGCCTACCGAGAACACGCCCGCACGTCAGGCTACCTTCAAGATCATAAGAGGTCAGCTGATTGGCAAAGGTACTTACGGCCGCGTCTATCTAGGCATGAACGCTACCACTGGTGAATTCCTTGCAGTCAAACAGGTAGAGGTCAACCAGAAGGGCTCACAGAACGACAAGGAACGCATTGCAGAATTGGTAAAAGCACTTGATATTGAGATTCAAACCATGCAGCACCTCGACCATCCGAATGTTGTGCAGTATCTTGGTTGCGACAGACAGCCACTATCCATTTCTATCTACCTCGAGTATATTTCCGGTGGCAGTGTCGGTTCCTGTCTGCGTAAACACGGCAAGTTCGAAGAGTCTGTAGTGAAGTCGATGACTATACAGACTCTAAAGGGGTTGAAATACCTGCACGATGAAGGCATCTTGCATCGAGACTTGAAAGCAGACAATATTCTTCTTGATCTTGATGGAACATGTAAGATATCGGATTTTGGTATCTCCAAGAAGAGCGACGACATCTACAGAGACGATATTACAAACTCTATGCAAGGCTCGGTCTTCTGGATGGCTCCAGAGGTAGTCAGAACCGACGCAGGTGGCTACTCTGCCAAAGTTGACATCTGGTCTCTAGGCTGTGTGGTCTTGGAAATGTTTGCAGGCAAACGTCCTTGGTCGAGAGAGGAAGCCATTGGAGCCATCTTCAAACTTGGCTCTTTGCAGCAAGCTCCTCCTATCCCTGAGGACGTTACGGCGACAGCAAGTGTGCAGGGCCTAGCTTTTATGTACGATTGCTTTCAGGTTAATCCTGCTGATCGTCCAACTGCGCAGACGTTATTGGAGCATAGTCTGTTCTGTATCGAAGATCCATATTACAATTTCTTCGACTCTGACCTGGCTCAGAAGTTAAGGTTATCAAACATGATGCCAGTGCAAGCCTAGAGAGGGATGTTGCCTTCGACTGCAAAGGCTGCTTTTGACATACCTGGCGGACAACGCTTACGAGTATTCGAGGTCGTTTCAAATCGATGCTACATAATGAACAAGGCACAATATACAGGATTTGAAAGCTATCGGAAAAGGGTGCTCTCGTATGAAGATGTTTTGGAATATACATCCGGGTGGATTTTTGGTATTTGATCGTTCAGCAAGCGTTTGTTGTGGTGGGAAGCAGGCTTAGCATGAACGAGGTAGCAATTTAAATGTGATATTTGAGTGTCGGATATATCGCAATATATTCTTCAATCTACAATACTTGTAACCCAACCTGAATCATTATGCTGGATCTCAATTCTCACTCGTACTAAATACTCTATTCTCCGTTCTTTACGTCGTCCACGTCCTTCATATCTGCGAAAAGCGCCCAGGCTTTCCTGATCATGCTTGCTTGCTCGCTTGATCAATCCGAAACACATTGCTAGAACAAGGCAGATTTCCAAATATGCGACCAAAACTAGCAACATGCTCAAATGATCTAGAAATCCAGCCCTATGCCTAACATAACATAACAGCACTTCCGCCTCGTATCTATGTCGTATCGTTGTTTTGATTGATGACTTCCGTTGAAGCCGTTGTCACCGGTAATAATCTGACATTTCTGTGGGTCTCTCTTAGAATAACGCCGTGCCTGTCAGTGCGCTGCTCCATGGACAGGTAACATTGTCAGTATAAATACTGGTCATTCGGAGTAAGGAGGTGTCTGTGAATTTCAGATATGTGTCTGAACTGCCGCTCGGGAGTGGCTGAGCGCTCCTTAGTGTTCCTGTAGACGTTCCGATACTGCAGGCTTATAAGGTAATAGTCCTGCGTTCATCCGGCCATGCGGTGTTTGTTGTCCCTCTCCCAATTGCCGCTGGTTGTCCGCCTTTGATCTTTTTCGACCAGCACGCACACTTGTGCTATGTCGTGATCGTATTGTCGCGACTTTCAGGATGCGACTCCGGAGTATTCAATCAGGCCCTCTCTGGCCTTTGAGCCTTGACCAGCCGGGGTCGATTTGCGGCGGGGCGACGAACAATTCCGGATGCGAATTTATGACGACAGTTTGACAATTATGAAGACTTTCTTGGGAGAAATTTTGCGTTCTTTTTCCAGATCTTTTTTATTACTGTGGTCTTGCTGCAACTGGTTGTCCAGTATACGTGCCCGATACCCTTTGTCGCTTGACTGCTGGGTTCATGTCCTGCCCAGACATCTCGGATGGACCTCTCCTGTGTTGCATCATGCCTGGCTGTGGACCTGCGGGTAACATCGGACGATTGGGGTTGAGCGGTGTAGTCGGTTGGGCTTGGTACGCAGCATTATTGCTGTCCATGTAGTTGGCATACGGAATTGACATGCTCGCTGAGACAGGCGATACTCCGGAATATTGGCTCGGTGAGTTCCAAGTACCTGTCGATCCTGCTGGTGATGCGCCTTGTGACATATCGTCCTGTACAGACCGAGAATTTGGTGGGTGTGTTGTCAGGCTTGGATTGACACCTACAGGCGCAGGAGGAGCCATTCCTTCCGGAATCTTCTTCATGTGCATCAAGTGCTTCTCAAGCATATCCAATAGTGATTTTCTGGTGAAAGGCTTAGGTAAAACATCGTCCATTCCGTGCTGAAAGTACATTTGAATATCGTCGGACCTGATGTTTGAAGTCATCGCTACTATAGGTGTTCGATCGAATTGACGTATTATGTGACACGCTGATACACCGTCCAAGTTTGGCATTATGATGTCCATCAGGATCAAATCGTATTTTCCACCTTCTTGAACCTTGCTTACAGCCTCGAGTCCGTCTAGTGCTGTGTCGATCGTGCAGGAGAACGATAACAAGAACTTGGCGCCAATCTGACGACAAGTCGGATCATCTTCGACGAGTAGGACTCGTGGTGAGCGGGCCCATCCTGGATCGGCGTAGTTGCTCTTCTTGCGACTCTCCGCGTACTTGTTGCGTAGCTCACCTGCATCGACCTCTTTACTGGGCAATGGATAAGGAATGTGAGGTAAGTGCTCACTATACATTGGATCAATGCCGTTATTACCACCTGTAGGATAGACGATTTGCTCGAGTTGACCGTCACTGAGTTTCGAGTAACCCATACTGCCACTGGAGTGTGTGGAGGCTGGCCCTCGCATGCCGTTCTGTGCTGCTGATGGGTACGAATTCTCGAAACCAGGAAAATTGAGCTGGGGATCAACGTTGTACTCTTGCATCAACTGCTGAGCGTGCTGTAGTGGTGAAGCAGGAGCTTCCTCATCGACAGCACCAATGTTCTGACTCGTTGGCGTCAGAGTTGTCCCAGCGTTGTCCTGGGCATTCGGGAACAGAACCTTGCTATTGCGGCGTTGCTGCGCATCGACTGTGTTCAAGTATTTCATAACATCCTGCATAACACGATCGTGGTTGAGTACAGTCCGGTGCAGACGTACCATTTCTTGAACCATAGTCTGGTGGTTGACACGAAGCTCGTGGTTGCTGGCCTCCAACATCTGGATTTGTTGTGCTTGAGCGACAATCTGCTGGTTCATAAGGTCAATTTGCTGGATAGGCATATCTCCATCTACAATAGCGCCTTTGTTCCGAGGTGCAGGCGCTTTCCTTCTGATATTATCTAGCGTATCTTTGCTGTTTGCTTTGAACTCAGGGTGCTTGAACTCCCATGCATTTGGACCGTACTGCGATTGTTGCCCATCCTCGTTATTCTGCCGCACTTTATGGAAATCATATTTATTCAGTTGCCGTACAAAACTGGCAAAGTTGGAATGCTTGAAGTGTTTTGGTAGAATGTGTTTCGTAAATTTTTCATTTTCCAGGACCACGAAACTGTCACCATCGTCACCCCACCTAACCACGGAAGAATAAGAAGGATCCTCGAGCATCCTGGAATAGAATTAGACTACCGTGCGACATGGTGGTACGGGATGAAACATACTTGTAGAGCTTGCGAACAAAGTCGCTCGAGTTGTTCGCGTTCTGTCCACCCGGATCCATCTTGAGCGATTGTGGTGCGATAACGCGTGAAATGTTACAACCGGGAGCGGGACTAATGAGAATGAAGGTGCGCTTTGCGTGTCGGCTCTCGAGTGAACAGATCTAGCTGCGCGATGATATGCAACTATCCGCTCGGCTTATTGCAGCATTGCGCCAGTCTCGAGACCAAGGATGTGTTTCGAGAATGGATTGCCGAGCTCTTCTTTATTGCTATATAGGGAGCAAGAGGGCGTGCGATGAACAGCTAGCTGACCAGATTGCAGTCGGAAAGCATTGGCAGGATTAGTGGTAGAAGCTGTCCGTGAAGTGTCGCGAAAGGTGCTGCTGTACTCGTGCGCCGATATACCGGAGCAAGTGGAGCTTTTCGGACTGGTCCGTACGCGAACGACAATCTGATGTACAAGAGCAAATATTAATGGCTGAAGACTGACGTGGTCTGCAGGGCTGGATCAAGACCAGCAAGACTGTGTGACAATGATGTTGAAGATAGCAAGGTACGATGTTGGGAGGGGATCGCCAAGCTCGATGATGGATGCAAGTCAAGCACGACAAAGAAACTTTGGGCTCTAAAAGCGAAAAAAAGCTGGGGTCCAAGGTCCTGCTGAAAGAGCTGCTGCGTTCCACGCTCTAAAATCGAAACAAGCGCAAGGAAGTGAAGAAAAGGGAACAAGAATCCAGCGTAGAACGAACAACATGCAGTAGCGCATCAGTAGCTGTGAACGCTTTTCATCAAAGCAGAGCGTCAAAAGATGGGACGCTCCCAATGAATGCGACAGACGATGATGTTGATGGCGCTCTTTCGCCGGCTGTACTAGTGTGCTGTACCCTGGTCACATTGACATTGTTCGCAACACATCCCAAGCGATCAGCGATCAGCAATCAACGATCACTCGCTAAGCTCATTCAGGCAGTCTTCTATGGTGAGCAACCGGTCGACTTCAAGTACCAAAGTACACCACGAGCGACTGTTACCATAGCCAGGTAGGACAGTGGTTGTTGCCACTTCCGAGTTCGTGAGATAAAGTATTGTAGCTTGTATTCCCTCCAGAAACATAGATCCCATGTCCGGAACTCCTTGTGAGCGGCTGAGATACCCTGCAACCTATCCAAAATTTATTGATATGGTAGCGAATGACAGGATTGAGAGTTGAAGTTAGCGGCGAAATAATTACAGCGATTTCGCGGAGCTCGTTGGAGGCTGCAGGCACGTTTCTGTCGGTAACACCTGCCGTCTTCCGTACGCTTTTTGTTCGGGTGAAGCATAAAATATTAGGTAGAACGCTTGTTCAGACAAGGCGTAGGCTCACCTCTTTTTGTCTATCGAAATGCTCGAGTGGGATAGGCGAATCGTCCAATTCATCAGATTTTCGTCTTGTTCCATTGTTGCTGTTGAGCGAACTAAATCCTCTCCAAGCATGTTCGCCATGGCTGGATAAACAAGACCATTCCCGTAAGCACTAGCCTATACGAGTAGAACCTCAAAAACACAAGACCGCAAAGGAAAGCTGCCGTCCTACTGTCTCCGAGCTCGTTGTGAGTACTCGTAAACTCTTGAAGTTTCAATACTCGTGATGACGTTACTTATCGGGCCGCCCGATCTCCGGTTCTAAAACCTTGCTCGTTACAGTCGCTGAACACGAATGGCGATCGATCTCAAACTCAGCTGCATAGAGCTATTACTAGTAGCGGCGGGCCATCTTGCTCGAATGCAACGAGCCTGTTTTGGATTGTTTCCCACCATACATTTACGACTGTCAGCGACAGCGACAACGTTGAGTCTGGCTGGTACGGTCAGGTTCGACAGCGCGCTCAAGCTGTTCGAAAAGTCATGTCAAAATCTGACTCAGCACTTAACACACATAACTGATTTTGACGTATATCTGCAGTAGATGCTGGAGCACAATCATTGTGGTCGTGCTCCTAGCTATATCTCTCCCCGAAAGCATACATTATGTTGGACCAGGATATTTTCGAAGCTGACTTGTACGCATAGCTCAGCAGCTAACCGGACGACAGCTGTGGATGGCATCAGCAGGCGGCATAGCTGTCGATGTATCCCCTCTAGGATGGTTACAGCCTTGCGAAGTGCTACCACAACTGCAGCCAACGATATCCGAGAACGTACTTGTAGCATGGCAAGAGCCGCAGGGAACGTGCAAGGTTGTTGTTCGACAACGGCCCGCGTGGTCGACAAGAGTCTAGACCCCAGGAAGAAGCTAGAACATGGAATGCTTCCAAATCACGACCATGCCCAAACTTTATGGCGTCCTCCTGCATCACGTAGCAGCTTGACCGTGTATAAGCTGCTACAAGAGTGACAAGGGTACGTTCCAAACTTGTAGATAACTGTCGCAAAAGCTCCTGGTCATCCGGCAGCAGATTTCGAGGACAGCAACGAGTCTCTCGACTTGCTGTGATCTGGTCATTAGCAGTACATCTAATCGATAGAAAAAGAATTGTGACACTTCTGAACACTGGCACGAGAACCAAAGCACCAGTTGCCAGTGTTTATACACATGGCATCAAGCTATCAAGCTATCAAGCTATGTTCTTCGACAAGAGGTGGAGCTTACTGATCAAGCAGTTAGTATAGAGGTATAGCAAAAGCAGTCTATCAATACGAGCTTGTCGCTGGATAGCATGCTCAGACTACACTGCATTGTAACTATTCTATGCACTGGACAGCGATCTTCACCACGATTTGAATTTCCAAACCCTGAATTGAGTACCTGTTGTGAAATCCGACAGGGAACACACCCCACTCGTGCCTATCCTGACCAATTAGATTGAATACCTTTCTCTCTTCTTCTTCTTCTTCACTTGAGCTGCTATCGTTCCTGCTATGGAGCAGAAGTGAAGTTGTGGAATCAACAAGTGCGATAAACCGCAACTGCTCGGATTGTATAAACAACTCAAATTGACTTCCCCGCATCGATGTCACAACCTTTTACAAAAAGATTTGTTTCTTCCGTATTTTGTCCCTCCATTCGCCCACTACGTCCTCTTCACAGTACACGATCAATCAGGAACTCAATTCAATTTAAATTATTTAGTATATCAACCGCAAGTATGGTATGTAGTTCAAACTTCTACTGCGACGAGATCTCTTATCTAACAGGACTTTAGGTCAAAGTCGGCGACTCTATTCCTGACATTGAACTATTTGAGGACAGCCCTGGCAATAAGGTCAACCTCTCAAAAGAGCTTGCACAAGGAGAAGGTCTGATCATCGGCGTCCCAGCTGCCTTCTCCCCAGGATGTTCAGACTCGCACATTCCTGGCTACCTTGCCGATCCTAAGTTGAAGGAGGCCGGAAAGGCCTTCATCATCTCCGTCAACGATGCTTTTGTGTGAGTGCGCAAATAACACTGCAGCAAGAAGCATTGACCACACCACTAACCTCATCGCAGCATGAAGGCGTGGGGCAAGACACTCGATTCCGACAAGAACTCAGGTATTCGATTCCTTGGAGATGCTTCAGGCGCCTTCTCCCGTGCTTGGGACGTCGAGTTCGACGCGACCCCTCTGATGGGCAACAAGCGCAGCAAGCGATATGCAGTCAAGACCAAGGACGGAAAAGTCACAAAGATTGCTATTGAGCCGGACAATATCGGCATCAACGAATCCGCAGCTGACAAGTTCTTGTGAGCAAGATACTGTCACCCACGACTCCACCAGCAATAGACTTTCGAGTTGGAGATATGTGAGGTTTAGCAGCAGCGGCAGGGCATAGTCAGCGAGCATATGTAAGTGTCTACAATGTCTACATGTCTAGAAACATATTCAAGATACCCAAGTCGTTATACATATAGAGAGTGCGGTCAGCGACAGCACGAAGGAATAAGATATGCTTCGTCTTCTTAACGTGTTACCTTTTGTATTGCGAACCCATGAGAATGGTGCCAACTGTGCTGAACACAGTGAACGACTCTCGCATCCCCATTTAAAAGAGGATCGCTAGCCAACCCATATCCTAACGTCCCCGGGCGAAAGCTATTAGTAGCCAAGATATTTGACCCCCATAACTAGCCATGTTGTCTTAAATATGCACATACTATGTCTAGCAGCAAAAGACCCCTTCACAGAGAAACAGCCTCTGGCTCCATACGCTCAATGCAAAAGCTCTTTTCTGAAAATTTTGTCCAATACTGTTTCCTCAACCTCTCCTATCTACCACCACATCCACACCCTTTCCTATGCACATAAATCTCTGTAGAGCTAGGCACAGTCATATCAAACACTCTCACCCCACACATCTCAGTATCGGCTCTCTCGAATGGCTGAACCGCCTCCAGCACCGAGCCGAACAGCTCAACATCTCTGGCTCTATCTTCCTGGACCGTCGCTCGACCTGAATCACCTCTGCTCTCACTCTTACCGTCGCTGGGCTGGCGCCACGCCACCAAAGCCTGTGCACGCCCCTTTCTCCCTCTGTGTAAGTTCTCCGTCCGCTTCAGGATCTTAGCATGCTCCGAGCAGATACCAGCGGTACTCGAAGACCAGCTTCCATTACAGAACAGAGTCATACTTGGCTTCGCACAATCGGCACAGATCTGTAGGTAGCACTCCTCGCTGCTTGGAGTATATAGCGATACTGGTGGTAGGGATATGGATGAGAATGGAGGTCTCATGAAAGAAGAGAAGGGTTCGATTGATTCGGAGGTAATGGTCTGTTTGTGCTGTATAGCTATGGCTGAGACAATGTATATGGCGGTGAGTGTTGGGAGATGTGTCTTGAGTGTCGATATTGCAGAAGGGTCGTGGCCTGTGTTGTTGGAGGAGTCATTACGGCGGTGTCGACGAGTTGTATCTCCAGTATAGGAGCTTGCTGGCCTAGAAGCCAGGTCAACACCTTTTACTCCAATATTTGCTGCGGCAGAGACTCCAGCCGCCGCATCCAAGATAGACTTCCTCGAGCGACTATCAGGTCTCAGCACAAGATGTCGAGGCAACGTGCTGCTCGGCGGAGTACTCGATGTAGACGAGATCGAAACCCACTCATCTGCATCGGACTCGAAATCCGAGGCATCTGACACATCAGAATCGTATATGGAGAATTTGGCTGGATTGATATGGATCGCTGGCGTCCTCTTTGTTGCTAGTGCCATGACATATACCAGGCTTCGTCGTTAGTAGATCGACAATTACATTGATTGACCACGAGGAAGAACATGCACAGATACATGAGACGCAGACATCGTTGATAGGCCATCCTTTTATATCTGTAAGTTCTTGTACTAGATTGAGAGTTGCCTTGAGCCCAGTCAAGGCTGAAGCAAAACGCTGTGAGATTGAGAAGGACACATCCTGTTCCAGCGATGACACGGTGTTACATTACCTGTCTGGATTGACAGGACATGTATAGTCAAAAATTGGCATGCAACATCATCTGGACGACGATTGTCCTAGTTTAAAGGTAAAGTTGAGGCAGACGGAAAGTGACTGTCGTGGTCTTGGCGAGTGGGCGAAGACTCTGCAGGCGTTGATTGAGGATGACTTCACAAGCCACCAAAGCCATTTGTCTCTGAGCATAAACACCTGCTCAGCAATCGCTGTTCTCTATGTCTGTCTTACACTACTACCTATGCACGACCGACTGACCAAGCTATCGTGTATCATCGATAGAGCTAAAGCTCTGGGATATCGTAAATGTAACAAGGAAGAGTGGGTATAGCTGTATCGCGAACTTGTTACAAGAGTACCAGGTGCTCGAAGAGCGCAAGGAACCGAAAGCAATCTGGATTTTGCACAAGCCTCCTTGTATCAATCATTCCAACTCCATTTCCTTCTAGTCAGCCTTTTCAGTAGCTTCAGGTGCGGCAGCGGCCTCAGTCTCCTTTGGTGCTTCGGCCGATTGGCCTTGCTGTTCTTGTGGCTCGGCCTCGGACGAAGTCCAGAGAGTCTAATACGTGTTAGCAATACGTCGGTGGTAAAACCGGGCAGAGAGTTGCATACCAAGTTATCTCTCAGGAGCTGCATGATGAGAGTGGAGTCCTTGTAGCTCTCCTCGCTCAAGGTATCAAGCTCAGCGATAGCATCATCGAAAGCTTGTTTGGCAAGATGGCAAGCCTGATCTGGGGAGTTGAGGATTTCGTAGTAGAAAACAGAGAAGTTCAGCGCGAGACCCAATCGGATTGGGTGTGTAGGAGCAAGGTCGGTCGATGCGACCTCGGTAGCGTTCTTATAGGCCTCAAGAGACTTGTCCGCTGAGCCTTTCCTCTTGTCTGCAACGGCGAATTCAGCAAGATATCGGTGGTAGTCGCCCTTCCTGTACACAAGTGTTAGTCTTGGTGCACCAACGTCGTGGGAATCGAGAATTACATCTTGTGATAGAAGACCTTTGATTCGCCGGTCTTTGCGGACGCAATCAAGTGCTTGTCCAGGACATCAAGGATGTCTTCACAGATCTTTCCAAGCTCCTCCTCAATCTTCTGTCTGTATTCTTTGATGAGCTTGACCTGAGCCTCGTTGCCCTTGGACTCCTCCTTCTGCTCAATGGAAGTGACAATTCTCCACGACGCACGCCTGGCGCCGATGACATTCTTGTATGCGACGGATAGGAGATTTCGTTCTTCGACGGTGAGTTCTTGGTCTGCCGAAGCCACGACCTTCATGTTCTCGACCATTTCTGTTGCCTATCAGTGTGAAACTTGCGGGAGAATGGAAGCTGGAATATACCTTCATATCGCTCGGCCTGCTCAGCCAACTTGGCCAGGTAGACTGACTCTTCGACACCCATTTTGCGTTTTAGAGTAGGATTGTCCTGAGAAAAGAACAATCAGCAACAATCATTCAGACAGCATCGAAAAGTAAGTATCACAAGCAACAATGTCTTTCTGCCACTCAGCTGTGTGGGTATCTCGGAGTTTGTTGACACCTCTGCCTCCGAGCCATCGATGAAGGCTTGAGACGTAGCCATCTAGAAGTCGTGCAGAATGAGATTGAGGTGTATCTATTCAACCAGCCGTCGATGTAGAACTGCAGAACTGCAAAACTTTGTGCGGACGCAAATGGTGTTCACAATGCGATCAATAGCGTAGTCCCACGAAAATCTCAGAAGTATTATCCGGTCGACAATTTGGCAGGCTCGAGGTGCTTTCAAGACGGCAATTGCCAGGTAATAGCTGAAGATTGAACGTGGGGCAGGAAGTGCGTGCCCCTATGGGAAGGCACGGACGGGACAGTCGCATCTTACCTGAATCAAGGAAGGACCAATAAATGTGGAAGGTGTGCGATAGCTGAAGAGCTATGCTGTGGTTCAAAGTCGAATAGACAGTGGTTGATTATGCGAAGCGGAAGGTATACTGATAGGCAGTAATGTTGAATGCGAGTGTTTGATCGAGGAGAACCAAAGTTGTGGGCAGTTCTAAAGAGTACAGAAAGCCACAAGCGGGCACAGGCTCAAGGGCCAAACTGCGTCCAGCCGGCCAGATTACGCACTATGCTACTTTTGTTTGTCACTTTAATCTTGCCTTTACAGCCTGTGAAGCGTCGTAAACATGGCAAATTGGCTTACGACCATGTGATGTCTCATCTCTGAAGAGCGTGTCAAACACCAAAGCGCCCAACAGCGATCAGGCTGAAACAGTGGTTTCTTCGTGCTTGAACCACGTATTTCGATATCCGTCAATCACATTAGAAATGGCATTGTTTGTTACTGCGCCCAGACCAGAGCAAACACGATACGAAGAGAACAGATGAGTCGAGTAGACTCGTCATAGGAGAAATTGCAATTGTAGATTGTGCTCTATCGCTTTATTCAAGGATCGAATTTAATTCCAGCTTCGTGCTCTGTTGAGTGTTGAGGCTGAAGCATTGTACTTGTGACTAGCCACTCGAACAATTGTCATCGCTCACATAGACGGCCATTACCACCCGAAATTCCGTGTACATGCCTCGAAGCGACGGAACATCGTTGATCCTTGAATGCGAGGTTGACGTAAGGCAAGCCGCCAGTCTGACAACGAGCTCTAACTGAATCAAGCAGCTGGTGGCTTGATCGATCAACCACAACTTCAGTACCATTCTCCGAAACTCGTGTACAGTCATATCGAACAACCTGCTCCTCATCTATCGAAAATGAACATGCTACGCACTTCGGCTTTCAAGCTCAACCGAGCTTCGTCGCGGTCCTTCTCCGCTGCAGCTCTTCGACAGGCAGAGGGTGATGTTGGCGGCACCAGATTTGGTGGTTCAGCTGCATCGTATGTTCAGGGTTGTTGGGATAGAATAGCAACAGCTGATAGGTCTACCTAGGGACTCTTTCAACAAACGAGAACAAGCAAGCGAGAACAAGTTCATCCGAGAAAGAGAGAAGGAGGCGTACGTTAAAACAACAGCACACACGAAGACCTCCACTAATTCACGTCTAGACTCAAAGCCCTGAAGGAGAAGCTGAAGGCCCAGAGAGCACACCTCGATGATCTGGACAAACATATCGATGAGCTTGAAAGAGGTGCAGGTGGTGAGCAAAACTAGTGAATATCTGAAAAGGTTGAGAGAAGCGAGGTGTCAATGACGGGCAGATGGGCTGCTATGCTGCGGAGCGAGCGATCATCGTGACGAGACAGCCATCCACCATTCCAACTTGATATCGTATAGGACTACTGGCTAATTGTGATGGCGATACAGGTCAATGAGTGCTGAAGGAGAAGGTATGCAAAAATTAAACCTTTGCGAGGAAGGACAAGAACGGATCGAAAGAACTCAAGGTTGACGTGTTCGGATCGACTGATCAACAGTGATCGTTATATCTCGTGTGGCTGTTACATACTCCACTCTCATAGCAACTTTTGATATGACTGTGTCTCTACATGAAGCTGCGCTCAGCCCGACCCAGAGACGTCAAATCTGTTGCAATTGCTCCTGTTGTACAATGCCACCATTGACGCCAAATCTATGTTTCTCTACCGTGGATGCAAATAAGTCTGCCAGAAGTTATCTGCTGCAGCTTGTTTATCTCCACCCAAAGACCCGTTCATATAGCTCATGCCCTTAGCAGCGTTTTGTGCCGCGGCTACCTTAGTTTGCAAGGCCGATGTTCCCTGATCAATAGCTTGCAGTTGACTGAGGTGGGAGTTCAATATCTTGACAATTTGTGTAATCTAGAGGCAGGTTAGTGTACGATCAGGTTTAACAACAATAGTAGACTTACAGGTTCGTCAGCATTGTTACCCTTTCCAAGGTTGGCATTTGCAGCGTTGACTTCTTCAATCATGCTTTCTAAGTCTCGACCCATATCGTCGAGTTGTTCGCCAAGTCGTTCCGCAAGCTTGTATGTTCGTTCTCGTTCTTGATCTGGTCCACCCAGCTCGTTCTGAGCTGGTCCATCTTTCGCGAGCATTTCATCGACATCATTCTCATATTTATTTAGCCATGCCTCGAGCTCGTTTTGCTGGTTCTCCACAGCTGCCAATTGCATTTCCACACTCATGGTCTGTTTCTCACAAGTCCGGGTTTTGACATACAGCTTGTCAATCTTTTGCGAATTGTCGACAATGATCTGATCCCAATGAGCTACAGTCTCTGCATGCTGCTTGAATTCTTTTGTGTATCGAGTCAAGTCGGAGGCCCATCTAGTTAGTATCTCGTCCATTGTCTTGTTTTTGAGCCGTGATTGATGAGGTGGTACGGGTCCTGCTGTAGAAGCTGTCAGATTTGGCTGTCCCAAGGTAGAGGCACCAAGACCCGTTGTGGCGGCTGTCGTAGGGTTTGCATTATTTAAAGGAGCGGGAGTCCTTTCACCACCTAGATTGAAAACACCTCCAGTCGGTGCTGTTGTGGTTGCTGTGGCTGGCTCCGAAGTCTTGGGTGCTGATGTTGCACCCAAGCCAAAGAAGCCTGACGTGGATGCAGCTGTGGATGTGCCTGCAGCGGATGAAGCAGGCGTGCTAGTTGTACCTATACCTGAGAACAAGGGAGTCGCTGCAGGCGCAGCACTGCTACTTTGGGTAGACTCTGGCTGCTTACCGCCTAAACCAACTCCACCTAAGTTGGGAAATTGGAAGCTTCCTGTTTGTGTTGAGCCAGCAGCCTGACTGGCAGGAGCTCCGGGTTTGGCAAAGATGTTACTAGTCGAAGGAGTAGCAGTTGAGGCTTGTGAGGAACCCGAAACAGGCCCTCCTGACTGGGTGGTAGGAGTGAAGAAAGTTGATGAGGCTGGTTGTGAAGCAGCTGGTTGTGCATTTGATGTTGCAGGGGTGGATTGTGTGGTAGGGAACGAGAAAGGTTTAGGGGTCTCTGGTTTTGAAGCTGCATCAGCAGGCTTGTTATCCTTGTTCGACTGGCCCCAGCTGAAAGTGGCAGTACCTGACGCTGGTGCAGCACTAGTCTGAGCACCGAATGAAATTCCTGGGGTAGGTGTAGTTTCAGTCGGCCTGGATCCGCTGAACATTCCGCCAGGAGTTGTCTGACTCGATGATGGGTTTGCACCAAAAATTGGGGTGCTTTGAGCTTGTGTCGTTGCCGAATCGGCAGGCTTCTGCGCAAAAAGTCCGTCACTCGAAGGCTGTTGAGAAGTATCCGTCTTTTGACCAAATGAGAGGCCACCAGTAGATGGTGTAGCGTCTTTCTTCTGACCAAAGATTCCACCAGAGGAACTTGAACCACCACTAAAGATTCCCCCAAAGGTCGGAGCGGCAGTTGTCTGCTGTGAGGAACCGGTATTGGAAGGTGGGTTTCCAAACATAGGGGCAGGCGTGGAAGACTGCGGTTGAGAGGTAGATGTGCCAGTACTTGCGCCGAAAAGCGTTTGAGCTGGTGGCTGGCCTGCAGGAGTGGTAGATGTGGTTCCGAAATTGAATCCGCTTGCTGGCGCAGGTGTGGTTGAGCCGAACAAGGACTTTGGGGCAGCAGACTGGTTAGGAGTGCCAGGTGTCTCAGATGCAGAGGATCCTACGTTGCTGAGGAAGGAGGGCTTGTTATCTGCGGATTGTGCGGACGTCTGCTGGCCAAAGAAACCTCCTGTAGACGGCTTGCTGGCGAACAGTCCTCCCGAAGGTTTGTTATCGCTACTTTGCGCATTTGAGGACTGACCGAATATGCCTCCGGTCTTGTTGTCGCTGCTTCCTGAAGCTGGAGTCTGTCCAAAGGCAAAGCCTGTGCTTCCACCTACGCCACTACCGAATAACGAGCCTCCTGTCCCACCAGTCGTGTTGGAGCCAGCTGTGCCAAAGAGACCACCACTCGATTGACCAGAAGTGCCACCTGTACCAGAGCCGAAATTGAACGCCATATTAGTAAAAAGTGATAGGTAGCGAAAGGAATCGACGGTCGATGGTAGAACGAAGCTGCAGCGAATGTGCTGAGCCGAGATGCGATTCGAATATCTAGTCGGTTATGCAGCGCATAGGGTGAATAATGTGTAGCAGAGCTGAAGTAGTAGAGGTGTTACTGGTAATGGATCGTATAATAGTCAGGACACGCGCAGAGACGCGCCTCAAAGCCTACTCTATCAATGCTAGCTCCTTTGAGGACAAAGCATGGGTAGCCTACCGGCCATTTTGTCTGAGCGGGCACGTTACCGACCAGCTGAACAGGGAGTCTCCGTCATGCCTCGACGCAGTTTGTTCTACTAATGCTGTAAATCCTGGTCAGCACAGTCACTAGGACTCACTAGATACGAGGAGCCAATTGCAATGTCGAAGCCGAGAAGCACGTCTATCCATCTGGACATCCCTCGTAAGAGCACGGAAGTGGAGGACCCTGGAGCACACGATCTATGTACGATTCTCCCACCACAATGACTTTCTATTTCTGAAATACTGACTTATTACAGCCTCCGACGACGAATTCCAAGATGCCACAGAAGGTCGCAAGAGGGTGTCGAGGCCGGTAACACCTAGCTCACCAATACCTATTACTAGAGTCGAAAAGGTTGACGACGAACCGAGACATGGTGAAGTGCCAGGCACCGCGGCTTGGGACAAGCGTCGTCAGGATGCTGTGCCAGACGAGATAGAAGTTGTCCCTGAAGGCACTTTGAGCAAAAGATCATCCAGACAGCTCCTCGACCCTCCTCTGACGCCAGGCGGCACGCCCATTCCTCGAACTGTTGTAGAGAAGTTGAATCCGGACGACACAAGCTATGGTGAAGAACCAGGAACTCCAGCATACAAGAAGAGAATGACGGACGCTACACCCGATTTTGTACTAAAGAATCCCGATCCATCACAAGGCTCAAAATTCAAGGACAATTCCAGCCACTCACGGAACACCTCGACTGCTTCGATTCCTGCGACTGTGGTCACCAGGGCGGATGATGAGCTTGCTCATGGTGAAGTCCCTGGCACTGCTGCCGCCGAACTCAGGAAGAAGGATGCTACTCCGGACAAGATGGAGATTGAAAGTGATGTGTCAGGTAGGTAGGTTTAGTCCTCTAATCGCACTTTTACCATAGCAACGCGAACTGACTGCTGCAGTTGAGTCGGAAGGTGACAACAATGAAGAAAACGATTTTAACGACAACGATGGGAATGGCTTCGGAGAGGATTTCGACGACTTTGAAGAAGGTGATCAAGCTGGTGCCGACGACGATTTCGGGGATTTTGACGAATTTGAGCAAGAAGCTCCCAATGACTCGTCCTCGACGGATCCGAACCAGCATGCAGAGACACGAACAGAGGCACCCTCCTTTCCACTGATAAACTTTGACGCGCTATCCGACTTGCCTGACCTCCTGGAAACCACTAGGCTACACCTTGATGCGATGTTTCCGACCACCACATCCCCAAGTGAAACAACTATAGATTCCGATTCTATACCTTTACATTCCCCTATATTTCCTACTGACCGCTCGAGGTCTCTATGGAAGCAGCTCATTACTCCACCTCCACTACAGCCACCTAATTGGACGCAGTCACGCATACGTCGCCTTTTCCTCATAAGTCTAGGCGTGCCCGTCGACCTAGACGAGATC
Organism: Lithohypha guttulata; assembly: GCF_036872675.1. NCBI lineage: Eukaryota > Fungi > Ascomycota > Eurotiomycetes > Chaetothyriales > Trichomeriaceae > Lithohypha > Lithohypha guttulata. The sequence continues at coordinate 3,854,857 of NW_027042750.1, forward strand.
CTCCCACCAAGCAAACAGAAGAAGTTGATATTGCCCGACATTGAATTACCATCACGGACCAGCACGACCAACGACGACTCGCCCGTGGCAGGGAAGCCAGAGAACGATTCTATTACTAAACTACGCTCGACAAAAACCAACGACTCAAGTGCTAGCATAGATAGCCAGCAATCAGTATCCACTGCAAAGCGTGGCAGGGAAAGGCCCAAGTCGATGAAGCCAGGCCAATTGCCTGCACCACCACCATTGGACCTCAATGCAGTGAAACGATTATGTGCGACCACGAATGAAAAGCTCGAGGGGTTTACGGACGACGAGTTGCAGGCTCACGTCAAAGAGCTGGAATCGCTTACTGAAAAGACCAGCCTGGTTCTTGAGTATTGGTTGAAGAAGAAAGATGGCCTGCGCAAAGAGAAAGAGGCCTTCGAGGGTGTTATAGAGAATCTGGTACGCCATGCGAAGAGAGTGAGGACGTTCAAATAGATCGACTGTGAACTCGGAGCACAGAGTTGCACGTCTTCGTTCTGACACGAACTCGCACCTGCTGTCTGACTCAACCTTCGTTGTCTTGTCATGTAGTGCTGCCGTCTAACAACGGTAGTGGAAAAGGTAGCACGCGAGCAGTGTTCACACGAGCATGACAACCATAGATCTTAAATTGGACCACGTTGGCGCTCGAGGACCGCACGAAACTCGCAACTTATTGCGACTGCTTGAGAATAGGTGGGTCAACTTGGCTTCCTTCGGTTGCCTGGCCAACCAACCTCACAATCCGTGGTCCACGCCTTACTTAGTCACCTTGATCAAGACTTCTATGCATAGTCTCGTATGCGCACCTTCACTTGTATCTAACAATGAGTGTACGTGTGGTAGCTAGGATACGGCCTCTGCTCAAAGCGGAGGCTGAAAAGGACCAAATATTATCCATACATGAGGGTAGCGATGGAAAGCCACAAATCGTCAAGATACCCAATCCCAAGTCGCAGAACGAGGAATACAGCTTTGCGTTTTCAGCAGCATATGGCGCAGATATATCGCAGCAAGGTTTGTTTGATGCAGAAGGTAGGAACAGCAAACGAGTATTATTTTCCACGCGCTAATATATCCAGTTGCACCTACCATCAAGCACCTGTTCCAAGGATTCGATGTCACGCTGTTCGCGTATGGTGTGACAGGTAGTGGGAAGACTCATACGATGCGTGGTGGCAAATTGCTTGCGGACAGAGGAATGATTCCACGACTACTGAGCAGCATCTTCCGCAAGAGTAAGGCTCTAGAGAAATCAAGTAATGGCAAAACCACAGTCGATGTCCTCATGAGTTATTACGAGATCTATACAGACAAAGTGTTTGATCTCTTCGAGCCACCAGAGAAACGCACAAACACCGGTCTACCCATTCGAGAAGCTGAGGGAGGAAAAACGGTCGTGGCTGGTCTGTCAGAAGTCCCATGCTCAAGTTTGAAAGAGTTCGAATTTCTTTATGATAAGGCAAATGCCAATAGAAGTGTTGGGTCCACCAAGCTGAATGCTGAGAGCTCGAGGTCGCATGCGATTCTGCGAGTAAAAGTTACCATCTCTACCGCGACCGAGTCTCGAGCCTCAACCATATGTGCTATTGATCTGGCTGGGTCCGAAGACAACAGGCGTACGGGCAACGTGAAGGAGAGAATGGTGGAATCAGCTTCAATCAACAAGTCATTGTTTGTACTCGCTCAATGTGTCGAGGCCATAAGCAAGAAGCAGTCACGGATACCCTATCGCGAGTCAAAAATGACACGAATACTGAGTTTGGGGCAAAATAACGGACTTACTGTGATGATACTCAACCTTCCACCCACAAAAGCCTTTCATCTCGACACTCTGACCTCTCTCAACTTTGCAAACCGAACGAAGAAGATTGAGGTTAGAGAGGTTGAGAATGAGCCCATCTTCAAAGGTCCTCCTCGGCCTCCTTCCACGACCAATACGGGAGTGGTTAGAAAACCTCTTCGACCATTGAGCAATATATCCACAAACGCCAATATACTTGCCAACAAGGAAGCACAGATTGACAAGGAGAAGCCAATTAAATTGTTCTCAGTTTATGCTGACAAGTCTCATACTGGTACCGGTCGATCTGTGCCGCAGAAATCTTCACCATTGAAGCGTACTGCAACCGACATGCTTGCATCTTTTCGTCCGCTCAAGCAACCTCGACCAACAACGTCTACTACATCTCTTCTTCGTAAAGGCCCTCCCGAAACTCAGAAAATAACTGCCGCGACTCTCGATGCTCTGGTAGAAAGGAAGGTGTCAGAAATTCTTGCTGCACGAGAGCAAAATGCGCCGCCACCATCAGCAGCAATAGAAAAAGCGATTCCAGCAGATGTCCAAGCTCGCCTCGACTCAATAGAGCGCCGTCTGGAAGGTCAAGAAGGAGAAAGAGCCGAAGGTTTGAGCTATCTGTTCATGGCTAAACAACACCAGGCAAGAGGAGAGGACTTCAGTGCACTTAAGATGTATGAACTGGCGCAGCCTTTCTTCCCTGCTAACGAGAAGCTACAACGCAAGATTGAAAAGTTACGTACGAAAGTGATTGAGAGCAGGAAAAGCAAACAGGAATCTGCAGAGCCAGAGCGCTGTCAACATGGCCAAAATCTCGAAGCTGAAGAAGATGTTCGACCAGGCAAACAAGATCCAAAACAGGGTCGAAGAGATGAACCTGACGTGGACGAGAGCTATGGACAAGAAGCAGAAGCGGAAGCAGACACACATTCCGACGGCTCGCCTCCAATACGCAAGAAAAAGTCCTCTAAACCCTCAGACTCAACTTCAAAACACTGTCCAATCTCTGCCTCAAGAGATTCTCCCGACCCTCTAATCGACAATAGTACCTCCGACGCCCCACTAACACCCAGAACAATCCACCTCATATCTATCCTCAACGCACGGAGCATATCTCAGCTCAAAGGACTTAGCGGTCTAGGCACGAAGAAGGCGGAGTCAATCGTACAACATCTTGAGGACCGCGGAGGCGCATCTGGCTTGGAGTGTTGGGACGATGTGCTTGGGTTGGAGGTCCGTGGTATTGGGAGGAAGACTTGGGAGAGTGTAAGGGAAGGGTTGATTGTGTAAGATGGGCAGGTATTTAGACAAGTTATGTTGGGGATGGTGTATTGGTGCGTTGGTGCTTCTTTAGCGTATTCAAGCTTTATGCTTCTCGTTGTTTTGACATCAATTGAGGCGGATAGCAATTCTGATGTTTGGTTTCAATGGATAGACAAGCATTTGCGTGGCTCCAGCTAAAAATGTTGTGATGTTTTTAATGGGTATCAGCCATATATTGTCTATTGAATGAATTCGAGACGTTATTTGTTGGTAGAGGCAGCTATAAAGATACAGGCGTAGGGTAACACTTCAGGTTCTTGAACCTGTGTTCCTTTGCTACAGGAAATACCACGTCCCGATGAAAGCCACCAACGCCTCGCTGAAACAAAATAAGAATACAAAGACCTGAAAACTTCGAGCATTCTTTCATGCCCTGATAAATACTAATCAGCCAAATGGAAACCCTCCAAATGGATTGCCTCCACCGGAACCACCAAAGTGAAATTGCTGCCCACCCTGCCTGAAAACAAACTGCTGACTGCCGCCGCCAAAAGGCGAGCCCTGGAACGGATGTCCACCATGTTGTGAAGATGGGTCATTCGGATCATCACCACGATCGAATCGTGCTTTCAGCTCAGGATCACTGAGAACTTCGTACGCTTCATTGATAGCAGCCATTTTCTTCTCGGCGTCCTCTTTGGAGACCCCCTTTGCCATTGCTTTGTCTGGGTGAAACTCTTTCGTGGCCTTGCGATATGCTTTTTTGATGGTGGCTTCGTCTGCGTCGCGAGAGACTCCGAGAGCTTTGTAGTAGTCCTTGCTCTTGGATCTTTTGAGCAGGGTTTGTGCTTCTTGCATTTTCTCTTGGACTTGTCTACTTCCTTGGTGGTTTTCTTTGGCAGTGTTGAGTGTTCCGATCGCAGCGTCGTAGTTCTCGGCGTCGAGCTGTGTTTGGGCCTGATAGAGCAGACCGTAGAGAGAGGTTGGGTTGAGTGTTAATGCTTCCTTGCAGTAGGAGGCTGCCTTCTTGTAGCTGTTCATGCCGACGTAGCATTCACATGTTTTTTCCACGAGCTGTGTGTAAAGTTCTGAGCCAGCCTTGGGATGAATATAGCCCGATTGCCTTGCGGATGCGATGTTTGCTTTGACATCTGCCAGGAGACCAGGATCGTCTTCCGTAGCACTGCCAACGAGGATCTTTGAGGCCGATGCATACTGTTTCTTCTCAAGCAGGGTATTAAGCTTGTCGAGACTCTTGCTTACGCTTTTCTCTTCCCTGTGGAGGGCTGCGCAGGCTTTAGAGTCCGGATCGGAATGTAGACACTTCTTGATCTGGCTCAGACCTCGCTCGGTGTCGCCGAGACTATAGAACAGCATACTCGAGATCTGCAGATGAGGTTCTAGGTTTCCAGGGTGGATCTGAAGGACATGTTGTAGGTCGCTTACTGCCTCCTGTATTTCACCCCTCTCAAGCCGACACCGTGCTCTCAGCTGCCGTAGAGATAGTGCCGTACCTGCGACCATTATAGCAGTACCTGCATTGTTTATACATGACTCATAGTCGCCTCTTCTCTCTGCATCGATGGCATGCGTCGCAGCATCTTTGGCCTCTTTCAGGCTGGTTAGGTCCTGTTCTGTCTTCTTTCCAGCTTGTCGATAGTCCTCCTCGGCTGCTTGCCATTCTGCATTTCGACTGTGAATCTTGCCTCTCTGTATGAGAGCACCTTCGAAACCCGGCCGAAGTTTGAGCACTGCATCGAAGTCCGCCTTGGCTTGGGTGTTACGTCCAAGTGACAAGTAAGTGGCTCCACGTTGAAAGACATTCATGTAATCTGAAGGGTCACGCTTGACTGCTTGATCGAAGAACGACAACGCTTCGGCATTGTGACCCTGTGCCCTCGCTGCTTTCGCTGAGGCAACCAAGCTCGAGATAGAGGCATCGGCGGCACCAGTACATGGCAGGGGCAAGAATGCTGTGACTATGGCGGCAACAAGGCCTAGATCTGAAATGTCGACCCTCATTTTGTCGAGGTAGTAACTAGTAAGTCGCTACCATTAGGGAAGTACAGGATCATGCAACAGGTCGAGTGAACGCAGCTGCACAAGAATTGAGCAAATGTACTTTGTCATTAACATCAGCCTCATTTCATGTTCTCATTATCGGCCACGTGTAAAGATCTCGAGACTGCTCGCCGTACCTACCCTGTTGGGCACATACCAAATACTAGTGATACCAACCTCAAATTGTGTTCGTCGCGTTAACCACCATACGCGACTTAAACACCTTCTGGCTCAGGGAATATGCACAATGCCTGTGCTGTCTTGCCAAAGTCGTACATGTTGAGATACAAGACGCGGCTAGGGAATGCCTGAAGCACTGGACCATGATATATTCGCTATTAAGCCGCCAGGCTCCCCATCTCATACTCGTCGAGCATCACTCAAGATACTAAGCCGTAACATCGACAAAGTTGTGCTTGGAACTTTGCTCTTCGACACCTGGTACTTCTCGCCATATCCAGAAAGTGTTCTCTTTGGTCATGATCACCACTCATCCAAGGCATCCTTGAATGGTGACGCGAGAAACGGTCACCTCGAGAAGACGATCGTGCCACCCGTACCCAGGCTTCATATTTGCCCTTATTGCTTCAAATACACTACTCTTCCTACTGTCTATGTTTCACATCTTCAGTGCCATGTGCAGGATCTTGAGGCCAATCCCGAGACGTGGTGGCCTGTACCCAAGACGGCTCTCAAGGTCTACGATTGGGATGGTTACACTGTATGGGATGTGGACGGAGAGCAGGAGAAACTCTACTGTCAAAACCTTTCATTGTACGCGAAACTCTTTCTTGAGCAAAAGAGCGTTTTCTTCGATACTTCCGGTTTCCATTATTTTGTGCTTACCTACACACCACCAAGCAACACAGCATCATCGGGGTTGAACAAAAATCGTGTTCGAGGACGACGATCGTCTGGATCTGCGACTGATCTTGGTCTGAAAACACAAGTAATGGGCTTCTTCTCGAAAGAAAATTTGTCCTGGGATGCTAATAACCTTGCGTGCATCTTGGTCTTTCCACCTTTCCAACACCGTAACCTTGGCCAGTTGTTGATGGCTGTGTCATACAAACTCAGTGGTTGGGAGTGGGAAGATAGTATCATTGGTGGTCCCGAGAAGCCACTTAGTCTGCTGGGCCGCAAAAGCTACCTAAGATTCTGGTCCGAACGTATAGCCAGATATTTCATGGGTCAAAGTGCTGATGCAGATGGTCAGAAGATCTTCGGCGGACCTTCGAAAAGCAAGGCATCCTTTGCAAAGGAAGAGATGACAGTCAGAGATATCGGTGAGAGGACAGGCATGCTACCAGAAGATGTGATAGCGGCGCTCAACGAGATGAAGATTTGTGCAGCGTCATCACGAAAATGCAAGAAAACCACGGAACTTCAGGAGGCTGATCGGATTGACGAAGTCTCGCCTGCCACAATGCTGGTTAAGCGCTCACAGATCCTAGCATGGGCCACGCGAAACGATATCGACCTCGCTGGTCCCGTAAAAGAAGAAGGCTTTCTAGGAGAGTGGGCGCTCAGTGACTCTGGTTCCGGTACTTCTGAAAGTGCAGGCTCCGAAATTGCCTCTACGTGAGAGTGGCGTTCCACGTGTTTCCATCATTGTCAGTCCTCGTCTCGACTTGTGTGGAATACGCTCTAGCACTGCGGCTGCATCTTGTATCTGCCGCAGGCGCGAACTACCGAGTTCGGTAGACACTAGTTGCAGGATCAGTTTTCTTCACGAGCAACGTTATCTTTCTAAACAGTAATTAGCATGCTGCATGGAACTGGTGCCCTTGGCGCCTAGGCACCTGGTCGGCATTGGCTGGTAGTCAGGGGGTGTTCTCATGGATAGTAGACACGGGAAGACCTTCCTCCACAACGAAGTAGATGACCTTTGTTATCGTCGAATACAAAGATCTCGGATCGATCTACCGACCATGAAGGTCGTCACACTAGCGACCGTCTGCACGAACGCTTTGTTCCGAGTAGCCTATCACACTGTGCTCGCTCAAGCCCTGCCGCGGCGACATACTGCATAGTCGTGACATTTATTGGGAAGCACAGGTCGAGCACCGCATACACAATGAACAGTTCGTAATGAATCACTCGTTGATCAACACAGGTCTACCGAGCAAGCTGGTCGCACGATGCGGTAGTTGTGCCGCAGCCATTCTGCCTCGGAGGAATACACGATCGTCGACACAGATCTGTACCTGTACGACAATGAGGTTGCTGTTGGGACTGGTCCAGAACATTACCTCTGCTAGAAGGATGTGCTCACAAGAAGGCGCTCGTCACGTTTGCTATCAATGAGAGATCTGTGCAACTGAGATTAGTTCCCAGGATCGGAAATCTTCCAGTACGCTATGGGTAAGCTTGCATTGGTGGCAGTCGTGTTCGATTGAGTAAAAATGTCCCTTGTGCAAGCTTGACCGTAAGTAGAATCGCTGGGGCGGTCAGAGCCTCTCACTGTTGAGTGCAAGTCACTTCTTGTAATACAGGTCATCCCGCTTTCCAAGTACAAATGCCGTTTGGTACGGAAACATGCATCTCCGCAACACATGTACAAGAGATCGAGCAACACGCTAGCGATAGTTGTATTTCTGCTATTCGTCCTTTCCCCTGCATGATAATGGCTTTGCATAATAAAATGATGCGGCCAAAAACTTTGTGCTGAAGATGCATGGCGTTGAACCAGGATCGATTAAGCCGCCAAGCAGACAAGAAGAGCTCAGTTTAACGGCCTAATAGCAGCCGCATCTGAACGCCTGGGCTTCCTGGTCAATAACTCCTGGCGAGAATCATAACATGTCACTATTAGCAAAGAAGTTGTCGCCTGGATGATCCGATGGCAAGTTGATGAGGCAAAGCAGGTCACTCTTGCGTTCACTCAAAGACAGCATCGGAACATAGTCAGGGTTGCTGTAACCAGCACAGCATCATGTGCTTGCTTGGGATGCTCAAATACCAAGTTTCCGAAGGTTACACGTCTGGAGAATGAGATCAGTGGAGCTTCGGGCACAAAGGATCGTTATCAACCTGCATTCAACCTCACAGATCGACCGCGGGGTATTTATCTGTTCATACACAGTCGTACAGTGGTAGTTCAAAACGTCCCGGGCACCTGTACAGGGTGGACTGTGACGATGATGTGATAGTATGTTGACGTTCGAGTCCGTTGCCTTTGCCGGGTCCACTATCCATCTTGATTCCGATTCGACCAGAATGAACTTGGGACACTTCGCGCAGGGGTGCTGCACCATCTTGGTTCAGATGGAGTCTGGAAGGATCAAGCACCGCTGCGCTTACCCATTCCGAGGATTCAGCAGAACACCAACCTTCCAGCTTGGGTCGCGGTACTCGGTCTGAGTCGTTGTTTCTCGCCGAACTAGAAACAGGCTTTCCCAAGCATAGAGAGTTTGGAGCGTAACCGAAACTATTTGACATGATTGACAGCGCCCCTCCTTATGACCGTCCTCTGCCTTGGGTGCAATGTGAAGTCTTTCTTCTTGTTTCTCCGCAAGACGGAAGCATACGACGTTCTGCTGAACTTTGCTGGGGAATGCGTCGGGCACATTGCAAGATCTGGGAGCGTGTGTTGGGCTACAGGGTACACAAGGCCTGAAAACGGAGGCGTCTATACGAGTAGATTGGCTTCTGGATTCTAGTCACATTTGATCGTAAATAGAAAAGATCGCAGCTTTCGTGTGATAGTGAATATGCATCAGCACCCATGCACACGACTCTGTCAGGTGTTTGATAGTGTTCATCGACAAACCGTAAGAAGTAGCGAGTCGAGAGAATGGCAGTGCAGAAAATGGAACCGTGGCACGAGTACGAAGCAAAGTGAAAAGCCGCATTTCTTTTCTGGTGTTTATTGTTGATGTTGTGATTTTTGTGGCACGGGTGGGAAAGAAGAACAGGTCCACAATCAACACAACATCCCTGTCGCGTTCTCTATCCCCGATGCATCAAAAGTATAATCCAGAGTAGGCCAGGGTTGTATCAATTATCAGCCTTCGAATTTCCTGCCTGTTCACGCCACGAGAGTGGTGCATCGTCTCTCTAACAGCTTTGAATTGTGATAGCACCCTTACCCGAAACACATTGTTCTGGAGGACGCCGGGACGAATTCAAATATACAGATACACGTTATTCACTCGTTTACCATTTGCCAGCACTTTCCACTTCGCTCGCTAATCTCGGCTTTTTCGAGTATACAACAACTGGGAATTACATCACTGTCATAGAAACTGTTGTGGTTTGAGCTTCTACTTCGACGGTAGACTTCGTTTGCTCACGGTTGTATTCTGAACAAACAGCCACACCACTCACGAATCACATTCCTTACCCGACCGACTACTCATCCGCCTACAAACGTGTTGCCTCGGGTTGTGGCAGCATACGCGAGGATTGCTTCCAGCCTGCCCTCGAGGTCTGCCACCAAAGGATACAAGAACAACCACTTCTGCAATAGGTTCAACGTGGATAAGAAAAGAGCAGTGGAAGGGAGGAAGTGTAGGATAAGAAGAGATGGCCACGACGGATGCACAATCAATTTCATCTGCTGATGGTTCGGCGTTTACTTGGTTGCTAGAGCATGTCATGGCATACCCAGGCACTTACGAAATACCTCTAAGGACCATGTACACCTTGAACGCCACGACTCATGCACGAAAAGACCCTTTGCCCTCAGGCATGGTTGGGAATGCCTTTCCTAGTAGCAACGGTCCAGACAATGCCAGCATGACCACAGCGACAGCAGCAGCTCAATTGAAAGCTAATCTCATGACCCACATTGCCCATCAACCGGCACAACCACAATCGTTACCTCCCAGTTTCATCACTAGCTTCGTCCGACGCTGTTTCTCCCCCGACCTGACGCAAGTCGACTTCCCTCAAGCATTGACTGCTCTCGACTACCTCAAAGACCTAGAAACGCGAAGGAGGAATGAGATTCTGGCTGCCCTCTCGCACTTGGGTGTTCAGCCAGCCGACGTCCACGATCGGGAGAAGATCAGACAGGACTACCCGAACGCTCACCGCTGGATCGAGGACATGGAGGAGAAGGAGCGTAAGATCAGGTTCCTCTATACTCACGTTTACCTGGGCCTTAGACGGTGGACATTGGTCAATGAGATGTCTTTGAAACCCTTTAACAAGCACAACTGCCTGTCGATGCTCAATACACTCTACCCTCCTGTCTTAGCAGGGTCGCCATTCGTCCCGGTCACTCCACAATTAACGCAGCAAATTCTCGCAGCTCAACGCAATCAGTTCTTTCGCTATGTCACTGCGGTCGAGAAACATGGCACCAGTGTTCTCAAGACGGTCATGTCTCAAGCCGCACGACCAGGAGAGCAGACTGGCTGGCCAAAGGTTCGTGAAGACCTCGACAAGTACCTCCGAATGGCCAACCTAATCATCGACGAATGCCTCGACACTACAGGGCGATCAGTGTCACCAAGAAGTGCTGCCTTCCCTTCCAATGTCATGGACGACGAGCATAAACGCAAGGTTGACTCTGGCATCTCATTCGGCTCTGGTTATGCCTCAAATAGAAGCTCGGGTCAAAGCCATATGACACGACCAAGCACAAGTAGCAGTGCAAGCAACCATAGTAGGCAAACTTCCAGAGACAAACCATTGGAAAAAGCACTACCGGCAGCTCCTGAAGAAGCTGAAACTGCAACACCCAAACCAGCAGGGTCTGCTTTGGAAAGAATCGCAAGAGAACTCTACCGAATCGGAAGCCGCACTAATATGCGTGACGATGCACAGTCTCGACCTACGGTTCGGACGAATAGCGACGACGCTCCAGTAGCAGACTCTGAACCTACATCACCAACACCGGGTCGTACCTTGCGATGGAAGCGCAGCCTCAAGAACATACGACCTAGCAGCCGTATACGATCCGACAGCACATCAAGACCTGAGAGTCGTAACGGTTCGGTAGGCCAAACGAGCGAGGTACCAAACTTCGACCCAGAGGTCATGCGACGACAGAGGGAAGCTTGGGAGGCACAACATTCTCGTCCGAAATGATACAACCACAAATACGTTCAGCGATGCTATGATCAGTTGGAGTGTAAGGAGCTATACCAGAAGCTCAGGATCGATTCTTTTTGGTGATAATGTACTATACGACTTGACGATAATGCAGGCCAGGTGTTCAGGATCGTTTTTGTTTTTGGGCCAGGGATTTGTATTGCGAAATGTGTAATGCTAACAACAAACTACACAAGACGGGGACGCTCTCACGAGCAAAAGTTTGGAAGCACGAGGAATTGGGTCGCGAGTAGCAGTCATGGCCAGGAAGATACAACAGGCCACGGGGTTGCCGTTTCCGACCAGGCGTGCTTCAACATACAAACACAATACATTTTAGAAGCTGCATAAGCTGATGAACAACGATTTGAAAGTGCAACTCATGAATACGAGCTTCTTCATTTTCCAGCCGTTGGAGAAATCTTCTGATTGGAGTACAGCCGACGTCCATTACGGTTGACCCCCTTTTTCTGATTTGACCGAGCAAGCGTAGACTACGAACGTCCATAGTCTTTACGTTTTCAAGGTTGTGTTTCACCACATTCTGCCTTCACGTCTTCTCCCCTGTACGCACCGTGACCCGCGTCAGTCGTTCCTGCGCATACATTTGACCTACTGCAATCAAATATTGAGTTTGACATGTGCCACATGGAAAGTCCAGAGCATTCGAGCTCAAATGGCGCGTTACTGGCAAATGCAGCCTCTTTTCTTGTCTTCTCGCTAGAGGAATTATTTTCTCGAACCTTCACGGATGACGTGTTCTTTCAACCTTTTTGTCGGGACATCTGAAGAAGCCACAGACAAGCATTTTACGTGTCTATCTTAACTCTTCCGTAGAAGACTCTCACCCGTATATACTGTATGGCTTCGTGTCCCATTCGACAGTATACGACGAGCCGCCGATGGTCCAGACTCATGTGAAGGAGTACGTATGTTGTTGCTAGCGGTCAGCCACCAACGCCTCGCATTTCCACTACCATGTGGTCGACGTCGAATCCTACGATACGGCGTTCAGCTCGGTGAGACGCGTTCCCAGAAATGGGACGGTCACTTTACCACCCAGAAAAGAACGTCCAAAGTCGATGCACATGCCATGGATTGTGGATTTCCTCGTGAGCCGCTGGTGCTATCTATCTTTGGACAATACAAGACCCCAAACGTGCGCGTAAAAGAAGGTCTGCATGGAGTCAAGAAGCGGGAAATTTTTGTACCTGCATATCGTGTATGCAGGTCGTGGAGAGTTCCGATTGCCAAACCTACTTGTACAGTACTAGTCACTAGTAGATGCGACTCGGCGAAACGAGTCAGCTTGTAACCCACAACGATGCAGCGTTTGATAAAATCTCACGGAGGTTTAGATATGCAAGTGCGAGCTTGGAGCTCAAACGTGAGCAGACCTAAAAGAGGAAGCTACCTGCCACGTGCCTACTTCCGAGCATCCCACGATCTATATATGCCTGAGGTGTTAAGGCATCAACCCAGATGTCGATATCGAGCCTGATGTTGCGGCATAGTAGACGACTCGAATTTCAGAGCAGAGCAATCGCACAATTGTTAGGTCTAACGAAGGAAGTACAGAAAAAGCTGCCCAAACAGTGTTCATCGAAACCACACAAATTTCCGTTGATCCTAAAGTGCTACCCTTGATACTCCGAATTAAACCCCAGAACGACAATAAACAAAGCACCGTCACGAAAACCACTTCGAACAATCCAAGAGAAACGAAGTCACCCAGCACATTACCTGAACAAAATTCTCTCTCTTGCTCCTCAAAATGGCTACCAAACCCGAAGAACCAAAATCCAACCCTCGCGGAATCCCAACATTCCCCTTCCTACCAAACGTCACAGACTACGTCAAATCACAACAAGAAGTCGAAGGCACACTCCAGCGCTTCCAAGAAATGATCTCGAAATACCAGTTCATGAGTCAGAATGTCGAGAGAAGGGCAGCGGGGCTAAGGGAGAAACTGCCTGAGATGCGGAAGAGTTTGGAGACGGTCAAGTTTCTAAGGATGCAGAAGGGGATGAGTGCGAATGACACAGATGGAGACGAGTTGGAAGACGACCTAGATGACAAAAGCGGTATAATAGAAACGACATTCCCGCTACAAGATACGCTCTACGCACACGCGACAGTTGACACGAAGAACTTGGAGGAAGTATATCTTTGGCTAGGCGCGAATGTCATGGTTGCGTATCCTCTGGACGAAGCGGAAAAACTGTTACAGGAAAAGCTGGATAAGGCGAAAGAGTCGCTAAAGGCGGCTGAGGAGGACTTGGAGTTTGTCAGGGTGCAGACTACGACGCTTGAGGTCGCGACTGCGAGAGTGCATAATTGGGATGTGGGGGAGAAGAGGAAGTTGAGGGAGCAGGGGAAGCTGGAGGATAAGGAGAATGATTGATGAGCTTTAACCTGTGGCTCAAATTCCAGCACTGTACACGGCTCCGAATGAATGCCAAAAAGACAGCCTATTCAATTCCACAAACACCAGACCTCTCCAGCATTCAGATATACCACAACCCACCTGACGGCTGTCCAGGCGCAACCGTACCTGAATCAGAAACCTTGTCGAAGAGCTGCCGCCTCTTGTAGCGACCGGCGTTGTTCCCAAGATGATTTCATGACGTCCAGCATGTCTACATCTGCACTCTCGACTCACTTAAAATCGTTGAACTATCGGTGCCTCATCCCTACACAATGCCTATGGGGTGGCGTTCACATTGTGTAGATACACAGATGCACTCGTTCAATCGCAGACTGTCACAACCACTGATAGTCCTGACGTATGGAAGCCTGTGTCTCCTAGAGGAGAGAACCCCGTTCTATAGACATTCTTGATGTACAGGGCCTGACGAAACGTTGCTGCAGCATAGTCACGGTAGCAGCAAGACGGGTGCAAACATATTTGAAGGTCTCTGGCGAAACTGAATCGTACTACAACAGAGGCGATGTGGATTGTAAGATCAGACGGGAAACGATCTATGCACAATAGCTTGTCATTGTTGGTCGATCTACTACTATATAGGACCACAACGTGTTACACTCACCACACCTATACAATACCACTCTATTGGTCATGCTTTGTAAAGCTCATATGCTAGCTCATCTGTTCAATCTACACTCACTCAAGAGATGGAACAAATATTGTCGTTGTGCTGAGCTTCATGGTCTCGAGAAGGCCTTATTGCAGTACACGAAAGGAATGTGTGAGGTTTGGAATCGAAGAGACCATCTATTTGCGTGAACCCTGTCGCTCAAGACCAGCTTCGCAGGTGCGGTTGGCCCATACAATTTGGACTGAGTCAAGGAAGAAGCCAGTCTCTAGCTCTCCTTGCTTTGCCTCGAACCGAATGGATGACAAATTGAAGAACTTGCTGGCATCAAAGGAGATCTTGCTTAATGCACATGGTGGCTTCATACATATGCCTGGAGCAGGGAACACTGCTTCAACAGCAACGACTTCTTGGCCGTCAGCAAGGCTGGTGCTTGGGGAGACAGTCGCCTGCCATTGATAACCCGTTACTTTGAGAGTGCAAGGTATGTTCGATACTGTATTGTTGCAGCCAATGTAAACAGCCCAAGGATTGAACCAAAAGGTGCTATTGTACGCTCGTTGTCCGGCACCGAATGACCCAGGAAGATCTCGACCCTGCAAGCCAGCGGTATTGATGTTGCCAGCATCTGTTGGGTCATAGATGGCCAATTGATCCCCATCAACTGGTGAGAATGGAGCTGGTGGAGGTGGACCATACCCGTACCCACTCGACCAAGAGAAGTGAACGTAGGGACTGAAAATTGGCGGTGTAGCAGTGTCGTTAGGATTGTTCGTTGAATAGGCTGGCAAGTCATCAAATGTGACAGCAAAATCGGCAACTTCGCCACATGACGAGGATGGTGCTGGTGCTGGCGAAGCGGTAGAGACCGAGCCCGCACTGGACGACGTTGATCCTGCGTCTCCATAGGTCTGAGTAATTGTTGTTACTGGCAGCGTGACGATGACAGTACCTGTCACAACAACACTACTTTTGGATGGCGACGAGCTGAGGGATGTAGTATTACCGTACGAAGTTGGAACTGCAGGAATGCTAGCTGCTGAAGTCGAGCTCGGCTGCGCGGGTGGTGCAGGCAAAGAGGCGGCTGTCGACGTAGATGTAGGCTCAGATGGTGGTTTCGGGATAGAGCTGGGTATGGACGTTGAAGTAGCCTGCTCTAGTGTGGTATTACCAGCTGTGTTTGCTCCATGCGACAGCGTCCCAGAAGGATCGTATACACTTTGGGGAATAGGATCAATACCTGGAGGTGTTGTCATGAGTTTTGTTGTCTCGAATGTGGTTGGCAATATCACCAGTGTTCCTTGCCAGTTGTTGCACCAAGACGCCCATACACCGTTTATAGGTGCAAACACCATCGAGCATGTCTGTCTCTTCTCAAGTCCTCGGGCAGTGATTGAGAGATTCGATGAGGGAGTGTAGACTGTTGTCAAGGGCGTAATCGTCTCAGTCGATACGTACGTTGTGATAGTGATTGTGCCGTCATTGTTAGAATCCGACGCTGAGCTTGTTGACGAGGCCTCTGACGCAATGTTTGTCTTCGGAGTATCCCAGGCAGGAAAACTGAATACAGTTGTAGCGACAGCAGCTGAGGTTTGTCCTGTGCTGATGTATATCACTGAATCGTCGTTTGGAAGATCAGTACCAAGAGCTGCTGGGGCTGAGGCTGTAGCGGAGAATAAGAACGGTGTAGTTTCTGGTATTGTGGTGTAGTCGGTAGGACGGTTCTGACTTTGCTGGAGTACTCCTGCAGACTCAACCGCTGACACATGAGAGAAGAAGCTTGCTAGAGAACTCGGGTCTGCTGCAACCATTGTGGCCTCTGGGGGAGCTTGAATGACAGTAATGGTGATAGGAGTTGGACAAGGCCTGTAGCTTTGTCAGTCCCGGACAGTCACTGTAGAAGATTTACTTACTCTTGTCGAGGTAGGATCTCGGCGGGCATATAACGAGTGACTGTGTGGGTGCATGCACATGATGGACTAGAGCAACAGCATGGTTAGCGTTTATGCTATGGGACAACAGGTGGATTGACTTGCATCTGAGCTCGCTGCTCAACTCTACCAGGGACTAGAACAGCAGCCTGAGCCCAAGTGCTGATCGCTGCAAGCAGCAACGTAAGTTTGGGGGACATCAGGGATCTTTGGGTGCTGTATCAGTTTCGATGGTGGAAAAACGATCGTCTTTCAAAGAATGACAAGAAGTTGGGTTGAGAGGTTGGAAAAGAACGATAATCAGGCGTGGTGGTTGCGAAATAGTAAAAAGAGAAGTGGTGAGGAAATAGCGCAGATATCGAGGAAAGTACAAGGCTGTCAACTTGCACCTGCCTGCTGAAGTGAAGGTGAGGCGTATAAACACTCGTTGTGTTTTTCGTGCACGATTTTGCGAATGTTAGCCAGGACAACAGCTTAAATACTTACGCTGTATGAAATAGCAGAAACTAGCAAACGCCATTGCGTCCTTGAAACTCAGCCTGTTTAGATGAAACTACCTTGATCCTAAGTTTTGATATTCGAGCTCTATTCTGCCACCACCAAACAACGTTTCGTCTCGAGAAACGGCTACCTACCACGTGCCAAGCGTGTATCCGTTGTTATGGTCCACATGGATCGTTATTAGAAAGATGTCAGCATTGTGGTGACTGCACTGCTATTAGTCAAGCTATCGTGCAGTGTATGCACAGTGTCTACTCAAATGGACAGTGGTGACTCTTAGTTGTTGCCATTGTGGTTACAGTAACGAAGAATCGACGTTGGCCAAGGAAATGAGTCGTTCAGCTTCGATCAGTGGAATTGGTATAAAGGATGCCTGCATATGTAACACGAGATCCGGAAATTTGTAGAATCCGCGCTGCTTAGCCATCGAACATTCAATGTCCTCGACAGCAACGGCGACGCAAGCCTTGTCGCAGAGCAAACTGCACCACATAATCGCCCCATAACCCAACAATCCTTGCTTTGTCATAGTTAGTGCTTCAAAGTGGTCGACATCCCACATACCTGGCCTTCTCAAATGCCTGTGCTGCCTGACCAAGCTCATGACCATAGCAAATAATCGGTACCGAATCGAAGAAAGGGTTGACTCCTGTGCAAACTGGCAGTAGCAACATGATTTCAGAAACGACCATCGTCGTGCCTCTCGCCTGGGCCATTTATCGATCAGCCTCGGGGCGAGATGCATACTCCTCTTGCGGATCTCCTCGACTCTGAAAAGCTCCAGATCTCTCGAGCATTCCTCGGAAACGATGTCGGCAGCCTGGACATTGTGTCTCAGGGAACGCCACTTTAAGTCCCGTGCAAATCCAGAGGGAGATTGTGTCGCTGAGAAGCAAACACACTGCTGCGATCTACGGTTGATTGCACCACAACAAGAATGGGGTCTCGAAAGTTGCGATGGAACCTAGTCTGGTTCGCTTTGCTTGCAGAGAAGACCAAGATGGTTGGGAAGCTGCTAAGCTACCAAGACCTACACACGCATCCATGCCATGGATTTGTTTACGAGTGAAGAAAGAGAATTGGAGTCGAAGAGTCCCGGTCAGGGATAGGGAGCATCGAACTGGATGCCTGAGAGCCATATCAATCTCCTTCCGCTCATAACCAGCGTTGTCTTCACATTACCACATCGTTCTCGTCTCTGTGACAATGGGATCCTACGTATGAACTCGAAATTAGAAAACATCGTAGAGAGTCTGTGGTGCGGCGAAAGAGGCCAGAACAAGACAGATTCCGTGATTGAAAATCGCAGGGTAGTATCAACGTTGAACACTTCATAGACTATTTCTTTCTGCCGCAATTGTTTCAGGCTAAAGTAAATCACCACTAGAAGCTCGAAACTTAATGAACCCTGTTGTCTTTTAGAAACACATATCAACGAAGACGAGATATTACGTGGCTTGAGATACACCCATTCCGCTGCCAATGCGACAAATATACCCAAGCATGTCTTCAAATGCAACCAGAACTCCTGTAGTAAGAAAAAGCAAAGCAGAGGGTATCTCATGTCAGTGCGCGGACCTTCAAAAATCACTCAACGCTGAGCCACCGCAAGGCCTCCACCGATCCTATAAAAGACTTATAATGCAACGTCGTGAGGTCGTGAGGTCAATTCGTCAAGGGTATCATAAATCTTCGCTAATCATCGATTATCGTCGAGCTGTTTCACCAGTAGCAACAGCCACTAGTGCTTCAAGTCTGTCAAGATTGCTGTCTCGTCTTGTGCCTGTCCTTGTGTATGCATGCGATTGTTCATGGCTAGAATGAAACGACTGAGGTGGTGACATGGGCGACGCTAGACAGGGCTACAAGCAGAATTAGCGCTGTGCACAACCCAACGTTTTCCTATCGACTCACTGTATGCTGAGCTTCGCCCACCAGAAGTTGTGGCTCAATGTAGCCGTTGCTATGTAGGATAGTTGGGTGTATCTCCGCCACAGAAGTGCCTGGAGTTGGGATGCCGTCACTGCTACTGGACTCTGGTGAGGTTCGATATGCAACATGCGAACCATTGTAGCCACCCGATCTTTTGATACGCTTTGATGCAGAGGTCTGCAGGTCCAGTGCCTCTTTTGCCATCTGCTGGTGATGCTGTGCATTGACAGTGTGCATTGGAGGTCCCATTACTGCTGGCTCTGGCGCGACTGCAAATTGCCGTGCTTGGGTGTCTCTCAGCTCATCGAGCTGCTGTAAGGTGTCCTGGCCCCAACTCGTTGTTGGCCTACCGTTATCATCGATCTCAGGATACTGACTGCGTCGAGAACCATCCCACGACACATGTGAGATGTGCCCGCGCCGCGGATCTCTTATTTCAGGAGCGGCCATTAGGGATTGAGACGATGCCGGGTTGCGTCTCGGTGGAGTCGTGGGCCGGTGCTGAACATGATCGAAGCTTTCTATGCCTGGCAGACGAGGAGCTTGTCCAGCTGCAGACATAGCGTTTTGTGCATAAGCAGGCTGTGGCGCATCTGGCGTCTGCGAATAAGTCAGGCCACTCGTAGCAGGCCTGTTATAGTTATGGCTGATGTTTTGGTATGTAGAAGGATGCCACGTCCGTCGCCTCCAATCTTCCGCAGAAGAGACCGGCATGTTGGACCCATGAGTAAGGACTGGTGATGTAGGGCTTGTGACAATGCTGGAAGTAGGTGTATTCGGTACAGCTGGTCCTGGACCATAGGTCGCACTATACTGATATGGGTGTGGGACATGCTGAAAAGGATTGATGCTAGATGGTACGGAGAGTCTCCGACCAGGTGTCCTAGCATCACCTAAGAAGCTTCCACCCCTTGAATGTGTTGCGACGGGCGAAGTAAGTGTAGATGCAAAGCCCGGGCTTCCTGGGGTGCCAGGAAAAGTCGCCGAAGTAGGTGTAGTCAAATCAGCCGGGGAGTGCGCAGCATAGTTAGAATACGTGGGCGGCGTAGTAGGTCTGTTGTCACCAGCCATGAGCAGCGGTGGTGGTCGTCTTCGGGCGTCAGTCGCATTGCTATAGATTGAAGAAGTAGAGCCAATGCTGGACGTGGAAAGATTCCTGCTATGCCCTCGGCTATGGCTGCCACTGCTCGATGTAGTGCTCGTTCGTGGCTTCGGCGCAGGACGGACACGATCAGTGCGAATTTGACGCTGATAGCGTGTACCTGTCGCAGCAAGTGAGTCAGTCGGAATCTCCTCGTTTACATGCACAGTCTGTGCGTGTTGACGAAGGTTGTCGAGACGCGAGAACCTGCGATTGCAATGACATTGGAAAGGGCGCTCGCCAGTATGCTTCCGAATATGACGGGCAAGGTGCTCGCTCCGAGTGAAGCTTAGATTACAAGGCGGGTAGCCTGTGCAAAAGAACCTCTGCCCTTTCTTCTTGCGAGCACCCGTCTCATCTTCATGCTGTCCATCCTCGTTGTCTGAGCCTTCATCCTCTTCAGCGCTGTCATCCATTTCCATTGCATCAGAATTGGAGCGCTTGTGAAGTACTTTCTGCTTATCGATATCCTTGTCCGAAGGGGACTCTTGTACGTTATTGTCCTCAGGCCTCACGCTCAGATCACTGGATAGCATAGGTACGGACTCCGCCTCGGGAACGATAGTGGCAACATCGGTTGGTCTCGGGGATTGTATCCTGACGGTAGGTCTAGGAGTTGTCGGCGTGTTCTCATCGTCGTGCTTCTCCCTGTGAGAGGTTTCTCCCTCGATCATTAAAGCCGAGATAGCGGCCATGGCGTGCGGATGTGGACTTGTCAAGGATGTAGCCAGAGGGGACTCTCACTCGAAGAAGAGGCCGATTCCATCAATGTGCTGTTATCGAATCTTCTTGGCAGCGAGTCTAGCAGGGACCGAGTTTGAGTCTGCTTGTAACGCGTACCCAGCCGCGAATGTTAGGTCAGACGTGGGACGAAGGGAAGAGGAAGATGCGGTAAGTTCAGGCGTAGGCTCGACCCATGTTGTGAGAGGCGATGTGCAAAAAGTATTGCTGTCGCCAGTAGCCAGAACCTCGATACTTCGCAAGAAGCAGCAGATTATTCAGTAGCGTTGTATCGACAATGGCAACAGGATGAATAACGTGCTTGGTCGATGACTTGCCTCCGATTGCCTACCAGGCGAGCGGGCGTGGAGACCGGTTGATCGCTGCCCGGCTGATAATTCCAGCACGGTGGATATAGGGATTTTCGGTTTGGGCCTCCAGCTTCTACTTTTGAGTCGGTGAGCCACGAGTAACTGACACAGAGGAGAATGTCACGGTATCAACAGTGATGATGCTGTCAATTACGGCGGAAAGTTGAGGGCTGGCACATGCGAACAAGAATGGTGCGTGGGACTAGGCAAGCCTCCGACAACTTAGTCAAGTGGGGATGGATCGTAGTCCAGTCGAAAGAGGTGGCTTACCAGGTAGATCAAAAGCCAAACGCCCATTGATTGTCCTCGCAAGGACGAATATACGTAGCCAGTAGCGAGTAATGGTAATTCTGTAGTCAAGAGGAAATCAGATATAGTTCTCTCGTTCTGCAACGTAGCCTGAATGGGCATGTCCTTGGAACAACAAGCGGGGTGCGCTGACGCCAATGCTACGCCTCCAGAGTCAAAAGTCGTGGGTAGTTGCCACTAAAGCGGCCTGTGCGCCATTCTAGGGCTCCATCTGCCAGGGCGTAGCTGGCCAAGCTTAGATAGGCATGCTATTCGCTAGACCTCGCCGTCAACGTGCATCTTTGCAAACTGCAACCAAGAGTACACCCATCCTGACTTGTGGTATGTGGGAGCATTATCACAGGACTTTTGGCGCAGCAGAACGATTCCGCACCTTGCCATTCAGCCGTACACGCTACCTGTACCTCGGTGAGAGGTTGGATATATATATGTATATGGATTGGGAGACCACCGCATAAACGAAGGGCACACAACTATCGCATGTGTGAAAGCCGTACGGCATCAAGGATGCTTTCCGAGAGACTGATTTGCAAGCACGTTTGACATGCTATCGCGCCAGAAGGCGGCTAACAGCGCCGTAAGATCTCTCGTTGTCACAGGCCACGCAGGACTGGCGGTTGAGTAAGTATTCGAGTAGATCCAGTCTACTCTACTCGTGTAGTCTGTTCACAAGAAGAAATATTGTCAACGTCATATCGAGGATGAAGTCAGGTACAGGAGAAGTGCCTGATGCATGCATGCGAGCCGATCTCGAAAGCAGCATTAGCCTTCCAAATCTGGCTTCTGCATGCAGAGTCCGGCACCTGTTCTCGTCAGAAGGTTGAATTTGCGGTTATCGTCTGCGTTTCCAAGTGTTGTGATCTTGCAATGACCCCTCGGTATTGGTATCACGGCCTTCCTGCGCCCGAGGTCTTCTGACCTGGTGCATGCCATCCCTGTAATTAATGCAGGTGAGCCGGACTCTAGCGTTGCAAAGCTAGCTTTTAGTGGTGAGATGTTGTTGTTGTTCTCCTGATAAGAGACGTGTTCACCTATGTGTCGCGTCAAGGCTTTGATCCGTCTGGGTTTCGCAAACCGCCCTTACCTCCCGGCGACATGCATGAGTTGAAGCCGTCAGCATCTCACCGGAACACGAGTCACACCCGTGGAAGCAGACAACTACTCGAGTAAGGCACAACGTAGAAGAGAAAGTCATCCCACGGGTAGGAGCGGAATCATCACCCGTGTGTTTTGGCAAGTGCTTTATAGATGCGTCGAGCCATACCTGCAGTCCAAGAAGCTCTGGCTAGAAGTTGTATAGCCTTTCCGAGTTGTAGCTGCACTCTTGCCGAACCTGTCTGTGTCAGATGCGCGCGCTATCCTCTGAGACATTTCAAGTTGTAAGTGTCGGCTTACTAACGATTCAAACTGCAGTCCATCTTTCACGGTCGCAGGAAGCCCTTGTGTTCGATCTGCCATCTATTGTTTGCTACATTTCATCCGTGACAGAAACTATACATGCGGCTCGCCTTTCGACAGTCGTTGCAAGCTTTAAATTTGTCCGCTTTCCTGCGTATTTAAATCGTAACATATCATCATTCAGACACAAAATAACCCATGCTATATCATTCAATCATCCTCGTCGTTTTGTACTTGCCAACTCAATATTTGCATCCACAAAAATAAAACTGGTAGCTGTGTCAGTAAGGACTCAACCCGAGAAGAGTACTGAACCTACTCGTCGAAATCAGGGCCCAAGAAAAGACAGCCTTCCAACAGGAACAGATATTATCCTGCGTTAGCCAAGCCAGTGTCTCAACACTTATGCCGCGGTATTCTTGCCCTGTCACATATGTGTTGCAGTTGGAGTTTATGTTGCCCGAGGAGCTAAAGAGTTGTATCGATGTTTCGATGAGTGTGGTCAACCACAGAACAAAAAGGATAAAGGAGCAGATCAAGATGATCCCGGGTATCAACATGCGCCTTGCTGCCAGGATAAGAATAACGAGGAGAAAGATCAAGGTCAGCGAAGCCGTGACAATGCCAAATGGAAAGAGCCTGCGACCTGTTAGCTACCACGTTCTTCCCAAGTGCTCCTGACACTCACCATGGTACACCAATTTGCAGTTGGTTCTGCACGCTGATAAACCACGCGAAGATTCCTAGCACAGTAGATGCGCCAGCCAATATCACAAATATCCACAAGTTGAGTTGCACCTCTGGCCAACGGTATTTCCGGCGGGTCTCCCGGTAGATGACCTCTGTTGCCATCTTGACTTGGAAAAGCGCCGCGCTTATTCTACAATCCTGTCGTGTCTAGTGCTGCTCGGCTCCTTGTGCGATGTCTATGCTTTACAATGTAGGCATCGTCGTAGACAGAACGAGTGAATGTGTAGATCGATGTAGGATAGCGAGTGGTTCAAAGATCGAGAGGGTCGGTGGTGTATGTAGCTGAAGAAGGAACGTGTGAGGTGCAAATGTGTAGCTGCCCAAGCGACTGCGATGCTGTTATTAGTCGACGAACGACAGCAAAATGCGTCGGTCAACACGCTTCGATGTCCGACGAATCAGCTGTGACTACTTTTTGGCGACAAGCACACCTGCACAGTCTTGCTCTGGTCTTGGTCGTTGCTGATGCTTTCAACCACTCTTAATAAATGTGGATTGATGCTCGATGAGAATTTGTGCAGAAGCTACAACGTCGTAGAAAGCTGTTGTTGTAGCATAATCAACCAATGGTAATATCAAAGATTTTCCAGCAGTGCCTGTAACCCATTGAATGACGAAAACAATGGTCGTCAGGCACAACCGAGCAACTTGAAGCCAGGGTTGATGGTCATGGTGGATCTAGCCATGCAGCCACTGGACCTGTTTGGTTCCCAACCTGGAAAATCGAGAGTTCCATAGAAATTAAAGACCATCATTTTATGCAATGCGAACACTACTTGTCTCTTCAGGCCTTAAGCGCATGAGCCCTGATGCGGTCAATGTCGAACAGAGAATGCACTTCGACAATCTTGTCATCCCGAAAGTCATATATCACGTTTTCTGTGTAAGAGAACGGATGATTGTCAAGCTTGATGCCGATGAGCTCCAGTGTAGTCGTCTTGGTGGTAAAGACGAGGAGAGCTGCAACATGATCATCATTCGCGATCAAACGTTTGATCTCAACCTGAACATCTGTTTCGACGATGTTCTTGAGCAACAGGTCTTTGTATCCTTGTAGGCCGAGTACGGCTCCATTGTGGACGACACCATCTGCCACAAATGTTGCAATACTGTCCAGGTCATGATCGCAAATGGCTTGTATGTATTTGCGATATATCTCTGCAAGGTGCGAGTCTGTGTTTGATGGCATATTGTGTCTGCTTTGATTGAATTTTGCTTCGATATCATGGATTGATATGCCAGACATGCATCTCAGGCACACTTCAAGGGCGCGTCCCGCACCTTCCCTGGCGTGTCGCCATGGCAACGCGATTTGTTTGCTCCCGACTTCATTTTCGAAGTTCACGAAACTACAGGTACGAGTAAACCCTTCATTAGTAAATTACTTCACTACCGAGAACGATGGACGACGGGCTACCTGAACTAGACGCATTGGTACTACGACCATCCACAGGATCAAACAAAGCGTTGCGAGTTCCAGCGACTGCACTACGGAGATCCCCTCGAAAGCAGAAACCTGATGCAGTGAGAGAAGATATTAACAACCTCCATGACGTGCCGAACCTGTCAGCATCCAGTCGGCAACGCACAAGTAGTCGACAAAATCTACCGCCTAGCAATGTACTGAAGTCTATCCAGAGTCGAGCACGTAAGCTCGAAGAAAAAAAGACGTGCAACCCAATTGACGTGTTGCAAAAGCCCATACAGGCAACCATTGAGCCAGTGGAGCTTTTCCAGAACAACTCGAACGATGGATTTCACGATCTTTTGGAACCGATTCTTCAGATATCTGCACGACAGAGGCTCGGTTCTACTGAGCTCGGGTATGATAGACAGAGGAATACTAGGAAGCTCGCTTCAGGAACGTCGAACGTGATAGGAGGCACCAGAAAGGATATGGTCAAGACCATAAATAAAAAGAGTAATGAAAAGATGGTACCTGCACGATCCAACCCTTTTGTTCTGAGAGAGTCATACTGTGACGACCTTAATGAAAGCTCGGGAACAGATGGTGAAGATGAAGATACAGATCTGAGTGGCTTCATTGTCGATGATGATGTAGATCTCAGCTTCTATGGTTCAGCTGACGAGTTGTCGCCAGATAGTGAACTTGATCGGCGAAACAGGACAAGGCAGAGGACAGTTGTGAAACCGAATTCAAGGCGACGGTTGGTGCGTGGTAGTCGCAATGTTGAGTCTGGTCGAAGGAAAGACACAGACACAGCGTTATCGAAGGCCTTTGACAGCATGAGTCTAGGCGTAGGCGCACTTGAGGACGACAGGAATGCTAGCCGAACGAAAACGCTGGAAGTCGTTGATTTGATGTCTTCACCAGTCACGAGAGCGGTAGCTCAGGAACTGGACGAAGAGAGCGAGCAAGACGAAACGCCAGAGCAGTCATCTGAACATCCTTTTTCAAAAGTAGGAGCTCTCAGGCCAAATCCTACAACTCTGATACGTGGTGACCAACCACTCCCGTCGAAGAGCAGAACTCAGCCGTCAGACCACGAACATCAGACAAAACAAGAGGAAACAGCTGAAAGACCTGTCACGCCTCCTGCCACGCCATCCAAATCGCCCTCCAAGTCGCTACTCAGATCACCTACTAAGCTCCTCTCGCCTTCAAAGCGTACGGTCCAGGCGCCCAATTTTCTTCATCGTCAAAGCATCGATGCCTTTTGGGACCACAATACGGTGAACGAGTGGCACGACACGAACAGTCCCAAGAGGGCCCCATTGCTGTCACCAAGGAAGAATCCTCTTGCACGATTCGTACTAGAAGCACATGACGATATTGAAGAGCCATCGGACGCTGACCACTCACAGCCCACAACGACTTCACAAGACGCCTTCGACGACTCGACTGATTCTCTACCTTCGCCCAGTGAATCCCCTTCAAAATCACGCTCACCCTCCAAAGTTTCTGCGTTGAAATCTGAACAGGCACGCATAAGAGAAGAGAAGAAGGCTAGACTTGCAGCAAAGAAGGCTTTCGACTCTACAAAGGAAGGACTAGCACTTAGTCTACTCCAAGCCCTTGACCAGTACGTTACAGAGTCCAAGATCACCACTATGTCAGCCTCGACAGGAGGCATCAAAGTGATCTGGTCAAAGACCCTACGATCAACAGCCGGAAGAGCAAACTGGAAGCGTACCATAACGAAGCCCTCTGGAAGTCCTATCAAGGGCGATCCGAACAGTACCTCTGTAGAAAGACAACAAGGCGTGGTCGTCCAGCACTTCGCAAGCATCGAACTAGCCGAGAAGATTATTGATCGACCCGAACGTCTAGTCAACACACTTGCTCACGAGTTCTGCCATCTAGCCAACTTCATGGTCAGCGGAGTCCGAGACCAACCTCACGGAGAATCATTCAAACACTGGGGCAAGAAAGTGACATCCTGGCTGCGATCTCCTAACGCAAAACAGGCCCCTGGTTGGCAAGCCGAATGGTCACTAGCAGAAGTCACGACTAAACACTCATACGTGGTAGAAACGAAATACCTGTGGGTCTGTACGGGTCGACCAGCCAACAAACAGAAGCAGACCCTTACTATGAAGATGTTGGATATCGAGGCCGAAGACGAAGAAGGCTGTGGTGCGGAGTATGGACGCCATTCGAAGAGTATTGACGTTGAGAAACAGAGATGTGGACGTTGTAAGGGGTTCTTGGTGCAGGTACGTCCTACTCCGAGAGCTGCTGCTAGCCCGAAGAAAAGTCCTTTCAAGAAGCGGGTTGCGAGTAAAGAAAGTGGGGTGACTAGTCTGGAGAAGTTGGTCGAGGTCATTGAGCTGAGCGATTGAGGCTAAATGGTTTGGGGTAGTGTTTCTGTAGTTGATGGTCAAGGAACAGTCAACGAAAGCTCCTTCTTGATCTTCTGAGTTCGTGAGTGTTGCCGATCCCTCCCGCCAACGACTTCAGTCAATGTGGCTGTAGTTCTCGAGGCTGAATCTCTGGTTTGTGTTGATGCTCCGTATCGTCTGAAAAAGCTGCGATAACAACCGATCAGACGTATATTCCCTTACTGACTATCTAAATTGTCGCTGTGGCTCAATTGTTGCTCCCGGCCAGCCGAGGAAGTCTCCCGTATTGAGAATGCGAAGAGTCGTTGTTCTGTGAGTGTTGTCGTATCGGAAGAACCTGGTAAGGACCGTTCACCCTCTTCAATAGCCTTGTAGTATCTAGAGGTGACCGTACATGTCCTCCAACAAATCTTTGTGTCCATATACGCGTCTGTTGAGGACGTAACCTCATTCTCCACCTGCGAAGAGACTGAAATCCTCAACACTGAGAGTCTCCATAATCTTCTGCATGATATTGTCGGCGACTGCTAGCTCGGTCAAAGCAGCTTCGCTCTGATTGCCGCTGAATTCTTTCATCGGAATATTGATACGAACACACAAGTCAGTACCGTATTCTCCAAGTCTGACAAGTAGCTGCTGGGTTTTGGTCTCGTTTTCTTTCTGGACTGGTTGTGCCTGCCAGCTGAGGGGAAGTGCGGATTTCGCAGAGCGATCTATCTCAGGCTCTATAATTGTAGCGGTGCTGAGGTAGGCTGGGAAATTTGAGATGGAGGCTCGCGACAACTTGATGGCAGTAGTCTCGATTCCAGCGTCGGAGATTCGATCTTCTGGTGGAATCGTGTCCCTTAAGTGGTGGCTGGCTGCTGCTGCATCGGCCACTGGTATGCGAGGAGAAGGTGTATTGTCCGAGGCGCCATCTAGGTCCGAAACCTCGACACTGTTTGAGAGAACGTCCGCTGGTGTCTGAAATTGATTGATCTCGAAAATGATGGAAGTCAATGTGCTCTGGCGCAGAAAAACCTCTTGGTGATCGGGCACCTCTCGAAGGCCACTGGTGTCAATCACGTCTGAAGGAAAATCGACAGTAATCGCCCCGCCATACAGGTTTCGTCTTTCAAATTGTAGTGCCATTTCGAGTTGAGGATATTCAATGTATGTTTACCACCACGGGACTCTTTGATATTCATAGGCTTGTCTGCCTGCTGTGGCTTATAGGCAACAATGCAATGGTCAAACTCGAATATACGGCCACTGAGTCTTGACTCTTTGTAATGGTCCAGATAGTGTTGCCTACGTAGGCATCAGTACCCTCTCACTATGTTGCAATGCTATCACCAATGCGGTAGCGACTTGAGCGGGCGACACGACGGATTTTTTGCGAGATGTATCACCCATTTGGTGGCTTACAGGCATACGCTCGATACGAGACGATGTCGTCCTGCACTTGGATGTCGGACAATGCTTGGCGAAAACGTGAATAAATTGACATCGATTCCTCTTGCGCATATCCAACGACAACAATATTTACCAAACGCAGTCTCAAGCTTTGAACATGCAAGCATTTCACGACCATCAATAAGTCAGAGTGAATACGTAGTCTACAAGAATAGATATGAAAAATAGAAACGATCTTTCCTCGGCTCAGCTATCAAGAATCTCATTTATGCACACCAACTGTTCACGAAAAGGACGTCTCATATATACAAAGTTGTGGACAAACACCCGGAGGGACAAACACCCGGAGAGAAGGAGCTTGCTCGCCGAATGCCCTTTTCCGTACCTACTCATTCTTGAGCACGTCAATGTGAAGGCCTGCACCAAAGTCAGTAAAACATAGTCATACAAGTACGCTTTGACAGGAGAACGTTGTTTACAGATTGACACTCGTGGATGCAGTAGGCAAAGTCAAAACGAAGGGGTTGTCCTTTTATGCATCTTGATTGTCCTGATCTTCGGACTCAATACATGTCCGACCAGCTATGCAAGCTAAGCTATGCTGTCTGCACATAACGCCGTCCAAATCAATGCTGTCTGTTTACAAGAAAATCATACACACTCCGCTGACAAAGGCCAAACTCAAATAGGTAGCAATGGCGATTTCTGTGCCGAAAACAGCCTTGCTACCAACCCGTGGAGCAGCATTGCCGCTTCCACTTCCGCTGCCACTGGAGCGAGAGCCACTTGAACCACCAGTGGCAGTTGGTGCAGAAGTGACGGTGCCCGTGCCTTGAGGACCGGCTTCAGCGATCAAGGACTTGCATTGTCCCGTTGGAGAGACTGAAGCCTTGGTAGTTGCAGAACCGCCAAAGTCACAAGCAGAGGCTCGGTTATTACCAGGCTGGGCGAGGTAGTAGGCATTAAGAGCCCATCCGAGCTGCTCGGTGGCATTGCACATTCCGTAAGCACCATAATTACCAGTGGTTGCGTTGTTTGTAATACCAGCGCACACATCGGAGTTTGCACCGAGACCACAGACAGTACCGAAAAGATCACCAGCTTCTTCGAGAGAGATGTCATGAGGCACGCAGGTCAAAGCACTGTACATACATTGGCAGAGCTCGCGGTTCGGTGTAGGCGGCAAGTTGTTCGAAGCAGCCCACTGCGATCCGACGGATGGGCAGGCAGCCGCAGCCGTGTTGGTTGGATTGTAATCTGCCGAGTTGACCGAAGATGGAGTGACTGCCGCAATCTGTCGAGAGAGGTAACCAAAGTCAGCGAGGGTAGAGACCGAATTGCCCGAGACCGAGACGAGACCATAGTTGTTCGCTTCCTGGAAGTACATGTAGACAATGCCTCCGGACCACACAGGTGACATTTGATCGCCGTAAAGGGCCTCAACCTCAGTGAATGTCCTGGGTTCGACTTCGTTGCAGCCGTACTCAGCGAAGAAGACAGGGACGTTGTAGTTTAGAAACTCTGCGGTCCTCTGGTCGAAGCCAGATTCTTCATAAGTGGAGTTGCCGCACCACGAGTAGATATTATAACCCCAGAAATCAATGGCACTGGCTCTATCGTTGCCACAATCGAAATAATCAGCTACCTGCTCTCGGATATCGGCGTCGTCGCTAGTAGCGTAGCCAACGCCGATCGTCCTGTAATTCTTTTGCTTGATGTATGCCTTTGTATCCCGGACTGCTGCCTTAACAAAAGCAGAGGCGTCGGTGTTGGTGGCGTTGTTGGTTACTTCGTTGCCTGCAAAGAAACCGAGGGTATTGGTGTACCCGGCCAAGGCATCAACGACCGTGGTATATCTCGTGTACAGGTCGTCGTTCCACGATGGGCTGCTTCGGATGATTGACTGTCCCGGAGCAGAAAGATCGGCAATAACGTAAATTCCTGCATCGGCGAGAGCGTTCATGCACTTGTCGTGGCTCTGTGTCGGGTCGATTGCGTAGACTCGAATAACATTTGTACCCAATTGCTGTAAGTATGGAATATCTCTTTCGCAGCTTGAGCTATCGGAAATAGGGTCGGTATAATCGGTATTGGTGGAATTGGCAGACGTGCTGCCGCCGTTGGGTGCATATTCTTGCTGATAAGCAATACCCTTCATGAAGAATTGAGTGCCATTAGTTTGGTAGAAGAATTTGGATCCCTTTGTGAATTGTCAGTGGTTAACGTCTAGAGCATGCTGACACAGCGTACCTTGATCACGATAGGATCTACTGCTGCGAGCGCAGCCTTGCTAAAGATTGCAGCGGCAGCTACAGCTGCTCCAAAATTTCTCATCGTTGTTGATATGCCGGTAAGACTTGTAAAGAATCCAGTCGGTAAAACAGGTCACTTGGCGATAACGAGTGAGTTGTCGACTAACCACCTCAATAAGAAAACTGAATGTGAGATAATAGAGTAAAGG
The DNA here is from genome assembly GCF_036872675.1 of Lithohypha guttulata. Taxonomy (NCBI): domain Eukaryota; kingdom Fungi; phylum Ascomycota; class Eurotiomycetes; order Chaetothyriales; family Trichomeriaceae; genus Lithohypha; species Lithohypha guttulata. The sequence goes on from NW_027042750.1 coordinate 3,885,817, forward strand.
AAGGCGAGAAGTCGCAAGCAGGTACTCAACAACCACTGCTTGCTTCAAAGAATTGCGATTAAGAAAGAATCAGTGTGCAGGATGATATCAAAGGCGACGCGGACAAAGGATGAAATGCTGGGATTCCAGGGTCAGGAGTATCACAGCGAAAAGATCTTGAGTCGCCATTGCCACAAACACGCGTCGAGATCTGACAATGACGAATGACAAGATAGTCTGTGGAGCCAACAAGCTCACTGGGCTGTGTTAGTAAACGCTTCGCAACTTGGCTTGGATCAATCTGGTTCGTTAAGACTTCTTCTAGCCGTTCAAGCCAAAGCCTTCGCATAGCCAAATCGTGCTTGACAACATGCCTGTGCTACAGCTCTTCTACCGCCAACGTGGATGTACTCACAGCTGCAGGTACAGGATATCAACAATACTATCGCTGTGCAGACTCAAACAGCTTACACTTGAGCCAGGTTCACGAATGGAACAGACTTCTTGCTACTGACAGAGTATATGTGTAGCAGTCGTAACATCTTTCGCTGCACTGTGTATATTGTACAGCATGCTACCAAAACGTGGTGTTCGCTTTAAGAACGAGCGTCTGTCACTGGACATGGCGAAGGAACTATAACGAATTTCGAACAAGTGACGCAGAACAATGGTCACTTATAATGGCAGCTGGCTACCTAAGACAGTTACAGAAAAGCATTGGACAGCGACGACTGACACGAATCAAACCTCATGGATGCTTGTCGCAGTAGTCTTCACTCGGTGGTTCAGAGTCTCGAGACTACTTGCAGGACTTCCCTGAATCGTGTCTAATCATGCCTCGTAGTACAAATGGAGATACAGTATGGCATCACTGGACTATCACACAGTAGGATGATGGCATGACTGCGTTGCAGTCGCGAAATCATTGACCACACCTCATTGTTCTTGCCGGCAACCGACACATTGTGTCAGGGTTACCGAACCTGTCGCAGATTGCCATTTGTTTCTCTCGTTTCGAGCTTGCGCATCGTCTGTTTCTAATCACGCTGATGTGTATCGATAGGTTTCGCCGTTGAGAGTAAGCGAGGGAGTGTCTCACTCACTCGGGGATTAGCCGCGAGATCAGCAAAGCTCCATGCAATAAGCTTGAGCGTGTGGCGCTGCAATCTGTATATGGCGAGATTGATACGAGGCACCAGCCACATGTGTGCTCACCATGCAGACCAGGAGATCCGTCTCTGCGCCGAACACCCCAACAGAACCGGACCGAAAAGCTTTCCTGAAATACATTTGGCCACTGGGCCAGGGTCTGTTCTATTTCCTACTCGAACTACCAGGCATATAAGGATTCTAGATGAGCCAGGTGACGCGTAGAAGAAGAATGGATGCAGAATCATATATCCACAAGTCTGCCAGTACTGGTGTTGCTGCATCTCGAATGCAAACGAAGTTGCCACAACGGATGAAACGGAGACTGCAATCCAGTGTTGATGAGATGCATTCCGTAGCGTCATCTACCGCCTGCTTCGTTATTGATTGAGGCGCAGCGATAACTCTCCGATTTGCATCACGTTCGCAGTTGGAGCACACTAAGCACTACAGACTATTGCTGGCTTCGTCCTGTACAGTACAACATGTTGGAAATGAGCCAGCGAACAGGTGAGAGGAATTGTGGTCAAGTTACCATCGCATATAGAGTCGCGTTGATCATGTACTTTATTCGTAGCATAATCTGGGGTTGTACGTAGAGCCTGCGAGTCTATGACAGCATGACAAAACGCATATCATAGCTGTACTTGTGTGGCAGAAGTAAAAAGCGTTGAGGGTTGACATAGTTGGTGAAAAAAGTAGAATAGTGCAAGCAGAGCAAGAAACAACCAACTCCTGTGATAGGGCGATCACGATCTCGACGTCCTAGCGTTGGACGGCGCGGACGGATAACAAGAGTTGCGCAAGATGAACATTGGCTAGTGTAAAAATCACAGACAACATCAGGTTATCAACGGTGGACGGACACCATAATGTCCGTACCAATGCCGGGATGATCAATGGTCTACTGGAACGGAAAGCCTACGAGAATGCAACAAACCAGCCTTCGGTTATGTACTGTTGCTGATCGAAGCGTTGGCCAAGAGGCCATATAGTGTGAAGTGTTGGGAACGAAAAAGACATGCAGAAGCTGATAACAAGTACTTAATTGCTGGAGCACATCGTTGCTGTAATCAAGAACTTTAGAGGGGTATTTGGAAGTACAAATGCTGCCTTCATCATGACCATTGAGTGAAAAGAAAAAGACGTCTCCAGCAGGATTTTTGAATTACCATACCGGTGCCTCACCCAAATGCTGGCTCAGGAGATGCGTGAAAAGGAGATATGGTGGGATCTTTCTAAAACAGTGTTTGAGGCTAGCAAATAAGGTGTGGCAGACGCTTTGCTGGAGAAGAGCTAGTGGCTGGTGGTGAATGACGGGCAAAGAGCCACGAGTTGAAGAAAGCGCGTGTTGGTGATTGGTTTTGCGCATCGGAAGCTGGCTCGAGCGATGAAGCGCTGTCTCTCCATCAGCATTTCAGGCTTTGCAACCCGGTAGGAGGAGTCCTGCCATTTGCTATCCTGTAGCTAAATAATTTCAGGATTTGCCTTGGCTCGCCCGGGTTTAGTCGTGTCCCGAATGCTGGTCTAACCAGCCTGTCGTGCCCACATTACAGGCATGAGACGAATCCACAAGCTGATCACCACCAGTAAGAAGCCTCTTTCAATCAAGGGGCTTGCAACGGGGGAGCGATGTAGGCGTAAGAGCTGCCCTGTCCGGCCGTCCTTCCAATAATCTGCAGGCCTGAAAATCAAGTCAACCATTTTCTCTTGTTCGCCTCCGTGCTCTTCTTGCGAGACATGACCATCATCCATTCACTGCACTTTGAGTATCGTCCTGAAACCACACACATCGTTCGTTTTGTGCGGTGGTGACAAGGTCTTAATTGAACGTGAGAGCACACAGTCGCAAGACGGGCAAGCCTCAGCAGAGTCGGGTCGGAGCCAGTGGAAAACCAAGCCACGCCAACCGCGACTGCAAGCCTGCAGCTGCCGCATCGTCCTGAGCAACCAACTTTGTTAACCTTCGTTCACAACAACCACGATAGCATTTGCACACCACAATCTACACGGCCTCTCTATTGTGTTTTCAGGTCAGAGTGTGTACTTGTGCAAGCACTCTGGCAGAGGCACTCTCTGAAGGTCGAACACCTTCGTTTATTGTCAACGAAACAGTTTTTGCAGAACCTGCGCTTATCCCTTAATCAAGAACTTCTTTGTTCGCCACTACAATAATCGACTTCACACAACTCAACTAATAATTTCATCGTACACAAACGAGTAGATCTTATCACTACTGTTCCATGGGCATATTGTGAACAAAGGTACGTCTCTTGCCAGTCGAGCCGAAACTTAAGAAATCAGTTGTCGCTGAACTAACATTTGTTCTTCAGTCTGTTTTCATACAATGGCGAGCCATCCCCAGCAAGGTGCTGGCTATGATGGCTACGGCCACGGTCAGGGTCAAGGTGGCCACCCCAATGATGCCTACTACCAAGATGGTCATTACGACGACCAATATTATGATGATCGAAATGGGCACCCAGGTCAAGGAAATCAAGGATACTATGACGAGGCGTGAGTTTCTTGTTTCTCTACACTGTTGACACGACGCTAACGCTCACAGTGGCTACTACAACGCCGATGCCTCTAATCCATACCAGCAAGATGGTGGCTACTACGAGGGCCACCAGGGCTACCAGCAAGATGGTTACTACGATGACCAATACTATGAGCAAGGAGCTGCTGGCCAGCACCAAGGTCAAGGCCGAAGACGTGGTCACGACTCTGAAGAGGACTCTGAGACGTTCAGTGATTTCACAATGAGATCTGATATGGCTCGAGCTGCAGAGATGGACTACTATGGGAGAGGTGACGAGAGATACCACAGTGGCTATGGCAATGGCTACCGTCCACCTTCGTCTCAAATTTCCTACGGTGGCAACCGATCATCAGGCGCTTCGACGCCAATCTATGGCATGGACTACAACAATGCGTTGCCTGCCGGTCAAAGATCAAGAGAACCTTATCCAGCTTGGTCCTCCGACGCTCAAATTCCTCTATCAAAGGAGGAGCTAGAAGACATCTTTCTGGATCTGACAGCTAAATTCGGGTTCCAGCGAGATAGCATGCGAAACATGTACGACCACATGATGACCCTGCTCGATTCACGAGCTTCGCGCATGACGCCCAACCAGGCCCTGCTTTCTCTCCACGCTGATTACATCGGAGGCGACAATGCCAATTATCGAAAGTGGTACTTTGCTGCTCACCTCGATCTCGATGACGCGGTTGGGTTCGCCAACATGAAGTTGGGCAAGGCGAATCGTCGTACACGCAAGGCACGCAGAGCTGCGCAGAAGAAAGCCAAGGAGAACCCGACCAACGAAGAAGCTACCCTCGAAGCTCTCGAGGGTGATAACTCTCTGGAGGCTGCTGAATACCGATGGAAGACACGCATGAACAAGATGTCTCAACACGACCGCGCCAGACAAATTGCATTGTACCTACTTTGCTGGGGCGAAGCAAACCAGGTCAGGTTTATGCCTGAAGCCTTGTGCTTCATCTTCAAATGTGCAGATGACTACCTGCACTCTCCTGCTTGCCAGAACCGAGTTGAACCAGTCGAGGAATTCACTTACCTCAACGATGTGATTACTCCTCTGTACACCTACTGCCGTGACCAAGGCTACGAAATCGTCGACGGCAAGTATGTTCGACGAGAGAGAGACCACAACCAGATCGTTGGTTACGACGACATGAACCAGCTCTTCTGGTATCCTGAGGGCATTGAGCGAATCGTCATGGAGGATAAGAGCCGCATTGTCGATTTAACCCCTGCCGAGAGGTATTTGAAGCTGCGTGAGGTGAACTGGAAGAAGGTCTTCTTCAAGACTTACAAGGAGACCAGATCATGGTTCCACATGGTTTGCAACTTCAACCGTATTTGGGTCATCCACGTCACAACCTTCTGGTTCTACACCGCCTTCAACTCTCCCACCCTTTACACGTCGAACTACCAGCAACAACTCAACAACAGACCGAAGCCTGCCATTCAATGGTCCGTGGTCGCCCTCGGCGGAGCAGTCGCATGTCTTATTCAGATATTCGCTACTATCTGCGAGTGGCTCTACGTGCCGCGGAGATGGGCTGGAGCACAACATCTTACGAAGCGACTTCTTTTCCTCATTGCCATGCTCGTTGTCAACATTGGACCTAGTGCCTACATCTTTTTCGTCAACAGCGACGACAGAATTGCTTTGATACTGGGAGTAGTGCAGTTCTTGATTGCCTTGGGAACGTTCTTCTTCTTCTCGATCATGCCTCTTGGTGGTCTTTTCGGAAGCTACTTGACACGAAATTCTCGACAGTATGTTGCCAGTCAAACATTCACGGCCTCGTATCCTCGTCTCAAGGGTAACGATATGTGGATGTCTTACGGTCTTTGGGTTCTCGTGTTCGCTGCTAAGCTTTCGGAGTCGTACTTCTTCTTGACGCTATCTTTCAGAGATCCCATCAGAATCCTCTCCTACACTGAGATCCGACACTGCGCCGGAGATGCAATCATTGGAACCGTTCTGTGCAAGTACCAACCACAGATCTTGCTCGGAATTATGTTCTTTACTGATCTAACACTGTTCTTCCTGGATACCTATTTGTGGTATATCATCTGGAACTGTGTCTTCTCGGTTGCAAGGTCGTTCTATCTGGGTGTATCGATCTGGACTCCATGGCGAAACATCTTTTCTCGACTGCCCAAGCGTATTTACTCGAAGATATTGGCAACGACGGACATGGAAATTAAGTACAAGCCTAAGGTCCTTATTTCACAGGTCTGGAATGCTATCGTCATTTCCATGTACCGAGAACACTTGCTGGCCATCGACCATGTACAGAAGCTTCTTTACCACCAGGTTCCATCGGAGCAAGAAGGAAAGCGCACCCTTCGCGCACCAACCTTCTTTGTCTCGCAGGAAGATCACTCCTTCAAGACAGAGTTCTTCCCAGCTCAAAGCGAAGCTGAACGACGTATATCCTTCTTCGCTCAGTCCTTGTCAACACCGATTCCTGAGCCGTTGCCGGTCGACAATATGCCAACCTTTACTGTTCTCATTCCTCATTACAGCGAGAAGATTCTTCTTTCTCTACGCGAGATCATTCGTGAGGACGAGCCATATTCTCGGGTCACCTTGCTCGAATACCTCAAGCAGCTGCATCCTCACGAATGGGATTGTTTCGTAAAAGACACCAAGATCCTCGCCGATGAGACATCGCAATTCAATGGTGACTATGAGAAGGCTGAGAAGGACACTGCAAAGAGCAAGATTGACGATCTGCCGTTCTACTGCATCGGTTTCAAGTCTGCCGCTCCCGAATACACACTGCGAACACGAATCTGGGCATCTTTACGTGGTCAGACTCTTTACAGAACTATCTCTGGTTTCATGAACTACAGCCGTGCCATCAAGCTGTTGTACCGCGTGGAGAACCCTGAGGTCGTGCAGATGTTTGGTGGTAACTCTGATAAGCTTGAACGCGAACTCGAGCGTATGGCTCGACGCAAATTCAAGATTGTGGTGTCTATGCAGCGTTATGCCAAGTTCAAGAAGGATGAAAGAGAAAACACTGAGTTCCTCCTTCGAGCTTACCCCGATCTTCAGATTGCTTATCTCGATGAAGAGCCACCGGCCAACGAGGGCGAAGAGCCACGACTTTACTCTGCACTGATCGACGGACATTCTGAAATTCTCGAGAACGGCATGCGTCGACCTAAATTCCGAATTCAGCTCTCTGGTAATCCAATTCTTGGTGATGGCAAGTCCGACAATCAGAATCACGCTATCATCTTCTACCGTGGTGAATACATCCAACTCATCGATGCTAACCAAGACAACTACCTGGAAGAATGCCTCAAGATCCGTAGTGTACTGGCCGAGTTCGAGGAGATGACCACCGAGAATGTCTCCCCATATACTCCTGGTGTACCTCAGCCAAAGACAAACCCTGTGGCCATCCTAGGTGCTCGCGAGTATATCTTCTCTGAGAACATTGGTGTCCTTGGTGACGTCGCAGCTGGCAAGGAACAAACGTTTGGTACTCTGTTCGCTCGTACTTTGGCTCAAATCGGTGGAAAACTGCACTACGGCCATCCTGACTTCCTCAATGGTATTTTCATGACCACTCGTGGTGGTGTGTCGAAAGCACAGAAGGGCTTGCATCTCAACGAGGACATCTACGCTGGAATGAACGCTCTCATCCGTGGTGGTCGCATAAAGCACTGCGAATACTACCAGTGCGGTAAAGGACGTGATCTCGGCTTTGGTTCCATTCTCAACTTCACAACAAAGATCGGTACTGGCATGGGTGAGCAGATGCTTTCTCGAGAATACTATTACCTCGGTACTCAGCTTCCTCTGGATCGATTTTTATCCTTCTACTATGCTCATCCTGGTTTCCACATCAACAACATCTTCATCATGCTTTCGGTGCAAATGTTCATGATCTGTTTGATCAACTTGGGCGCCCTCAAACACGAGACAATTCTTTGTCGATACGACCGAGACGTGCCAATCACAGATCCATTGTACCCAACCGGATGCGCCAACCTCGTACCAATTCAAGAATGGATTGAGCGATGCATCGTCTCTATCTTCATCGTCTTCTTCATCTCCTTCGTGCCTCTGGTCGTCCAGGAGTTGACTGAGCGAGGTTTCTGGCGTGCAGCAACACGTCTAGCCAAGCATTTCGCCTCGGCATCTCCTGTCTTCGAAGTGTTCGTCTGCCAGATCTACTCCAGCTCGCTCCATCAGGATCTATCGTATGGTGGTGCACGATATATTGGTACTGGCCGTGGTTTTGCCACAGCGCGAATTCCATTCGGTGTTCTCTACTCTCGATTCGCTGGACCATCGATTTACCTTGGAGCTCGATCACTTCTCATGTTGCTCTTCGGTACCATGACTGTCTGGTCCGGCTGGCTAGTCTGGTTCTGGATTTCCTGCTTGGGACTGTGTATCTCTCCGTTCATCTTCAACCCACATCAGTTCGCCTGGACCGATTTCTTCATCGATTATCGCGACTATCTTCGATGGCTGTCTCGAGGCAACTCCCGATCGCATGCATCCTCGTGGATTGCCTTCTGCCGACTTTCTCGCACACGAATCACCGGTTTCAAGCGCAAAGCTCTGGGATCTCCATCCGAGAAGCTATCTGGTGATGCCCCAAGAGCACGCATCGGCAGCATTTTTTTCAGTGAGATTGTTGGTCCTATCGTTTTGGTTGCTGTAACTCTCATCCCATATCTCTTCATCAATGGTCAGGTTGGTGTGGAAGACCCAGAGCCTGCAACAAACTCACTGATCCGTGTTGCTGCTGTTGCTTTTGGACCCATTGCAGTTAACGCAGGTGTTCTGGCAGCATTCTTCGGTATGGCATGCTGCATGGGACCTTTGCTCAGCATGTGCTGCAAGAAGTTCGGATCTGTCCTGGCTGCTATCGCACACGGTATCGCAGTATTCATGCTACTTGCCTTCTGGGAGGTCATGTTCTTCCTTGAAGGTTGGCAATTCTCCAAAGCACTTCTGGGCATGGTTGCAGTAGTTGCTCTTCAACGATTTGTGTACAAGCTCATCATTGCACTGGCACTCACGCGAGAGTTCAAGGGCGACCAATCAAACATAGCATGGTGGACTGGTAAGTGGTACTCACTTGGATGGCACACAATATCACAACCAGGACGAGAGTTCCTCTGCAAGATCACCGAGTTAGGTTTCTTCGCTGCCGACTTCATCCTCGGCCACATCATCTTGTTTGTGATGTTGCCTGCTCTTTGTGTTCCATACATCGACAAATTCCACTCAGTCATGTTGTTCTGGTTACGACCAAGTCGACAGATTCGACCTCCTATCTACTCGATCAAGCAGTCACGGCTGAGGAAGCGACGTGTCATCCGATACGCCACTCTCTATTTCGCTCTTCTGGTGCTGTTCCTGATTCTCTTCGTGGGCCCTGTCATTGTCAGTCGCTTCATCGACTTACAAATCAGCATTCCTCTCGACCTCATGCAGCCAACAGGACAAAACAACAACGACACATTCTCGTCTGTGACTGGATCTGCACTTGTCAACTTTGGTCAAGGCGCAGCCCCAACTGGTGGCTCTGGTGGTAGTGGCAGCGGTGGTGGTGGCGGTGGTGGCGGTAGTGCTGCATCGTCGTCGGCTGACAGTAATGATGCACCATTCAGCTTTGGAGGAAGAATGGCAGTCCGATGGGCAACCATCGCATAGGATGTCGATTTCATCAGGGAGAAAGGAATAAAATAGGTGTTGTGGTGAATCATTTCTGAAACATAATATGATAGCAATTGAGAATTGCGCTGGTGATGGTCAGCAAACATCTCTATATAATGACAGCAATAGACAGGAGACAACGGTCAGTGTCAAGTATAGATGAGGCGTGACGGTCAAGTGCCCAGCATGAGACGGGCCAGGCGTTTGGTAGACAATCGTTCTAACATAGTATGAGGTACAAGCTGTATATGAAGTATTCTGCCGATTGAAAATACGACCCTGTCCCTTGACAATTTTCATTGCCGTCTACTTGTTCTCTGTAAATGAAATAAAACCAGAGGTCAAGTCCACCGTAGTCTGCTGATGAGTAAGCTTGAACCCCTTGCGGTCCCCTGTACGTCAATTCTAAATTACCAACCAAACGTGCAATGCCACCACAAAGAGCATCCTGCACTCTCACGCATAATATTGTCGTCAAGAAAGAACTGCGCTGTATGATCGGCACAAAGTTTACTTCTCGAGCTATCCTGAGAATGCTTGTGCTACAGTTTGCCTGTTGATCGTGGAGCGTATGCAACGACTGTTCACTCTTTTCGCGCGACTATTATGGCGACCACATCTAACCTAACCACAGCATCAGATGTCCTGTCAACTCATATCTTCAGCATCTTGAACTCGGTTTCCGAACAATTCCACAAACTCCCAGGTTCAGCCATCTTCCTTCGCTACGTTAAATCCTCGTACCAGAACGATCCAGTACGTAGCGCGGTCGAACTCTTCCTTGTACTTTTTGCGATTCGCTACCTCCTCGCTCGATCGTATAGCACGAAACCTGGTAAAGTACGACTTACCGAGGAAGAGATTGATGATTTGGTGGACGAGTGGCAGCCTGAGCCTTTGGTAGGCAAGAACACTATCTTCGAAGACGCCGACCTCGAGAAGCGAGCCGTGATCGTTGGACCTACGGGACCAAAATGTCGACTTCAAACAGGGCGTACGGTGACGAATCTCGCTTCATACAATTTCTACAATCTTGTCAGTAATGAGCAGTTGAAAGAACGAGCTATTCAGACACTACGCACATACGGTGTGGGACCTTGTGGTCCACCTGGCTTCTATGGAACTCAGGACGTACACATGAAGATCGAGGCCGATATTGCTGCGTTTCTAGGAACTACGGCATGCATAATATATGCACAAGCATTCAGCGCTGCAAGCAGCGTGATTCCAGCATTCAGCAAGAGAGGGGACATCATAGTTGCGGATAAGGCTGTAAACTATAGTATTCGCAAAGGTTTACAGATATCAAGAAGTCAGGTGCGATGGTATGAGCATGGAGATATGGCTGATCTGGAAAGGGTGCTGGCTCGAGTGCAGAAAGAGCAGGCTGCAAAGAAGCAGTTGACAAGGAGATTTATTGTCACCGAGGGCTTGTTCGAGAACACTGGCGATATGGTCGATCTTCCCAAGATTATTGAATTGAAATTGAAGTACAAGTTCCGACTAATACTGGATGAAAGCTGGAGTTTTGGCGTACTAGGTCGCACTGGAAGAGGTGTGACGGAGCACCAGCATGTCGATGCTGCGGAGGTTGACATGATCATTGGAAGCATGGCTGGACCATTAACTGCTGCCGGAGGCTTCTGTGCTGGGTCTGACGAAGTCGTCGAGCACCAAAGACTCTCTGCTGCTGCCTATACATTTTCAGCTGCGCTCCCTGCGATGAGCGCAGTAACAGCATCAGAGACACTCACGATGTTGCAAACGCAACCGGACATGATCACGTCATTGAGAGAGAATACCAGGATTATGTGGCAGCAACTAGACCCAAGAAGCGACTGGATGACCTGCACGAGCGTGCCTGAAAATCCTATCATGATGATGGTCTTCAAGGCTGACGTTATTAACTCGAAGCGACTCTCATTGGAAGACCAAACACTGTTGATTCAAGACATCGTAGACGAGGTAAGTGCCGTCGGTCGACCATAGACCCGCGAAATAGCTAACGAACCATAGTGTCTAGCCCAAGGTGTCCTTGTGACACGAGCAAAAGCGCTTTCGGCAGCGGCTTCGGGAGCCAAATCAGACATATACACTCATCGGCCTGCTCTGAAGATATGTTTGACTAATGGTCTGTCGAAGAAGGAAGTAGAAAAAGCAGGAACTACAGTCCGGCACGCTATTACGAAAATTGTGACCAAGAAGAAGTAAACGGTGCACCCTGTATGGATATGTAATAATATGCTTAGTTCATGGCGATGGTGTTCGAGTGCGTGGTTGGTGTTGTGCAGAATAAGATAGTCCGGTGAATAATATGTGGACATAATTTGATGTGAGAAGACGTTTGCAAAACGAACAAGTTTGTCCAGGCAGCTGCTTCTGGTAGGGGTTACTGTAGGTCCATACGATGAACTTCAAGTTGCAACAAAATGAAAACCCAGAATAGATCTTCCCCAAGACGTGATTCTGTCAACGGACGACTCAAACCTCGTTACCAACGAATACACTTGATCACAGGAAGATAGAGAGGCTGGTGAGATATGTGTTATTGATACGTATATCGATATCAGAAACACGAATGGACATCGGCTCTCATGCGATCTACGTTGCCATTCTCTCTGTTGTGTATGACAGCGTTTCAGCCAAGCGGCATCATACGAAGCTTTGACACATTCGGATCGCCAAGTCTAGAGCTTGGACTTCAACTTCAAACATAGACCTGCTCAGCCTTGCATGTTAATCACTTCCATGCTCCTTGACTGTTGACAAGTATTCTAGATATGATCCTTTCACATTCTGCGTTGCGCATGACCCAGAGATGGCGCATTGTGTCAGGTTTTGTCCTATCACAGCTGCACGAGGCACAGGAACACTCGTACAATCGAGGAAGGCAACGTAGCCTCAACTCGGTTCCGCGCGAGTAAGGAGGGTCACTGTGCAATCGAGGTTGTTGGAAAGTAGAAAACGAATCAGGATGGTATCTTATCTTCACCAATTGACAAACACTTCACTTCCTCTGTCCCATGCCTGGCGGACTTCTACAAACGCTGCAAAACTGCAACAAAGAGACCAACGTGCATTTCCACTCATTCAAGAGTGTTTACTGCTGATACTATGGATACTCGTACTCCCTCGCACCCTTCTTGCCGCAGCATCTGGTGAACAGACACCTTTCGCAGGTACAGCCGCATTGTATCCGTGCGGACGCTTACTGCGTCACATCTCGAGATAAACGGATTGTGACTGCACCTGCCAATATGAGTTTCAACTCACATGGAGTGGTTAACCCGACAATCCACTAAGGTACCAAATACTCTATACATTAGACCTCCGACCTCCCTGCCCGTCTTTTTGGATAATATTACCTAGAACCTAAGATCAGCACAAGGTACGTTGAGCTCTATTATGTCATCTATCAGCACGGACAGTGAAAGTGCACATTCCAAAAAGCACAAGCAAGTTGCCCCAGGTGCACGTGCATCAACAACAAGGACCAACAACAAAGCACAGGAGCAGGATGACTACACCCTCCTCTTTGTGGTTCTTGATTGTCGATCTCTCTCTCTCCTCCGCTGCCCTCGTTCAAGCTTTGTTCTGGGTGATGTTTTCAGCCGTCAGGCTTTTCTAGTCCTTCATTCACTAATTATTGTGCTATGCTATAGCTGTCCACTCATTTTCGACCCCGTCACTCATTACTACAGTACAGAAGGAAATCCCTAGATATCCAAGAAAGCTCGCAATGAAGATTGTAGCTTTCCTAGCCACAACTAGTCTGGTGCAAGCCGGGCTAGCCTCTGCTATCCCAGCTTGTGAGTCTTTTTGCGCACGAGACTTGGACTTTGCTGACGAGACCACAGTCGAGCACAATCGGTTCCATGACGCAAAACGAGACACAGCACCCGTCGTGGTAACCGAGACAACCACTTTCTACCAGACTGTGGTATGGGTCGATCGCAATGGCAAGCCAGTCAGCACGGAGATAAATGACCCTCCACCAGGCGCAGCGACCTCGTTAGCTGCATCTTCCTCTCCCTCCTCAGTACCAAGTCCACCTTTCGGTACAATAGCAGGGTCGGACTTTGGTGCGCGCAAGCGGCCATCGATGAGCCGAGATCCTCCACCCCAATCCGCATCTCCTACCATTCAGAAAACCTCCTCCCTCCCAAGTAGTGAACCACAAGCCGAGCCGTCGTCTACCAACATACAACCACCGCAAAGTAGCGCCACAGGAAGTCCGAGTTCTGGAGGAAGTGACACTGTCGCTCCTGGTGGAATGGGAATATGCTACGACATGATCGACAGCAGCACCAACTGCAAGAAGCCAGATACCATCAGCGCTGAGTTCGGATTCCTGCGGTCTCAAGGCTATGGCATGGTACGTGTCTACGATGTTGGCTGCCCGATCGGTGACTTTATTGCTGCTGCTTCAAGCCAAGGCTTAAAACTAATGATCGGCACCAACTCAATAAAACCGCAAGATCTCGACATCCTCATTGGTATGGTGAATGGCAATTGGGGTCCAGTAGACACCGTCTACCTTGGCAATGAGCTCGTGCAAAACGGCGCTGCGTCCTCGGGTGACGTGGCGGCCTATGTTAACACGGGTCGAGGCATTCTGAGGGCCAAAGGCTTCAATGGAAACGTTGTCACCGTCGATACTTTCTTCGTGATGCAGAACGACCCTACAATATGTTCTACATCCGATTACTGCGCTGCCAACGCTCATGCCTTTTTCGATCCCAACACATCAGCCGAGAATGCCGGTACATCCGTGCTGAACTCTTATGCCGCTGTTCAGGCAACAAACCCAGGCAAGAAGGTCGTTATTACCGAGTCTGGTTGGCCATGGAAGGGTAGCTGCAACCAGAAAGCATGCCCGTCAGTCGAGAATCAGAGAACTGCTATGAACAGTGTCATCCGTGCATTCGCTGACAAGCCGGGCAATCTATATCTCTTCCAGGCCTACAATGCAGGCTACAAAGGACCAGGCGCATATGGCGTGGAGCAATTCTTTGGCATCTACGACTCAGACCACTACGCCGGTGGAATCGGTTCCTCAGCATGATAAGTCTCGACTCGACTCGACTCGACTATTCACCCAACTAGAGAAACGCAAGGTCGTACGGCTCATCAACGACAGAATCATCACCGCTTCCTTCAGTTGTCAACACGGACACCAAGCTCACATGAATGATTCTCAATGAACGCTCAACGCAGCCACAATGTCCTCATTCCGCGCTCTCGGAGGCAGATGGCAAATTGGATGATATATACAACCAACTGCATAGGTGGTGCGCATGCAAAGAAGACAGGACACCCTTTTGTCCCACAGATTGAAACGTGTTACATAAAATTTTTTCCTTTAGATACCAATCTTCGGCATAACCCTTGAATATCAGAACTTGTTTCCTGTTAAATGTGAAAATTGGACAATTTTTCTCTCAAAACTTGTTATTCTCTTTGGACGAGAATTCTTCTTCTTCTTGGAGGCGTGGTGTTATTGAGTTCACGGTGGTTGAGCGACAATGATCGTTTGCTTCCTTCTTAGATGGAAGCGATCGCGACAGTGCAAGGAAGGACTATTACGATCTAGTAAATGGTAAGATATTCGTAAATTGTGAAGAAGAATTTAGCCAGCCATGGTTGAGTTCTTCGTTTAACGCCTGGGTCTAACCGCCTTCGCGTCCATTTCACAGACATGACAAAATTTCCACATTCCCACCATCTGTTTATTCATTCACTCCTCATTGTCAAAATCCTCCCAACTTTCCTTCGTTCGGAGATGAGGCACCGCCGTCCGTGCGCCGTCACTAATTCCGAGGCCAGTCCCAGCGCTAGCAATTTCATCAGGACTTTTTGCGTCGCTCTCCGCCTCTACCTCTGCTTCGTGTTCCTCGTCATCGCTCAGAAACGGGCTCTTTTCAAGGTCAATGCGAGGACCTGGGACAGCCCGAATGGGAGCCTGACCGGGTGGTGCGAGAACGGTTTGTTGGACGTGTATGGGGTGGAATTCTTGATCTGTTTCGGTCAAGGGCTGGAGACTGCTGCTTCTTGGAGGATGGCGATGAGGTTGTTCGACTGGGTTGATTGGTGATGGGTAGCTTTGATCGTGTTGGGAGTTGGTGGTGAGGTGCGTGTGCTCCAGACATTCTTCGACTTGCTGTACGGCCTGTTCCTGTGCTTGATTTAGGGCGTCGCTGACTGAACGTTTTGGGGTGTGGGAGGTGGTAGGAGAAGTAGGTGATCTTGCTGGATCTAGTGTCTTGTCTCTGACTGGCGAAAACGGGAAATGATCGGATGCGGCTTCAGTCGGTGGTGAGAAGGGATTGTGCTCTGCGACGGTATTGATCGAGGGCAGTGTCGCTGAAAATCTGCCAGGTTCATTATCGTGCTCCTGTTGAAGATCCTTGCTCTTGCGCATACGCCATCCTCTCCGTGCTTTGGGAGCCGGCGGCGGACTCTTCGTTTGTGGCTTGCTTCGATGGTTGGGAGACCGTCGTCCTGAACTGCTTGCTTGGGACTCTATACTCAATTTTCGCGGCAACTCTATTTGCACGTCAAGTTGCTGTATTTCCACTGCATCTTGATATTTGTCGTTCTCTTCTGTTTGAATTGGAGGCGACATCTGAGCATTATCCAGCCCTTCCGCGGTTATAGCTGTCTCAGTCTGACTTGAATGAATTCTTGGCCTCATAAAGCCCGAGCGACGAGACTTTGGTGGTGCAGGCTTTTCTTTCTTGCCTGTAAATATGGCTTGTCTTAGACCGTGCTTGAAGCTTGGATTCCGGCTAGGTGTTATTACGCCCGGCTTCTCTTTCTGCTGAGCCATCTCAGCCATACTCATACTCGACTGGCGTGCACCTTCCAGATGTGGAGTAAGGAAGCCGCCAATGGTCAATGTCGAACCTTTAGAGGAGTCACGTTTACGCAACTTTCGAGGAGCGGGCAATTGTGGTGGTTGAGGTTTGGTGGGCGACATAGGCGAACTTGGCTCACTTGTCGTTTCATCTATTGGAGAATCCATTCGGACCAGATCAGTCTCCGGATCGGACAACCAGCTGACGCCTTGACAGCGTTTGACGAGCCGTTTGGTTGTATCGTCGACATCTTCGAAATGGTTCCAGGCGCCGCCTGGCAGAGAAGACCCATCTTCATGCTCGACGCGATCACCACATAGTAAGGCCAGCAGCTTGCGTATCTCCTGCCTCTTGTAGTAGGGTGGGAACTGAAGCTGAGTGTGTTCGAGGAGGGGATAGAGGACTCGAAGATAGGTGTGTCGAAGGGCAGAAGCATACTCTGGCAAGTCTAGCAGATTGCGGACTAGTATGTCCACAAGAACGTGTAGGTCGTTGGTGTAGAAATATTCGTAGGTGGGAGGCGTAGTGAATAGAAGGTACATGAGCTTTAAGGTCAACAATTGAAGTGAAGTTTCGTCTAGTGGAATTAGTCATGCTCAGCGTGTATGTGTAGCAATTCGAGCAACGCACCTTCGCGATTAAGTAATAGAATAATGTTTGCGCCAAACGTCTTGTATCGGCTTCCATGGGAGGAAAGTACCTTTACCACCTTGTTGGTTAAAGGCGTTGACTTTTTCGCAAGTACAGCAGGATCATGAGCAGCAACCATGAACTGCTCGTTCAAAACAAGCTGGTATATGGTTAGCTCAATTCCCTTCTTCCCACAATCGCACCTACAAGAACTCGAATAACAGGGTAATGGTATGGGTCGTTTACATCGTGGGAAACTTGTTCAATAATGTCAAACAAGCCGGAAACAAATTCGTCGTGAACACATGCTGCGGTAGCTGTCAGCACGTTTTCTTCTAGCACAGCGCATGCTTCTCTTTCATACTCAAATCATCATTCGTAATCTTTTGTACTCTGGCCAACTCATAGAGCAGCTCCATAAGTGTTCTGTGTACAGACTCTTCATCCCGGTGAGGATGAGCAATCAGGTCAATCAGACGTGGAAAGCAACCCTCGTTGTTGAGCAGGTCAAAGGTCTGCTCATTCTCTCGTGCATCGGCAAGCAGAAAGGTGACAGCAATGCGCAGGTGCGTGGGTTCATCATCCTGAAGCAGAGAGTAAATCAATTGCCGACGAATGTAGGCCGTATGCTCCGTAAAGAGAGGTGATGCATATAGCAAATATGCGCAGTGACCCAGGTGTTCGTCTGTGGCAATGTAGTCTTTGTGGTGAGCGTCGAGAATCTCTAGGTAGGATCGCAGAGTGTCGTCGATGGCGTCGTGATCAGGACAGGGCGATGCAAGCACGTCCTCGATCTTGTCCCAGAACTCGTCTGCCGTCGGGTATTCATTGTCGACCAACCGTTCCATGCTATTGCTAGCTTCATATCGTCCTATTCATTGGATTTGAAGAACGAGAGATCGAAGCAGAGAGTGGAAGTGATGGGCTACGTGGTCGCGTGTGAGCTCAGGTAATGATATGGACAATGGTACTGTCAGTCCACGCGGTGTCGTGATGGAGGACGTTCGTAACAAAGGAATTTACTGACGCTGTTGGTGACGTCTGCGGTTGGTGTGGACCGTGACCAGGTTCGAGTTACAGGGAGCCCAAGCCTTCTTGGCGCGAAGGAAGTGTTCCCGCAGCGAGAACGACTGCTGGGTCCAATTCTATTTTCAGCCTCTGCCTCTGAAATCGAGCGCATGTGTATGGAAATGTGCTCCTATGCTATCTAACTGGGTCAACCCTCCGGGATTTTCATGAGATGAGCCTCTGTATTGAGAGTCCATTCATCCAAACTCCAAGCAGTAGGCTCTTCAAAAAGCAAATAGAAATACTTCAACGTCTCTGCTAGCCAGAAGCTCTCCATCGAATCATCTAACTCTCCAATCTGACTAGTAACATCCTCCATTGCTGCGTTCGCGACCACTGTCTGTGTTGCACCCTGTACAGCCTGAAACATTTTCCAGCCTTTCTGTCTCCAGGTTTCATCGCCTGTCAGTCGATACATGTAGAATACTGACTCAATCGCCTCTGGTCGAAGCCCGTAGTGACGCGCTTCAAATTTCGTGTATGATGGTGGGAGTCGCTCCTCCTGAATACGTGCTTTCACGTGTTTTTCATGGGAAAGCGCGACCTTCGGAACAAATTGAAGCGGCTCCTTCTCATCCGCCAACTCTCCCGTTTCGCGATCGATTTCCCCCTCAGAATCATCATTTACTTCCTTCCTCGCTCTGTCGTATATTGCCTCCTGGTTCTTATTCCACGCCTCGACCGCAGCGAACCTCTCTTCCTTGTCAGGGTCAAGTGCTTCGTGCCATCTTGTTTCGTTCCATGCACAAACATCCAAATCCGGGCACGGTACGATAGCAGCTAGTTCAGCCATCACACCTGTAGGTGTCGAAGCGTATGCCCAAACACAGCCGTCTGTAAGCTGCTTAGCGAGCTCCAGGTCGCTCTCTATACCAAACAACCTTGACCCGAGCCCAAACATGCCTCCAATAAAGCACGATAGGTGGGTGACCTCGTACGTAACAACGTGCCTTTTCGCTTTGGCTTTGGCTTTCGGTTTGAACTCATGTCGGGCGGCGAAGAGGATTTCACGATTAGTGTCCTTGATCATTGGTCTGAACAGAAGCTGGTCTCGCACAGTGTGAAGAGCATTCTTGTACATGGCCTCGAATTGACGAGAACGGCCTTGCAAAAGAGCATGCATTTTCGGTAAATATTCGTATGTTGAATCTGCTTGGCCACCGATACCGTATATCTGAGATTTGAAGTTGGCCTCAGCAGACAGGCCTTGGGGCGTGCACGCCACAGCTAAGACTTCCTGGTTTTGCTCTTTTGGCAACAAAGTATCTCTCTCCTTCTCCATGAGAACTGAAGGTGGAGGCACGCTTCTTTCTGCGATATGACCACTATGCCTTTCTTCTTGGTCCGATGTGAATTCCTTCGGCTTGATGGCAGGCTCTTCCCCATTAATGTCAAACTCTTCAGTCTTGGAGTTATCGACTTTCCCTTCTCCGTTCTCGCCGTTCTTCCCTCGACGTGCTGCCTTCCCACAACCCGAAGCGTCAACCTTCAACGGCCACAGTCCCGGCATCAAAGTCTTCGGCTGCCACTTCTCAAGCTCATTAGTGATTCGCGCCACAGCATCGTAGTAGACATCCCTCTTCGTTATCTGTGCCAGACGCGTCATCTCGATAGATAGGGACCCCAGCTCAGCCATGACAGCATGTGCACTTGCTCGACGCGGCCGCGACGTATCTGAAGGAGCCCAGTTGTAGAAAGTCAACGGCATACGATTCGGCGTGTCGAATGCGCCTAGTAGGATCTCTGCCAACTGTTCCGTCTTATTGAGAAGTATTGGATATTTGTGCTCACTGACATCGTAAGCGCCTAGCAGACCACCAACATACCGAATTACTGTCTCGAACAGTGGGATGTCCTTCCTCGCTGATGATTTGAAGTCGATTTTCTCAACCAAGAGTAGAGCTTCTTCAAACTCCTTTGTCATTCCCATTATCCATAACGTGTCAAGAGTATCAACCAGTGTAGCTCCCCAACCCATAAAGGGGTCAGCAAATCCCTCAGACAGTGGCTTCACCTCATCATGAGGCAGACCGTATCTCTTGTAGCCGTTCCACGCGTGCTTGAATGATCCTTTGATGACACTGAGCTTCCTGAGCCTGTCTTTTCGAGCAGCTGATGTCTCCTCCTGCAAGACAGCTTGTACCCTGGGCAGTTTCCGAGCAGATCCTGAGGGTAACCCTATGATTTCGTCCTCGGGGAATGGAAAGTGTATAATGGGTTTCTGCCAATGGATTTTCTCGTCATCGTCCGAATCCTCGTCGACCTCGTACCTGCCGGTGTTTTCGTCGTCGAGCCCACTAGTTGAGCTCTCATCCTTGAACAGCAGTTCCTCACTAGTGATCGTTGGCTCGGCAAGTTTCGTGGAATAAGTCGTCGAGGAGTCGAGGTCAGTGCTCGTACTAGGAGAAGATATTACACGAGTTTCGGATGTCGTTGCCGGTGAATCTGCTGCTTCTTGGTCTGGAGGAGGTCGCTGAGGTACCACAAGCGGATTATTGACGACGGGACGTTCTGCTGTGGGATCGTTCTTGAGGTGGACGCGCCCAACACGCTCGGCGTCGGTCGTTTCCCATGATGCACGAGTAGTCAGGTAGTAGACCGAGATCGCCAAGGATATCGCGACGAGTAAAAGTAACCGGTATCGTCGCACTGCGAACATTGTGGTAAGAGTATGCGCCAGCGCTCATCCACACGGGCCGCCTGCACCTAATTTAGTCCTCTTGGGGACAACGACATGTCTGACCGTTCGTCTGGTGAGACTGAACGATGGGCCGAGACGAGCGGAAATGAGAGCGCAAAATCGATTGTGCTGACCTCAGGCTGGCTGCTTCCATTAATCGTGCAGTACAGCTTCGATGGGCTCGTTAGCACCAGCTCAGCACGTGAGCGCGTCGATCATGTTGTACTCCAAATAAGTCGAGAAATGTTTCTCACCACGGCTGAATTAAGATAGGAGCCTGCGACGTGCCTCGACGCTCTCGGGATACCACTAACGCATGAGATGAAGTCGACAACGGCAGAAACATACGTTGTTAGTGCTCTAAAAAACTGAGCACCCACATACAACTGTTAGGAGCAGATCATGAGTTCTGGTATCACGCGTTCATTCCAGTCATTTCAACTTATTTTCGATGTGTAGAACGACTGCTTCTACGAAGATGCTATTACTGCTCGTAACCTCCTTTCCAGATCGACCAGTGCACTCTCTTGCCGACCTAGCACTTGGAATCCATTCAGTGGTTTCCTCTTCAACAGATTACCTATGCTAACACATATCGCCACGGTTTCGGACAATGTTGTTCTGGCCTCTGTTTGCAGCTCTCCTGTTTGTCTGCTTGGCTGCCCCTGCTCTGGCGATGGTTTGTCATCGTTTTCGCTCAAGAAAGACTCTTCCAAGAATTCCTGCTCCGGACCAGCTTCAACACGAGCTAGCAATTGCTCACAGCTCTTTGTCAGATGTGTCATAATGGCTGTCAGTAACAAGTGACAGGTATATTGCGTGCGAATATTGCTGCTTCTCATCAGCCACCTCAGTACCGCATTCGTCCTGTTGACATGTGACAACAATGCATGGTACGGCAGTTGCTCGCGACTGGACAATCGTTTCACATGTGCCAGTAACTGAATGCATCGTGCCTCATCATCTTCTTCGTCGTCCTCGTCCGTAGAAGCGCTCATCTGCTGTGTCACGTCTATCGCTTGCCCAAAATTTATCGGTATTGCGCTGGGTGCTGCTTCCGTTTCGGTCGGAGAAAAGAACCTCATCTCTGGAGGACTTGTTGACGGTGTAGGTAATCCGACGTTCATCACGTACGAGACCTCTGGCATGACGCTTGTCTCCGTTGTCTGACACATATCCAGGTTCAAAAATTGTTCGTCACATATCGAGAAGTCCAGCGAAGCTTGATCATCGAATTGTACAAGACTGCCCCAGTCATTCGGTACACAAGTTCGCTTATTGTGTGGTTCGGAGACATTCGTTGGTGCAGGTGAAGGCATAGTTGCAGGACCAACGTTGACAGCCCATGGATTAGCACTCATATCACTGAACTTGGACTGCGGTAGTGGTCGCTTTCTTCGCTTTCCAACTACCTTCCCAACCATCGACTCGCTATAAGTGCATTGCAGTTTCTTCTCGGCACATCGCTTACAGCCTTCCTTGTTACCATCACATCGAACCTGCCATATTGGTTAAAGTCGGTCCCAAAGGAAACACCGTATCATACATACTTTGGCAGCGAAGCAGGAGTTACAAGCCGAACGTAGTTTGACTGGCTTGGCACTCCCCGACTTTTTGATTTCTGTTGCTGCTTGCGAACTGTTTGAGGTTAGCTAGGATGATCGACCAGACTATTGTAGATACTTACGTGCTTAGCATGTCAGACATGATGGAGGAAATTTCTTCGTGTATTGAGAGAGTAGAGTGTGCTTGAGGCTATATTTTGTTCTAGGCGATTGAGGTTGATGAACCTGAACGACCCTATGTTGCTGATAGTTGACCAGGATCAGGTTCGGATATTCATTCCACGAGGAGGAGATAAACTTCCGGAAGAAGGAACGAGGCGTAGATAAAACGAGTAGGTTAGTAGCAACTCACGTACACGATTCTCCCGGGTGGAGGCAGGATAAGGAGATTAACAGAGATTGTATTAGTATACGTGGTCTTCAGGGGAAGCACAACAAGCCAACATCGAGGCAGATGTAGCAGACTGGAAGTGTAAAGGCTGCATTATGAGCAGGACTAATGTTGTCAGACCCTTTCCTATTTGATCGTCGTCCCTTCTTCAGCTGCGGACGAAAGTGGAAAGCTTGAGACTATCCGCCCGTTTTGGTCTGGTAGGGCTTCACAGGTGGAAAGCGACAAAAAAGGACTTGGCGTAATACGAGGTGGCTGCTGCTGTGACTTACTGCTTATCATTCGCTTGGACATCGTGTTTGCTTTCTGGCTCCTCAGAGCAGACTCGTTGTACGCCGTATCTCTCCTTGATTAGACTTCGATTTACAGATCGTGGCTGGCCTTAGTTCTAGGCAGGGGTGGAAGTCTGGTCGGGTCGACCCAGATAGCTTGTCATGGTGGCACAAGCACCTTTCCTAAAGCGTCAGGATGATCTTAAGGATTTTCCGCAGGAGCCTCAAACGAAAAGTCTACGAAAACGTGGTTTGTGTGTCTGACCCCGTCCGGGTCAGCAAAAATGTCGGCATATCTCACCAAAATTACAGGCGTGACCCCGACACTTCCGCCGACCGAGACGTGCTGACATGTTCAAAAGCCTTTGTGTTACGAAAAGGGGCCAGAGACATCAGACGAAGATCCACAAACGTGGAGGAACGAATCGTGGGAGCCAAAGCAGCCAATCAGTAAAGCAAGAAAAGGGGACGAAATGATGGCGTTTTCTATCGTGAGCATGTTCTAAATTGGTGGTGTCAAGCCGCACACGAACTCATCTGCAAACTAACTTCTTTGAGGATGCGCAATATCATTTTGCTACAACATCTTGACCAAGGCTGTATGGGGCGCCAAGTGCTCATATGATATCATGGTTGATATGAAGTCGTCTAGGCATAGATAGAGAGTCTACTTCACAAGGCACTACGGCAGACTGCGTCACATCTAGCTGTAGCATACATTACGAACACCTTCAGGTTCCTGCTTACATGGAAGCATGGGCCAGTGACAACATTTTTCTTATCCGTCGTGTAGAGACCAACAGCATGCAGCTCCCGGATCCCATTCTGCGCAATGCAAAATATCAGTACCTCACGAACGCAGGTATGCTCAGAGTGAAGGTATTGCTCGAGCTAATGACCCCTGTCATACTGCTTCCTTTTCTTCCTCTCAATAATTTGCCAAGGACTAGCTGAACGTGCACTCTGACACTCAGCTCAAAGCCTTCATAAATTCTGTCAGGGACATTGAATCGTGAGTAACCAAATATCAGTAATACAGAACGAGATGCATACACCAGCAGCCAGAATCTCAGGCAAGGACCATCCCAGGTAAGCTTACAGATTTGAACTCTGGTAGTTTTCACATCCTTTCGCGTCCTTCCGCGCTCACGTAGCGATTCGTCGCGCCGCGCCAAGCAGTGAGCAAGGGACGAAAGAGTGGGGAAATTCGGGCCCTGCTGACATGCATGATGTGCAGAAAAGCTTGAACATTGGAGCTCTGCCTGAATGTCGCTATTTTTGGTCTTCAAGCACATAGTATTGTTTCACTATCGTGCAACAACACCAGTCTGAAGTACTCTCGAACGCTGTCAGCAGTATTTGTCTCACTGTCGCAATTAACGAAACCGCAACAGCTCTTTCCCATGCTGCAGTCGCGTCTCCTTGTGTCTTCGCATTGACCTGATGGACTTCTACTGGTCGGCTTCTTAATATCCTTGGTCTGCAAATCTGGGCCTGGTATGAGCGCTACGAGTGTGCTCCAAAGGCTCACCTCCAGGACCAGCTCTGGAATTCACCTGGAAAGCATTCCGACTCGCCCTAATCAGAGTACATTTCTACCTTGAGAGCTGCAGGTCTGTTATCAGCGCTTCGGAAGTCTATATGTCCTTCCACCTGCGGTACCGAAATCCGGGTCCAAATCTTGCACGACTTCGCATCAAGCATATCACGATCATGTCATAGAGGGTCCAGACGCAATTCTGGTAGGCTAGGAATGTTAGGTTGAAATCTTGTAGGGACATCCCGAAGTGTCCGCAAAGCTTGTTGCCCGCAAGGATATCGACGTGTTCGGAGCCCTCCATATCATGAACTTTCGATGTGGCACGACTTGTAAATGTAACAGTAGCATTTGTGAGTCGGGCGGACATTCTTCACACTACAGCGTTCCCACGCTTGTCGTCGTCTTGAGCTCGTTGAAACTGTTTGATCAAACCAATGACACCTCCACCATCAATGAGTGCTTGGGGATCCATATCGCCCTCGTCCTCATCAACGAGCTCGTCTCCATCTTTCCAGCTCCCGAGATCGCTAGCTGACTGAACAGCATGACTTGTTGATACCTGCTTCCCTCCATCTCCGTCCGTGACTGTATCTTCGTCTTCCTCTTTCAGCGCCGTACTCATCATTGTTTCTCCCGAGGTCGGGAGGATACGAGAAGCAAGCTCTGTTCGTCTCGTCCGTAGTGAAGGTGGCGAAACAAACGCTGGCTTTCCGATTTGGGGTTGGTGGTGAGGATCCAACAGGACGCTTTGTTGAGGAGAGAAGAGGTCTCTTCTTTGATTAGGTTTTCGGGCATTTGTTAGAGATGCTGGAGGATAAATACTCACTGATGGATCTTGCTCTTGAGTATTGCGATCTTGATGTGGCAGTGGGGATAGTGGTCCCGGAAATGGTGGCGGAGCATGAAACTGTTTTGCCTTGTGTCTGCCAGTGTACGAGAATCTTATGTCTGTCTTGGGGTTCTTGCTATAATCATTGAGGAAATTGTAATAGCTTTGCTCCAGCTTGTCGTCCTTCGTGGCGTAATATTCTTGCTCACGAGCCTGTGAGGCACGTGTGGCAGGATTGACCGCCCTGGTTCCAGCATTGGCACCCGATCCAGTCTGAGCTGTTTTCTTGAAATTGAATTCTGCGAAGGAGCAGACATATCCAAGGCCATCGACATTAACGGTAAACTCGCGGAAAAAGTCAATGATCCGATCGCTGCATCTGGGCAGAGAAAACCAAAGCACAAAAGGAGTGAAAACCATGCTCAGCAGCTCTTCTAGAAGGACTAGGATGTGCATCTGGTAGAGCTGTTCAAACTCTGATTTCACGTCCACTGTATGTAAACGTTCGTTCCAGTGAGCTGGTTTGTAATGCGTGAACTCTATGACTTCCTCCATGCTATAGGAGGAATCGTAGAT
The DNA here is from genome assembly GCF_036872675.1 of Lithohypha guttulata. Classification (NCBI taxonomy): domain Eukaryota; kingdom Fungi; phylum Ascomycota; class Eurotiomycetes; order Chaetothyriales; family Trichomeriaceae; genus Lithohypha; species Lithohypha guttulata. The sequence goes on from NW_027042750.1 coordinate 3,911,581, forward strand.
CATGTTGTCGTCCGGCAGCATGCCTCGTGCAACAGCCCAGACAGAGCCGAAAACACCAAGGTAAAAGATTGTGGTACGTCCGTTTGTGATTTCAAAGCTCAGGAAGCTCTCTTGGTCTAAAATTGTTGCCAGACCAAGTACCGAGATAATAGCTCCTGATATTAACGCAACAAAGCGGGCGAGCTGAACGGTTTTATCCTTGGGAAATTGATTGACGTATCTCGTGGCAAATGGATGTGACATCTTTAGTCGTCGCTCAAAGAGATGCCACAACTCGTTGAACTCTCGAAACTTCCAATGTGCATAGTTGTTGTATTGCCTAAAGCCAAGTTGAGCGGGCTCCTTTTGATATTCGTTGAAGCGTTGAAAGAAATTGCCAACAACGTTATATGAGATCAGAATTGGAGCGAAGAGGAGGCTCATGAACCCAGCGAAGATGAAGCGTCGTTGCAGACCTTCACTCAACGCTTTCCTATGAGTGTCTTTCAGGAACAATTGTCTGATCTGTCCCTGTGGATTGAAGACGTAGTCCATGACACAATAATTCAGGTGCCACTCCAATGTTTTGGTGAAGAACTGCCGTGAGCCAAGAAACGGCAGAGCTAGGGTCGTGTCAATGACTTCCTTATTGATCATCGCGATCATGTAGTTGTCTTTGCGCATCAGCCTGTTCGCAATGTCGTGTGCATCCATTCTTTGCTTGCTCTGAGTACCCATAAAATTCTTGGCTCTTGTGGTAGAGGATGTCTTGATGTTTGGGTTAGAATCTCTCAACGCCATCAACCTTCTGACCACTTCTTGCCACGAGATCGATTGTATCTCGGATTCAGGAACATTCAATAGATGGTGGTAGAAATCGTGCAGGTGATTCAGTCGCCTTAGATCCAAGAGATATTGGAAACTCCGGATGATGCAGACAAAAGCAGTAACCCACAAGACAAGGTTTGGAAGAAAGCCCATACGAGTAGTGCATCGTTTCACCAATATCTCCTCCAGTTTTGTGCTTCCTTTAATTTTGGTGTAATCGACACATTGTGTGAGGAACAGGCAAAAGCCGATGACAAAAATCAAATTCAGCAGGTTCAGGGTGCGTTTGAGGACTATGGACCAGTAACCTCGCGAGGTATAGTACTCGTACACATCGGCGAGGAAATTGTCAAGATTGCGGACATTGGCCCACCTCCACATAGCCTTTTCTTTCGAAGTCGCAATAGCCGTAGTACTTGTAGGGAAGGACGTTGTCGCTGGAGCATAGAGAGGCAGACTCTCCTCGTCGTGATGCAAACGAACTGGTGAAGGTGATTGCCAGTGCGTACATGTGCCCTGTACAGCAGGTGGTGATAGTGAGAGTCTCTTATTTCGTCCCCGATGTAGGTCCTCAATCAGCAGGGATGCAGGGACATCGTCTTCAACATCGTCGGATTCAAGACCATTCACACCTCTCTGGGCGGAACTTTTCTGACGTCCGCCCGATCGACCTGGGCCTGCCGTTTGAGCTTGACTAGATAATGGATAGGCATTGGAGGCACGGGTGCGTGAGCTCGGATATCGTGGCGGGTCGTGATGGTACGTGGTATCGGTGTCAGGCTCGTCGTCTAAATCACTCGGTTCACGGTCGTGTTCGCGGATGGTCTCGTAGATTGAGGCTGTCGCTGGATCAGTGGTAGGCCGAAAGCGAGAAACGATGCTATGCGCCATACTAGATGACCATCATCAACAAAGAGAGAAGAATCGTAGAGACACGAGAGAAAGGCAACAATTCGAGATCGTTCAGCAAGCTAGTACATCGTTGCTATCACCAGGTCTGCTTAAGCACGTGAACAGTTCATGGCTCGCGACAATCAAGGCCTCTAAGCCATATTTTGAAGCCTGCAGTCTCGTTTTCGTTGCAAGCCGACAATCATGCAGCCTCTTGTTGCTAAAGACTGGCTGCTCGGTGTCCAAACCAAATTACTGCTTGTTTGTTCAAACTCTGAATCACACGGTTTTAAAGTAGGTCGCATCCGATCAATTCGAGACACGTTCGGGCAAATTACGGCATCACGCGTCAATACGTGCAGCGAACAGTACTGGGTAATACTAGTACCACTAGTAGTAGCTGCAGAAGTAATTGAGCTAGTTACTGCCTAGTAGCCCGGAGGCAAGGGATCTTCCTTGCTTCTAGCGGCACGACTTCCAAAGTGAAAGTAGTACTAGGTGGTAAATTACCTGTACTGTGGTGGTGGTGCATATGTTTCCGTTTTGGCCACTGGTTTGGATTAATGCACAACTCAACACAGAGAGCGATTTGATTCGTCGAGATTCCCCTGCTAAAGACTTTTCTTACGGAACAAGTAGTTTACACCTATTGTTAAGTACTGGCTCGAGTCGAGCGACGGATTAGAACGGCTCAGAGACTCCCTAATTAGTGGCCAAAACGGCAACATATGCACCACCACCACAGGACAGGCACTTAGCCGCTTAGTAGGGATGCTATTGTCTGTTGGTCCACACTTCAAACAATGAAAGGCGACGCTCAATGCTTGCAATATTCTCGAGAGCCAAGGACATGACATTCACTTTATCTGTGATAGAAAAGAAGTGCTGGGCATTAAAGTACCATGACTCGCGTAGATACGTAGTGTATCGCGAAGAAGACAATGGGATGTGCTGGCTCAACCTCAGCTTGGAGCCCCAAAACTAGTAGCCGTAGCTGGAGCTCCCAAGTTTCGGTTCTGTGCTTCTCTTCCTGCAGGTACTCCACTTCTTAACTCCAGCAATGGTTGAAGAGCGCAATTATTCCTCCACACTGCACAGGCATTTGTCTGCTGCGCAAATGCGTTGAGAGAGCGGGCTCCCATTTGTGAAATTGACAGGAAGACACTATGGTCTGCATGGATGTCAGTCCACCTCTTTTTCTTCTCTAGAGCCGGCCATGAAGTCTGAGGCGGAGGTGAAGGCTTGTAACACTACAGAGAGTCAGTACTGCATCTTTTTATGAAACCACTATTACTAGCGAGCCCAGAAAAACGATATACATACTAAACACACAATTTGGACGACCATATACTTGTCTCTGATGTGTACTAGACCATTGGTGAAGAGAATGCTAAATCCACGAAAACAAACGACCAGCCTTCGCCTTGGATCAGAGTTCCAACAAAGACCTCGAAGCCGCGAAGATGAAGAAGCACGATTGGGATCGCAATGGAGGTCACCATGGCGCACGCGAAGTCCGTCGCTTGAGCAGGAGGCGCAGCGACCTTCGTCGTGACCAGACCTATGGCGTCTCTTCTGATCGCACAATTCGTGCAGTAACTCCAGATTCGACCCCTGAAATCACCGCCCTGCCTTCGCCCTCCTCCTTCACGGCACACAATCCTCGTTCTCAAACCCAGGGGAATACCACTTCGGTGTCAAATACTACAGATGAAGAGAGTGGTGCGGATCGGCGCAAAGTCAAGAAGAAACAGAAAGATGTGGCACCAGTCGACACTTCTCCAAACAGTTCTTTCTTCGAGAAGACTAAAGGAAGACTGCGTTTAGGCTCAATTACAACACCGTCGACTTCGGTACCTCGTCTGGACGATCCTACACTCTCTATTGGCTTTCCTTCTGTCGTCCAAGCATCTGTCTTCCCCGATCTGAAAGATTTACAGCGTCAACTGCCGAAAGCCACACGTCGTACTTTCTCCTCTGATAGTACTACGACTGCTACTGCTTCCTCTATCAGATCACCTGTGATCTTCGAATCCGACTCGGAGAGGATTCTCAAGCTAATGAAGACTGTGTGTGGTCGCATGCACGGCATCCTGTTCTATCGCCTAAGTGGCTCAACTTCATGGCATTCTGGGTATTGTGCTATCAATGTGGCCCCAGGAAGCCTGGTTTGTCAAATGCGCGGGGTTGTTACTCAACAAGAGACCTTGATCCCTGATCTGAGAGGTTGTACCGTTCGCACCCATTACGATCCTGTAACTCAGACAACCCATCTTAGCGTCGTACTGCCCGTGTCAGGTTTTGGTTATGACCTACGTCCGTCTGTGCCCGAAACTTTTGATTCCTGGTTGGCGGCCTTGCTGTGTTGGCAGCCGCTAAAACCAAAGGGTATGTACAACAAGTTGGTCAAAACACAGTCCATGTCCACAGACAAGGCGAATGCGGGAAGTCGACGCTTGTCTGATCTCTCCACTCCACGAAGTGCTGCTGTGGTCAAGTCTAGTCAAATGCTCATGTGGGACGGAGCACTGCCGAGTGGATCGTGCCGCCGTCAAGCAAAACGCGTCAAGATTGGGCCATACGAACAACGCTCGTGGCGTCGTGTGAATTGTACGTTGCACGAGAATGGCACACTACGCCTTCTAGCCGAAGAAAACGCAACACCCATCAGATCTTTGAGGTTGAATAATCTCACTCGTTGTGCTGTGCAACGACTCGACGACTCAGTGCTCGGCGCGCCGTATTGCATTGCAATACATCCTCAATACACAGTTGGAATGATACAGTCTTCAGTTTCGGTTCCCCTCGCACTATCGTTGACTAGCAGAGTCGCTTTCGAGGCTTGGTTCGTTCTGCTTCAAGCCATGACTGTTCCCGAGCTATATGGTCCTGAGGTCGAAGCAGTTCCACGGAATAGACCCACTTCCAGTGGTGGCACTACAAGTCCTTCACGCCACATGTTCAGAATAGAGCGTTCTTTGAAAGTCAGAATAGTCGAGGCGAAGTTCCAAGAGGATGTCAGATGGCATCATCAGCAGAACTCGCGATACTGGAAGCCACTTCCCAACCCTGTTGTAGAAGGAGGATTTGACGTCTACGCTGACGTGCTTCTAGGACGTGACCTCAGAGCCCGAACTGTCAACAAGCCACTGTCGAGCTCAGTCTTCTGGGCGGAAGAATTTCACTTGGCCGATATACCTTCAGTCTTGACCAGGATTTCCATCGTTTTGAAAAAGGGTAATCCTGACGAAAGAGAATGGACCATGTTCCCCAGAGGTGAATACGAGATATCAGCTGAGGACGACAGTCCCGATTTCGAAGCTATAGAAGTTGCCTCTCACGATCCTGTCTATGCCAGAGTCGATGTTCAACTACAAGACCTTGAGCAGGACAAGATGATCGAGAAGTGGTGGGCCTTGATAGACAGCAACGGCACAAACATTGGTTCGGCACTCATCAAGCTCGTGATGGAAGAACATATTGTGCTTCTTGAATCCGAATATGCCGAGGTCTCAACGTTACTTCATAATTTCGACAACAGTCTCACGTCTCAATTAGGTCAGGTACTGGGCACAGAGCTCAAACAATTATCAAACATCCTGCTTGATATATTCCAGGCATCCGACAAAGCCGAGGAGTGGATCAACAATCTCGTCGAGGAGGAGATCGATGGTATTTATCGAGAACAGCCACCCAGTGTAAGAATGCGATTTTCGGGACGTATTCGTTCCAATGATTCTTATGAGTCCGCTGAGCAGCGCGAGCTCCTGGTCAGAGACCTCAGCAGGTCCGCGACTCTAGAAGCTAACCTGCTTTTCCGTGGGAATTCGCTTGTGACAAAAGCCTTGGACGCTCACATGAGACGCATCGGTAAGGAGTACCTCGAACGCACACTGGGTGAGAAGCTTCGGGCTATCGTTGCAAACAACCCCAATTGTGAGGTGGATCCGAACAAAATCTCTTCGACTGATCAGCTCGATCGTAATTGGGCGAATCTTATTGCACACACGACCAGTATATGGCAATCAATCGCTGCCTCTGTATCAAAATGTCCCGGTGGTATTCGTCAAGTCCTCAAACACGTGGGTTCTTGTGCTGAAGATAGATACGGTTCGTTCATTCGTACTGTGAGATATACGAGCGTCTCCGGGTTTCTGTTCCTCCGGCTGTTTTGTCCATGCATACTCAACCCTAGATTATTCGGCCTACTGGAAGGTAAGTTTTCTGCTCTTTGAATTATATGCGACTAACACTTTCAGATCACCCTTCTGAGAAGCCTAGAAGAACGCTCACTTTGATTGCCAAGGGTTTGATGTCTCTTGCGAATCTTGCAAAATTTGGGCAGAAAGAGCCATGGATGGAGCCGATGAATAAGTTCATCACGGCTGCGACCCCCGAGTTCAAAATCTTCATCGATGAGTTTTGTGCCTGGAGTCCGTCGATAGGTTCTTTTCACGAGCCACAGTACCAAGCAGCAGCTCAGGTGAGACAACGATTACCACCAGTGTCGAGGGAGGGTCTGCTCAGTCTACCTTTCTTGCTGGATGGACCAAGGTCGTTAGCAACACTCGTCGACCTATGGATGGAGCATGTGCCATCTAATATTATGGAAACCCCAACTGAAGAAAGCGTAAAGGCTTTTCACAACGCCTGTCTCAATCTTGGCCGCAAGACGAAAGAATGTATGGCAAATGCTGAGGTGGCTCAAGAACCAAACAGCAATCTAGAGCGACAATGGCAGAAGATGTTGAGCGAACAGCCAAAAGGTCGACTAAATCACAATCACAATCCTTTCGATGAGATGTATCCCGACAGTGAGATTACTGCTCTCCCACAGCCTGCGGATGCTCGAGGCTACGGCTCTCAGCGCTCTTTGGTCCGGCCAGGAGATAGTTCTGGTGAACGCGACGAAGCAAGATCTCTTCGGGAAGCTCCATTTCGAACTATGACCAGCTCCACAAACTCCTCGAATGTCTCGATTGAGGCCTTTGAAGATTATCGAAATCGGCAAAAAGCACGGGGTGGGGCTGGAAGGGGAAGGCACCTGGAGATTTTGAACCACAGAATCCCACGCGTTGAGAGTCCGACCGTGGAACCAAACCGTTTTTGAAGACTGACGATGGTATACGATTTGAATGATAACGAACTCTATTTATCCGTGATGTCGCTCTCCATAGCAGGCATCCTGCACGGTACGTGTATTATACATAATTTTAGAATGCATTCTGCTTGCTCTCATGACAATTGCACGTGATTTCGTGATACCGCGTCGACCCAAGCCACAACGCGCTAACATTACGACGAGCTTGCACTATTTCCTCGCTGTACAGACGTGGTCAGGTCAGCAAGCTTCGTTTTCTGGTAGCGCTACGTTCAGCGCGCCAAGGGCCTGTTCTCAAGATTCGAGATTATGGCATCTGGCGACCTTATACACCTTCGCTAGTTGATCACGTACAGGGATAAAGGTAGGAATCGTTTGTAAATAGTGGTGTACATGACTGTGGCATGGACACAATGCTGTATATCTCGTTGTTCCAGCAAGGTTTGATATGGAGAAAGGCAAATGCTTTAAACACAGCAGGTCCGTTGTTGAGGTCGGTGGTTCTAGACTTCTGGAAACAGAGGCCGAGATGTGGAAAAAGCGAGGGTACGGGCTGTTAAAGAGGTGAGTGAAGATTTCGAGCACTTTCATGCTTTCCTTCACTCCTCATTGTTATTATTCCTTCAAGTCTATATACTGGTGTTCTTCAGAGATGCTCGAGCTTCATTCCTACTTTAATAGATGTTTACAGTGAGACGAAGCTAACTAATCATTAGATAGCTGATCTTCCAAATCTCAAGCTCAAACTGCCCTCAACGTCATGCCACCCTCGCTCGAGGATATATCTGACCTCTCTTCCGCCGATGAACACACAGAGCTGAATGATGGGTTCAACTCGCCCACGTCCACACGATCGTCTGTAACGGCCAAAACAGCATCAGATGAATCAGAGACTATTCACATCTCCTCTACTATCGCAGAGGAGTCTAGCACTGCAGGAAAACCTCCACGGAACCCAACGCGAAAGCAAGTGACGATCGATGTACCCAAATTGAACTTCACAGCTCGTAGAGAACCAGAACTTGATACTCGAGGTAGCTGCATCTTAGAGAAGCAATTCCTAGATCAGCACTTTGCGTCTGGGGGAAGCTGCAGCCACCAGCCAGACTGGGTGAAAGCCGATCTGAACTCATTCAGAATTTATCAGAAGGTCCAGGGTGAAGCTAGCCTGGAATCCCTCCACAACGTGTCCCTTTATTTGCACAAAACAGACAAGATCTTCTATTTTGATGGTACATTATTATATCGCAAAGGAGTCTTAGAAGTGAAAGGCCTAGAAATCTCAAGTCTCCAAATAGACAATCTGGGCGGAACGACCCACAACTTAGAGCCATTGCACTCGTCGTGTACGGACGTTATCTACATCCAAACTCCAAGCAGCAGGATCTACAACTGTTACTACCTACTAAAATCTCCAAGCGCTGAATATCAGGCTGTTTACAAACAATTTGTTTGGCTGGCTAATTTTATGAAATACGTTATAGATTACCTAGAGTTTGCGACGGCAGAAGCAAAGAACGTCACCCTCTCCGATTTCAAACACGACTTCATTCGGAAACTGCAGGATTGGCATAAGAATAACGTGGACTTTGAACAATGGCATCAAATGTGTGGTCACATCACCGATCTTCGACGACATATCACCTCTCCTGAGTTTGCTGCTTTTATTGCTGGTCGAGCCGATGGCCTTAGTGACCAGCATATTGCTGCCCACGACTTGTGGAAAGGTATTGGCCAAGCTCTTGTGCCTGACAGATATGTACCAAAGATTTGGTCACAGACCCTGGTCACCCCCTATGCCGCTCGGTGTTTCCTGCAATCCTTCCCGTCCTGGAAACGGGTCATGAATGAGTATAGCTTTTGGCCAGTCGTAGACGAACGTCTAGCGCAAAGACAGAAATTGCTTGGTATTGGCAGGAATAGAAGCTGCAGTCAGCAGGAACATTTCGAAGTGGTTGAAGGGAAATCGTACAGTAAAGCTACGCTTCTTCTACAAGAAGCTGGCGTCAATCGGCACCAGAAATTCACCTCAGGATACGAGCTGCCAGGAAGGGTAGTCATCGCTCGAAACCACGAGGACGACTGCTTGTCGCACACGTGTTCCTGTCCTATACAATACGCACTTGTCCTTCGCTATTGCAGGAGAACCGGTCTTTACATTCGTTGGTTGTCGCTACCATCGCGGACAATCTGTGCCGGGCTCGATTGTGGGCGTAATGCCCGACATAAGCTTCCCTATTATTCAATGGGCAATGAATTACTCTACAGCGACGAATGCACCTGTTCTCCAATCTCTATAAGCGACGTTATAGCTTCACATTCAATCTCCGTCGACAAAGATCACGCTGAGCCTGGTCACGAACTCTTTGTATATCGTGAATTTTCTCTAACTCGCAAAGCTATTTCTGTTGGCTTAAAACGCAAGTCCTACAAGTGTCCCCAACATTCACGACCCTTAATAACCTTCCGCCCTTCGTACAATACAACAGATGAGGGTGAAGGACAAATGCCGAGGCCAGCGCGAATTCTTAGCATTTTCTCAGGAGCTGGACTTTTGGATGCTGGAATCGAAGAAGGTTCTAAACACCTCTTCAAGACCATCTATGCTGCGGATCTGCTATATGAGGCTTGTTTATCTATAGCAGCTAACCTCAAGGTTGGAAGTTGCGAAGTTCATCACGAAAACGTCAATACGTTGTGGGAGATGCTTGCTAAAGGAGAGCGGCCGCTTCCAGACGTTGATCTTTTTCTAGCCGGCTGTCCGTGTCAGGGCTTTTCATCACTTAACTGTCACAAAGATAGTGATGATTCTCTACGAAATTGCTCACTTCTTGTTCATACTTTATCGTGGGTCGAGCTGCTGCTGCCTAGGATGGTACTCATAGAAAATGTGCCTGGCATGGACAGGAGCACACCTAGTGCTGCGGGACAGGCGGTTTGTCATTTGGTCGGCTTGGGATATCAGACCCAGCTGATTACCATCAACGCTGCTGATTTTGGAGCTGCCACCAGTCGAAAACGCATCTTTATCATAGCTACTGCGCCAGGAATTGAGCTACTGACGATTCCTACAGCTACGCACGGTAAGGAGAGACATCAATCTTCTACAGTGACAGCTAGTAGTGTCACCACAGATCTAGCCGCTATCGAGAACTATACGACTCTAAATAGTGTTCAGCCGGACCACATACCGGCCTTCAACCTAAAGCCAATCGAGGTTGGTATAGTGAAGAAGATACCCCGAACAGTTCCTAAGGCCGGTAAAGTAATGGGTAACCTGTTTAGTGCACTTCCAAAACTGAATAAAGGAGAGCTCGAGTACTGGTACAAGCGAACTGACTGGCAGCGTAAGCCGAACGCGGGTACTTTACGACGGATACATCCTAATCACCCGAAGACTACTATAACCAAGACGATATCGTACTTGGACTCGAAGTCGAATGGCTCTATTCATTGGTCGCAAGACAGGGTTTTCAGTCTAGAGGAATTGCGTCGATGGCAGGGCGTACCGACACAGTACATTCTTATTGGTACTAGAACTCAGCAGGCAGGGCTTATCGGTAACTCAGTAGCCTGGGCAAGCTCGACGCTGCTAGGTAGGCTTCTTGCGGAAGTCTGGAGAGAAAGTCGTCACGCTTATCCATCTTCAGACGCAGCAGGTACCGAAGATATCATTGGGGGACGTAAACGGCTCATGGACAATCTAATCCACGAACTGACCGACTCTGATAACAGTGACGACTTCCAGGTCGTTGATCTAGACAGTGAGTTTGAGAGCATTAAAGCAAATTTTCCAGTCATGGTCAATGTACCTCTAGTCAGAGAGACTGCACCTAAAGCAGTTGAGAGACGCCAGTATCTCGTTAGTGTCGATATACCAGCGTCTCTCAGCTTACGACAGATTTCTGCGCAATCTCTAAGCTGTAATAGTGGAGATACTAAGGCTCTCACCACTCCGGATATAGAAGGTGTGGCCGACAAAGGCTGTCACGCAGATGGTACTACCACAAATGTCGATATAGGTACCGACGACGAGCTTCCGGAGCTCGACGTTATACTTACTCCTTCCCGTTCTAGCTCGGAAATGATCGAGATGAGCATCGAAACGCCTACAGTAAGGGTTTCCGACGAAGCCGTGACACACCGATGGACTGGAAGTCGAAACGGCGGGTCCAGTAGACGGCGAACGTATGTGGCAGACAGCCAGGATGACGAGGAAGAAGACGGATCACCTCTAAAGAGAGCACGTTTTTGTCGGGCAAATAAAGAACTTCGAGCTTCAAATGTGTTCGAAACACTATCGAGACGAATTCGATACACTCCGAGGACGGGACCCCGAAGTCTTTCTGGCGCAATCGAGCTGACTACACCAACTCGAAGCGAGGAGCGAGTAGGGACGATAATTAGCAATGCTGGCTCAAATCCACAAACACCTATTGTGCTTGATGATGACTGAGATTCAGGTCAGAAATATAGTCAACACGATGTGTGCTGTTTTGAAAAGAGACGGCGATGGTTTTGACGAAAAATGTACACAACAGAGCTTCCGCAGACAGACGGACAGCATTCGAGCTGAATGTATGGTAAGCAGCACAGACAACAGCTGTTGACGCAAGTGCGCAAACTAGGACAGTCTTGTACGGCTACTAGGCCTACTAGGGATGTCGGCTGTTTGACGAAGAGCTAATCACGAACGCAATACGACGCAACGAGAAGAAGAGCTTGGTGGTATGCGGGTCACAGGTTAGAAGAAATGTGATCATTTCCAGTTATTACATAAAGTACAGGGCTAACCACAGATATTATACACGATATTGGCCCAAACAAACTGAGCCAGCTCAACTACATCAATCTAGCTCAACATCCTCCAGTCTCGCACTGTCCTTCTCTCGTGCCTTCTTCTCCATATCATGTTTTATCCTGTTCTGAGTGTGTAGCAGCTTAGCAAGCCCATCGCTCTGCGCCTTCATCTGCCACCACTCCCTTGCGCGGTCACCGACATCCGTCTTATCTTTCTTCATTACATTCCTCCGAGCCTGTGGAACACGCTCGAGCAGCTCGATCGTCCTCTCATCGTACTCGACGCCATCTCTGCGCATATCTCTGATCAGGGATTGAAGCGCGTCGATGTCCGAGTATACCTCCCAGTAGAGCTGTAGGAGGGTATTGAAGAAGTGGCTAGTGCCGGCTAAGAGGTATGAAGTTGCTCCTAAGGATTTAATCCGGGGAAGAAGTGCCAGAGCGAAGCCGGAGGTTGGGAGATAGGCGGCGTACATGCGTAGTGCGAGGAGAGTGGCAGCCGGGTAGAGGATAGTGATTAGTGGTAGGAGAGGAGTGTTTGTAGGGACATTGGCGAGACTCGAGACGAGGACTGGTTGTGGTGATGTGGAGGAAGTGGGAGAGGAAGAGATGTCGTCGAGTGTAAGCTGGTAGGGATTGTGGAAACCCGTTGGAGATTGTGAGGTGGTCTGTGGGAGTCTAAGAGCAGGATGATGCAGGAGATCGATCATGCGTAGAACGTCGTTTTCGATAACCTTCCACAGAGCTTGATCTGGCGGTGTCGTGCGCGAAGTGAGAGCGGTTCTGAAGGAGGAGGTAATGTTCTCGAGGGTTGCGAGAGCTGCTGCACGTATCTGGTGTGATGGCATGGTCTGAGGAACTGTAGGTTCTGCATCTGTAGTTTCTGAGATCAGATCGTTTGCTGTATTGTTGAAAGGCTGATATGTATTTGGAGCGAAAAGGGACAGTATATGGCTAACGTCTATATCATGAAGGTGATCTTCAGAAGAGTCGGATATTGCAGACTCGAGAACTGGCTTCGGTAGCGAAGAAGATCCATCACTCTGGGAGGCAGGCGACGTAGTACTTGTCGAACTGATGCTATCGTCAACGGTATCGCCAAATTGTTGACGAATCCTTTCAAAGATTCGACGTTCTTCAGGAGTGATGGTCGAGGCTGGAATCTGTTTTAGCTGAGCTTGGCGAGGTTTCCTTTGAATAAGACCGAAAGGCGGATCGTTGTTAGATTCACTTCCTGGACGGGTTACTGCTTGTGAATGAGCATGTCGTATTGAGTTCAGGTGAGTTCTTGCGGTCCCTGTTGTGCTTTTCTTACACGACGGAATAATCCTCGTGTGATGCGAAAAGAGCCATAGTAGATCAGACCAGCCGTTTTGTATCCTTTTCATATCGACAAGCGCTCGAGAACCTGGCCACGATGATCAAGCCTTCGTCTCCCACTTCCACGACTCTAATCGAGTCCTACACCATGCCTTCTGCTGTCGTTGGTGGCATGTAAGCCTCAGGCACGGCAAAATTAATGCCTGAGGCATAAGTCGCTTATAGCCGGTCCGCGTCACGGCTCGGACGTGGTGATAGTCTCCCACGCTTCTACCGCTACAGATAGCAGGTACACTACACATGCTTCAATGTTCTAAATCGACTCAAAGACAAAATCGTTGGAAAGTCTCAAACTTGCAAGACACCCACGCTCAGTCCCGACAATTTCGTCTTCATTCTACGTTACGACGTGGGGAACAATAGCAAACCATTCCCAGTGTGACTCGACACTTTCAGCACCGACGTAGTCGTCTGCCTGCCCGAACAATAAGAACACGCCATTGCCTGCAGAGGTACACCGATAATACATCTACTGGTCAAACGTCTTTTCTTCAGTCTGCGCACACCACCCTGCAATCTGGCCTTGCATGGTCAACCATGAACCGATTATCTGGTCACGCGCCTGCGCAAGGCAATCGACCACCGAATGGTTCGCACCAGCGCACACAGTCTTACAACACCATGCCGATACCTACGCAGAGCAACGGACATGTAAGAGAGAGGAATGATTCTTTCAGTATGGCTAGAAGCCCTCCAGCTCTGGCAGGCAAGAGTAAGTCCACTATAACTAGCAATAGCAAGATATACTAAAGCTTTCGCAGACACCAAACATGTCCCTTGTAAATTCTTCAGACAGGGTCAATGTCAAGCTGGTAATTCTTGTCCATTCAACCATAACCTGGATCCCATGGCACATCTGGCTCCATGCAAATATTTTATGAAGGTTAGTCGTACAGTCGCTCCTGACGTTCAGGCTGACCTAGGAAGGGAAATTGCAAGTTCGGCGCAAAGTGTGCTCTAGGTCATTATCTACCTAATGGACACCGTGTGAATAAGGGGGACCTACGGCCATATCATGCCACGAACACGAATGGGTACGATCTCAATGGCAAAAATCAGAATGATCCTCCTCCTCCATTTCCCTCAATAGACGAACCCTACCTTGGCTCCAATCCTCCACAAGACTACTACCCCGACATTCCTTTCCTTGAAGACGAGTACGATTCCCATCCTGACAGATACAACGACGCGTTCCGAAATGACAAACCATATGATATTCCCATTGGCTCACCTCCCACGTCACATTTTGGTTCTCCTCCAAGTGATATACGCTCACCTCGACACAAATGGCCTTCTGCCCTTGACGCTCCGTTACCTCCATCCTATACTGGTAGCGTACCCAACTATGCTACCATAGGTCATGTAAGTGGTTCTGTCCCTGATAAGTTCGGCCTAGCAAGCCCTGCGAATTCAACCATTTCACAAAACGTGGCTGGTCCTGGAGTAAAAGAGAGTCTTATTCAGCCACCCACACAAAACCCAAAGACAACGCCTCTTGGAGCTTCACCAGCCCATGCCGAGACCAGTATTGGTGGACGAATCTTGTACTCGGAGAAATATCGCCAGAAGTCAAGACCACCAATGTCTTCAAGCTTGCCTGTACGCGACTTCGACACCAGACTTGGCCTCGATTCAGACCTACCACTCTTGCCCAGTGATTTACATGATGAACTATTGACTACAGGCGACAAGATGCGAGGATTCTCACGACCCGAGCAAGAGACTAGTGGCAGCTTTAAGGAAGGCTCCGATAGCTTGGCTATTCCGAGGAGATCATCGAACGTGGTTGGTTCACCGCCTGCCGCTAGCAGTCCCTCACGATTCCATCACATATTTAAGGAACAGAAAGAGAAGAGCTCAAACATCGGCGTTGTTGGCTCCCCACTGCGAGAGTCCTGGTTACTTGGCGGAGATTCCACTGTTTCGTCCAGACCTGGCATGCAGATGTCGGGAATCTCCCAAGCTCTTGGTCAAATGAACCTAGACAGAACAGAGACTGGCGATTCCACTGGATTGAGACCCAACAATATACGGGGTGGGTATGCTCGACAGATCTCGAGTCCGGGCCTGACTTCGACACGAATTGACGAGGAAGGCGATCCAGCTACTTTCTTCCCTATGGACGATGAGAGCACGCGTAGAGGAGCTGTGGCCTGGAACGACAGTCAGAACTCGACCTCGAGGAAGACTACGGGAGAGGTCAGTATGCCACGTGGTATGCCAATCAAGAATGGTGTCAAGCCTATCTTTGGCTTTCACGGCTAGACGACACGAGAGTACGAAGATTTTACGAAGCAACGACTGGTGTTAACAACCACGGAAGGAACACTCATGCATTTTTGAAATTGAACAACTGGAAAGGGAAGCAAGTTAGGTGTTCGGAGGATGGTGCTACGCATAAGGACTAATGACACACAGCATGGATGGTGAAGATCATTGCAAGCAAGGAAAAAGCTTGGGAGCATATGAGATACCCTAGAAGTGCCTAGCTGGCTGGTATAGCTATTCTTTTTTTTAAGAGCTTTGTTGAGATCTTAAGTGTAGACCAATAAATCTCTGTACAGTCACGATCCCAGACTTCAATGTCGTATTCATTCGTTGCCTCTAGACAGAAGGACTGCCGATTCTGCCACTTTCAATATGCGTCACGTGTTTTCGCGATTCTTATACAGAAAGTATTTATCGGCTGCTGAATATCATTACAATGTGGATGAGTACCAAGTAGTTCTTCTTGCTCGCGTTTTGAGGCATGTTGAGCAGCCGCTGGCAATGCTCGAGATGCCTTGGACGCTATCTTCGCACGGTAGCTAGGCTACAACCTCGCCGTCGGTGGCTGTCAACAAGTACGCTCAACTCTTAAATTCCTAACATCGATTTCAATCGGTTTCAGCAAAACTAACCTGAGCGTAGCATCGACGAGTACAACTAGTGATACAGTGAGCCCAACTCTACTCGAAAAAGCACGCGCGTTTGCAACAGAACACGCAACCCTCTCCAAACAAAACGCAGAAGACTACAATCTTGAAGTTGCAAAACGGATTGGAGAGATCGGACCAGTTACTGCGGCTCTGAAAGAATATGAAGAGGCTCACGTTTCTGTGTCTGAGCTGGAGTCTATTCTCGTAGATCCTGCTGCCGATGCAGAACTACGTGAATTGGCAGTAACAGATCTGGACACTACTCGTACCTCTCTCCCGAGCCTGGCGCAGACGTTGAAGACTGCCCTCATACCGCCTCATCCATTTTCCTCGTTCCCATGCCTGTTAGAAATACACCCGGGAGCTGGAGGATCGGAAGCTTCCATATTTGCCCACGATTTACTCCAAATGTACATTAACATGGCAACACGGCTCGGCTTACAACATCAACTCACCTCATATTCCGGCGACGAATCCGCACCGTCTGGCACAGTCGCACTCACAGAAGCAATCCTCGAAATCTCCGCTCCCAACACCTACGATATATTCCGTCCTGAAGCAGGCGTCCATCGCGTCCAGCGCATCCCAGCAACCGAAAAGAAGGGCCGCACCCATACATCCGCAGTCAGTGTCCTGGTCCTGCCCTCTCTACCCGAACGAGCCGAAGACAGTGATCTGAACTACGAAGATCCCAGCAGCGACTACTACATCGACCCAACAGAAGTCCACAGCGAAGCCATGCGAGCCCGCGGCGCAGGCGGCCAACACGTCAATAAAACCGAATCCGCAGTTCGACTTACCCACATCCCCACCGGTCTCGTGGTGCGAATGCAAGAATCACGATCTCAGCACAAAAACAGAGAAAAAGCATGGAATATATTGCGCTCAAAGCTCGCAGCTCGCAGACGTGAAGAACGAGAAGTTGAAATTGCCAATTTGAGACGCAATGTGATGGGCGGTGTGGGTCGGACGGGTCGTGAGGACAAAGTACGTACGTATAACTGGACGCAGAATAGAGTGACTGACCACAGGAGTGGTTGGGAGGGCAATAATTTGGATGATGTGCTTGCTGGTGGCCGCACTTTGGAGGATTGTATGGATAGTGTGAGGGAGTGGATGAGAGAAGGAGAGGTGCTGGGTATGCTGGCTGAAGACGAGATGAAGAGGAAGCAGGAGGAAAAGGGCGATGATAACAAGAGTAGTGGTAGAAAATAATTCTTCACATTGCATCTTGCAGTAGATTGCAAGACAGAAGTTCAAATCTCTACCTCGCAAACCGGCTCTCTGTTGCATGCACGCATCCGTCAGAAGAGACAGTATGACCACGTTCTGCGTCCGACTCGTACGGATTCAAGAATGTGTTTTTCAAACAATTGTTTGTCGTGCTCTGGCTCGCCGCGAATCACTTCTGGCCACGTACAGCAATATAAAAAGACTGTCAGTAACGACCAGCTGTCTTGTATCTAACATCTTCACTCTACATACACCCAAAACATCGACCATGCACACACCATACGATGCCACAACCACGCCCACATTCACCATCGTCCTCTTGCTCACACTCGCATTCGCGCAGATCGTTCTCTTCTCGTATCGAAGGACCATATACCCAGCCTATCGAAGCACAAGACACCTTTTGCAACAAGGACAAGGATATATGACAGCAACGGTATACCACCAATCATTGTATACAGTAGCTTACTTCGTGCCGCATTCCAGTCTGCCACTTCACATGCAATGCCGAATCGCTGGGGCTGCAGGACTCGCTGGTCAAAAACTGTATCAGTTTCAAATCTCAGGCTCTTTCTTCTGTGGCTCGAGCTTGGTAGACTTGGTCGTCTGTCAGATCGCCCTTTGCCAGTAAGCAGTAGGGCATCGCTCACTGGTCGCCTTTTCGGATGTGCTCCGAGAGAGTATATCGACCAGCTGCGCAAGGGCGTGCAGGCTTCAAGTGTTTGACTGCCTACTGCAAGGCGCCTGCCTATACCAGCCAACTTGAACCTGGCTCACCCAATAATGCAGTGCAGTAAGAAGGCAGACGCGGCATGGGTCCCACGTTGGGTGCGCCTACCTTCTTTACTGATCAACGGCACCACCGTGCGGCTCTTCCCTTCGTCTGATCTGTCGACTTGTCCCATCATCACGTACCAAGCACCCTGCCTCGTCAGCCATATTGCCTACAATCCAATCGCTCGTTCTTACTGCACACATGGCCAGTGTTCCCAGCAAATCGTCACAACATAGCACCAGCAGCACTCGAAATCCAGACTGCCACACTCCGAACTTCGTAAAGACCGTGTCCCTGGCTAGATACTACTTCTTCCAGCTATACCGTTTGGTGTCAATCTTCTTTTCCATACTAAACATTTTTGCGGTCCTAGTGACCGGACCCTGCATTCACTCAATCTCTGAACAATTTTCGGTGTACAATCAAGCTGGTGTTCGAGTATCCGCAAAACGATCGTTTGTGTCAACCACAGTTAGCTTCTTTGACAAGGTGATGGTAGGGTCGTATCCATTCCTACGAGCTGTATTCATGCGGGACTTCCACCTCTGCTTAACTCTGCTCGATCGCAATGTGTAGGTCCTGCCTCTTGGTTGCTTACATCATCTGATCTTGAGTCATACCACCATCAGCCTCCATGGAGTCTCCTCCGTTCTGGTTTGAGTATTTGACATAGGATAAACCAAGAGGCCGACCACCATAGACATAACCAGTGAACTTGGTGATAGCAGTCTCGGCGTTGTCTGCAGAGTCAAACTCGACCACACCCGTACCACTTGATCGTCCATTGCCCTCATACTTGATCTCGGCTCGCTCCACTTTTCCGATAGTCGTGAATAGTTCGATCAGATCATCGTTGCTTGTTGACCAAGGTAGCTGCAAATGGTTAGTAGTGATCAGAGAAATCCAAGGGCTGTTCGACTTACGTTGCGAACATAGATAAGCGGTCCTCGCTCGCCTCCACTGGTAGCGAAGTCGGTGAAGGCGTTGGGCGCAGCAGCCTCCTGAGAACCACTGTAGCCTCCACTTGGAGGACCGCTGTAACCAGCTCCACCACTATATCCGCCACGACCGCCATAGCCTCCACCAAATCCTCCACGGCCGCCAAAGCCACCACGTCCCATAAATCCTCCTCCGCGCATGCCGTAGCCACCACCGCCATACCCACCTCTTGCACCGAAGCCGCCTCCATAGCCGCCTCCCATGCCGCCTTGAAAGCCGCCGCCAGCACCAGCGTTCGCATATCTATCTTCTCGAACCTCGAGAGCCCGGCCTTGCCAATCGTAACCGTTGAATTGTTGGATGGCGTTTCGTGCATCGTTGGGACTCTCGAAGGCAACAATACCTGTGCCTTTTGGTCTGCCAGTGGCGTCAACATGCACATCGGCTCGCACAACACTCCCTTCTTGTGCTACACATTGTCAGTGAATATAGCCCATATGTATTCATCACTCCTACCTGCACCACGAAAGAGGTCTTTCAGGTCCTGCCAACCAACGTTGAAAGGTAGCTAGTACTCAGTTAACAGTGCTGTGCAGATCAGTTTGGGGGAACAAACGTTGGAAATGTAGAGTTGTCGGCCACCACCTCCGGCTGCGCCTCCCATGGGGCCGCCCTGCTGGCCACCATAGCCAGCACCACCTTGGAAGCCGCCACGCATGCCGCCACCAAAGTCGCCTCGATTGGGTGGTCCAGTGAATCGGGGTTCTGTCTCTCGATCCTGCAGGATTTTCATCAATAAACAGCTAGAGAACGCGACTCGCCAGCACTTACTTCTCGGACATATACCAGTCGTCCCATTAAGCTTTGGTTGCTAAGACTTGCGATGGCTGTTTGAGCTTGATCTCTGGTTGCATATTCCACAATACTAATGATAGTCAGTAAATGCTCGAATTGATGAATAGATCAGTAGACTTACCCGCATCCCTACACGACCAAGGACAAGGTCCAACCGTCAATCCAACGTCCAACAAGAAAAACACGGATAAAACAAGGGGAAGACCAGTAAAACCAGCCAAATCACACAATGGCGCCCACCTTCGACATTCCGTTGGGAAGTAATAATACGTCAGCGAAGAGAACTTCTCCAGCTATGCGACCCGTTAGCTAAATCCTCGCTTGCGACCATACTAAATATACCTTGTCGCATGAAATCTTTAAGGTGATGCCACTTGACGTCGTAGGCGAGGTTACCGACATAGACTCGTCGATCTTGTTGAGAAGATTCGCGCACAGACGCCATCATTTGTTCTTTGGCAGCAGCTCTATCTTCAAAGGATCGAGGTGGACCTCCACCTCTTCCGCCGCTGTAGTTCGATCCGGAATAACCTCCAGATGGATTCTGTGTACCACTCATGGGGCTTCTTGATCGGCGATCTCTATCACGATCACCTCTATCGCGGTCGCTTCGTCTGTAATCGTCACCTCGGCTGCGGGAACGTTCTCGAGAGTAGGAGCGTCGACTTCGGCGTGGGCTTCGTGAGCGCGAGCGTCTTCGCGGTGATCTGGATCGTTCTCTCTGAGGCATCTGTTAGAATTTTGATGTTGTGCTGACTTTTGGGGATTCAACGTTGAGGCAACAATTTCAGGTCTACCAACTACCCAACGGCTTAACAGCGGCAAATGCGCCTAGCCCTGCCGAAAGTGGGGTGTGGTACGGGAATATGTGCCTTAATTGTGGTTGTCAAGTGCCAGTGAGATGTAATCAAGTGTTGCAACACATTTGAAACTGGTGAGGCTGTGAAAGCAAAAGTTCGCAAGAGGGCTGATGCAGAAATTGTGATAATGTCAGATGACTCGAACTTACTGTCTCGTTGGTTAGCTGATGTCCTCTAATGCCTCGATATTAGGTAGCAAGAAAGAGAAGGTGATTGATAGAGACTCAAAGCAGTAGATTGCAAGCGTAATACGTTCCAACAGATGTGGCTGCAGGTGTCCGAAAGGGCCGCAAAGTTAGAGGAGGATAGAGGAATAGAGAAGTACGAACCCATGATGACTAGTCCTGATTTGCCGAGCTGTTACGGCAGAATAGGAACACAGCGGTTCTTCTACAAGATCAGGATCGATATGCACGAGAGAGTACTGGGAAGAGACCAGCTAACAAGGTTGTCCGGAGTGGGACGAGTTCTGCAGTAGCAGGTGCGTGACGCGATGACTCGTAAGGAAGACAGTGTTCCAACAAGCGATCGGTGCCGCAAAACCTCAAGGTTGCAAATGCTACTGTGTTGCAATAGTACAATCTTTTTGCAATCTAGTAGAACGGTTAGCTTGGAAATGAAATTCGTCGATAGACTGTGAATGGCTGTAAGGATTTGACTTTGTCCAAAGGAGTTTACCAAGTGTCGAGGACTCTGAGGCAGAAAACCGAGCCAAGCAGCCACAGTAATGTAATCAGCCTCCATGAACCCTGCTCGGTCATGCTCTCCAAGTGGATCATCCAGCAGCAAGTGTGTTGGTGTTTAAAGGCATGAGGTACGACCCATGTGTGATTTAGGGAATTCTCCTTACATTGACTGGATTACTCCTTTATAGCAGAGTCCAGTTTCTCGCAGGTTTGCGGTTGTCGCACCGTCAGTTAATGCCCAAGTTGACTGGCTCGAAGTCAAGGATTCTTGTACGATAGAGATTGTGCGCTCGGTTTGGAGTCGTGACTGAGAACAACAACACTGGGATTGGGTGCGGAGTCCGAAGTGATCGATCAGCCAGGCAAAACGGCTTGTGAAGAGCAACGCGTATTGACCAGGATGTGGCTGAGTTCACAGACAGACAAGGCACTATAGGGACTGCTGCAGCTGCAACTTTCGCAGCCTAGGAAATGTGATGTGACTGGACTATGCAGCAAGACCGAATCGCATTCGAGAGAGCGTTGCGGATGGGAAGTGAGCGCAGGAACTCAGGCCAGTAGCAAGCACGACTGCGCACAAAGAAGCCAAAGCTGCGCAGCTAGCTAGTACACATCAAGTCTAGCGTATGCAACGAAGACCAACCCTGGCAGGCGCGACCATGCACGACGGAGTAGGTGTCTTCACACCAACAACTCACCAGGTAGTAGATCAGCCTTTCGATCGGCTTGAAGACAGGCAACCTCTGCTTCTTGAGCTGAAACCATCAAGTCGCTGGTGTATAGCATTTGGATTGGTAGCTGCTCAGTAGGGAGCTCCTCAGGTTCAGGTGCGCAACGCAACATGCAGTAAGAGCTTCCGCTTCCAAGAATACTAATCAGTTGTGAATCGTGAGATACACATCTCAAGGTTCACCCACATGCAGGAGCTTTTTGCACAGCTAGCAAATCCATGTCCTTCTTGTGGTCGAGCCTCGAAGATCAATGATGATCGCTGTGAGTCTTATGTTCAAAACATTTTGTTCCTGGCAACTGCTTTAAGTGCCACTCCAACGACGTTGATTGTCCACCACGGATTTGGTTGCACAATCTTGACCTAGGCGGAGCCTTCCGTGTCAAGGAATCTTTTTATGTTGCCTTCAAAAAGCCCACCACATGACTGTCTCTATAGCTAGACAAGCAGCAGCTCGAATAAGGAGACACAGACACTTTGCACACCACAGGCTCTGCACGAACACTATAGCACTATCAATACAGCGACCGAAGTTGCACAACCAGGAGCGTCAAAAGTGCACCATGCACAGTAAGTTGAATCGCTCGTGTACATTTCGCATTCTATACCCCAACTCAGGCCTCCTTGGAAACTTGTTCCGTACTTCGGCGGCCAGGTTGGTTTGCTGCTTGATGCTAGCCTGCTTCGCATGAAGCATTCAACATCCTAGGTTTACCGATTTGCATAGATCTCGGCCAGGTTGAACTTCCTCAACCCCTCATAGCCAATGTTGTAGCGGTCGTTCTCCGTGTTGTCAACAACGCTCATTCCTACCCATCCACGATATACCTCCACAATTATACCCTTCTCGTAATGCTTCAAATCCACCTTATGCCTATTGTTTCCCACCTCCTGAACTTTGTCGGCAACGAGCTTGATGATGTGATCTCTGTCCAACTGCTCGTTGTTCCGTATCGTAGGCCTGATAGAGAACCTGACACCGGCAATATTGCCTTCGCGATCAGCTCCAAATTTGCTGGTGAGCACATCTTCACAAGCACGTTCCAGTCCTTGTCCCAATGCCTTGCCCAGATTACTTAGTGGCGTAAGACGCTTGACGAACCTGCTCTTCTGTGGCGAAGTCTTGTCGGCCGCCTGTAAACAGAGTTGGTGGACAACATCAACCGGATCAAGTAATGATCCTGGCGGGAATCTCAAAAAAGATACACAGGGTATGTCCAGTGTGATCAGCTGCATGACTTTGCGCGTTCTTCCTTGCTCGTCTGACGGTGTGGTAGTCTTGCCTTTCAAGTCCTGGAGCTCTGCCTGGACGTCTGCTTCGATGCCCTGAGGAAATTGCCTTTCGGTGCTTTCAGCTGAATGAGCTTCCTCGTCCTTCGGAGCGATCTCCGCTGTAATAGAACTGCCGCTTGCATCGACCCCCAGGTTCTCGATATATTCCAGTACGAGATCGTGCAACTCGAGTAGACATTTCTTCTCACGTCCTTTGTCGCTGGTGACGAATATTCCCTTGTCTCCAGTGCATATCACAGAAGGCTGAGAGAACGTTCGTGGTGTATCTGATTTCTTTGAAGGGCCATAGTGTTGCTTCTTGCCTCGTCCTTTCGGATTGGTAGTACCAGATCTTGTACCATTGCCTTGAGTACTGTTCACGGATACAGTGTTGTCTGACAATTGTGACGTGCTAGGAGCAGTTTTGATCCTTTTCGAAGGTCTTTCTGACTCCTCCATCTTAGGTGTAGATCAAAATGTCAAGAGTGATAGACGAAGTATGGGTACAGAGAATTCACTATTAGAGTGGGCCGAACTAATACCCACGACCCAAAATACGTGTCGAACTGCCACTACTAACAGGAATACACTGTAGTACTCATTGTCCCGAGTCGATGACTAAATTTCTTACACCATTACCGAGTCGTCTGAAACGGGCAACTGAGAACCCCAAGTAGGTTCTTTTCTGATAAACTCAGCAACACACGTCAGAGTTGAGTGGTTTTCTTACGGGTGCAAGAAATGCGGACATTAAATTAACAATAAATTAACCAACGCTTTGATCGCTCCAGAGATATCAATTCAACATATTCAACCGTAGGCACCGTATCACTTCGTATCATCTTAGTCCCATTACGTCAAAAATATTAAGTAGTACATCTCGTAGCTCCATATGTTCGATATGCTACGCTGGTAGCTACAAAAGTGAATCGCTTCAAATGAGAGGAGACATCAGTCTGAAACCCGCATCATGCACCAATTGTGGCATCATCGGTCCAACCACCATCTTGCACAAAGTTGCTCCAAAAGCTCTCGCCAGGAGTGTTTTGGCCAGATGCTATACTGTAGGGACTAATGCCCTCCTTGCCTGGAACGCTGAGGTGATCCAGGCCCAAAGGATCTAGATGCGAGGACGGGAAATTTCCTTCGAATGTTGGGTGCTGCTTCCGACCAGACGCAGCTCCCTGGGGCTCTGTCGTCGTGGCCAATACAGAAGGTGCCAATGTTGCTGACATGCCCTGGCTGACAGCAGGGTGATATGGCATTGGCTTCATGCCATGGTTGAAGTCGTTGCCCCACGGGTAATATGGGCTGCCTACGTATTGCTCGGAACCATGCATCAACGATGCTGAAAACTGGTCGTTCATGTTCAGCGCAGGAACACCAGCCAGCATTTGCTGGGATTCTGGAGGCAGAGATGTGGTGAACGGTGTCATATCTTGCCAATAAGGGTTGAAATGTGTTTGTGGAATGATTGCAGACTGTGTCTGGCGTAAATAGTCAGGATCTGCTTTAACAGCGCCAGTATCGATTGCAGACGGGACTGTCGAAGGCGTCGACATACGACGATGATCAAGAGACATCGACACAGGAGTTGGCGGAGTTTGAGCTTTGCTCGTAGGCATTACAGCAGATGAGTATGCTCGACCATGGTTCTGTCGAAACCCGGGATGATGAGGGGAAGGATAGGGTGCTTGCCGATAGGCTCCCAATGGTGCAGGATGCTGAGGCGCAGGTTGTTGCTGATGCTGTATCGACGGCTGGAACATGTTTGGTCGGGATTGATTATAGGGCATCTGCTGTTGCCCGTACTGCTGATTGTAGGAATTGTTGGCCATCTGTTCTACCGCGTTCCTCATAGCTACTTGATTAGTCAAGTAAGCTGCGAGTCGCCGATTGAAGTCAGACGACCCTGTCTGGAGATGGGCTGTGAGTCTTCTGTATTGCATCGGCAGGTCGTCGTCTTCTTCTTCATACATCTCTTCGTTGATGACGTCTTGCTCAGTGACTCGCAACGACCTTCCTGTTCGTCGCTTGTGAATCTCAGAAGCTCTTCTGGCAGACTCAACCCTCGCTTCGAGGCTGCGATCGCTTCTCCGCGATGCTGCAATGTATGCTCTAAATAGGATTAGTTAAGCCTGCATTCCTAGCTGAGGTGACATACCTTTCTTGGTTCTCCTCGTGCGTCCTCTCAGTCTTCACAGCTTTCGCTGGCGGAATTGTCCTTGTTGGGGGCATAGTACAAGTCAAACGGGTGGCAAGGAGATGTAGGGCAATAAGAACTGCGAAGTCGCGATGAGGTTGTATCGTCGACACTGATCAGATCCCGTGACACTGGGAGGCCAATACTCGAGTACTCTGGTGGAAAGGATGTCAAGCTGGCTCTGCAACACGCGAGACTGAATCACAATTATCTAGTCAACAACGTTCTTCTGATGCTGAAGTCGTGACTGATTGTGCAAGTTTTCGAAGAAGGCGACGTTCTCCAGGTAAAGGCGATATGTGCTGCGTGTGGGAAATGGAAGGATACAAAAAGGGCGTGATAATTAGGGTTCTTTGGAAAAATGCTAGGGAAGACCAGTAGTGGAGGGTCAACGTCAGGCCGCAACTCAAGACCGGGCGGAGTGGTTGGAAGTATCAAGGTTATACGCTTTTTCCTTTTGGACATGCGAATCTCTAGCGATCGGCAGTAAAGATCTGGTCGGTTTAGAACAGCAGAAGCGGCATAACGCCTCCCTGGAGACCTGATCGTACAGCAGCAGGGTCGAAACGATGGGCTCCAAGTGAACCAGAACGAATGGTTGCGGTATCAATCCCGTTGCCGAGGAGGGCAAGCTCGATGCGCTAAAGCCGGTGGTTTGAGCGGACGTTGATAATTTGTGTCAGGTCGCGATAGGTGGACACCAAGTATGAGCTGTACTCGCGATACAAGCGGTATATCAGGCAGTGCAGAGCTGCATGGCACAGATCTTGACAGGGGACGACCGGAAATGCTTTTGGTTGACGGAAATCTCGTAAGAGGAGAGCAAATGCTGTGGCGTGAGCGATCAGCTCAAATTTGGCGCTTGCATTCGGCGACAAGATTGATAAGGACAAACGGCCGGCCCTCCCCAGCGCTCAAGCCTTTCAAGGGCTTGCAATTATCGCCAGCAAGGATGGCCATGCACCTGCTTCGGAAACGAGATCTTGCTTCACAGCTGGAGGCAAACTGGTTTCCTTAGATCGTGCCTAGGAACGCAAGAAGGTGGCGCTCTTCAAGCTCAATATTGGTGGAATTTGAAGCTAACCACGTTCAGCGCAGATTTAGACTTCAGCGAACGATACACAGAGTTCTACACAAACCTGATAAAAGGAAGCCACTGTATATTGACTGGTCGGAGGTGGTAACCGCTATGGAGAAAGCCGTCCTGGAGGTGAGGGGAACTAACTGTTAGAAGAAGGTGCGAACGATCGCGTGGAGTTTGCTGTTTGCTGCATTCTGCTTGGATGTCTTTTTTGTTAGCTTTGCTGGCAGACCCACTTGGCAAGTCTCCGTGCTGCTGAATGGCGAAATGGCGAGCAGAGCACTCAACCCCTCAGTTGTCTTTTAGTGCAAAAAGAAGAGCATGCCTTTTCCGAGTAAGACAATCGCTGGTTAGGTGTGCTGTAAATGGTGCTTAGTTTCCGTAAAACAATTGTGTGCTTCTTGGTAAGTATTGTCGTATAGTCGCATGAGGTATACGGAATCGTGTCAGCGGAGCTCAGACTTCATTCGCTCAAGCAAGCGCCAGTAACGTGCTGATCCATTGCTGTCAGATCTCGATCTTTCGCATTTTCGATTCCTATCCGGCCCCAACGGTTGTGCCCAGCCTTGGATAAATCGCCCGTGGTTGTTTAGTGCCAGATCTTAGCGCCGGTTCAGCATCGGAATGACAACGCCCTGGACTTGATCACCGCAAGTTTGCGTTTCAGACACATTTGGAAGAGCCGCTTGTTTAATTGCAATATATACGTAGATCATGCTTTTAGCAGCACTTACTATAGCTATATCTCTTTCAGACATAGGCAATAGAAATCCGAGATGTGCGTTGTGATGGTTCAATGAAGGTACTATAGACTTCCGGGTTGATAGATGCTTGACCGCCATCGACGTTTCATGAGGTGACCTGATAGTACGGAGTACTCGAGTAGCGACTCTTACCAGCTCGCGTTTAGGGACCAACAGAACAACGTTTTCCACACCAATCAAGGGGATAATGTTATGGATCACAGTACATTTCCAGTCTGCTCACACTCTAGAATGATGTGAGCTAAAGAGATTCCATTTAATTGTGCATGGAGCGCTTTTCCACGAACTGACCATTCGGACACGGTGACAAGCTTGGACGCCACTGTACGAGATGGGATCCAGCTGGCAGAGAGCTGTCCAGCATTGGTGAGAAACGTGCTGCGCTACACAGCTGGCAGGAGCCGCGAAGAACTCAATATCAACGATCGCCGATCGGAAATGTAAACCCATATTACAATCACAGTCGGCATGTTCTGGCGAGCTCGATATTCAGCTACATGACCAATACAGCAACTCGTAGCATCTCCTTTACTCGAGGAGTCTGCTTACTGGTATCGGTACTGGTGAGGCAAAACTCAAATCCCTGTCGGTGCTACAACTCCATGGCTCGCTTCGTCAACGTTGGCGTGTGTTGTAATTGGAGGATCTCGGTGGCAAGATCTCAGATCTTGCATGACCACGTTCGCTATGTAGAGATCTCTGGCTTCTGGATTCGGTTGTCTAGAACGGCGATCCAAAAGTGCGACTTTGACCTTTTACTCATAAAACCCTAAAGGGTTTCTGACGTCCATGGTTGCGATTCGACGTAACTTTGCAACCGTGCGTGAGGCATTGCAGGTCGGATAAGCTAGCATACGTCACCTGTACACACTACAGCTCTTATCAAGACAAAGACATAGCTCGCTGTAGCAGACGAATAGCTGTCAGAGCACTACGATGTAGTGGTGGACAGCTCCTATCGCACAATGTTGTCCCCACCAAATCTCGGTGTGCTGTCATCTGCTGTAGTGGACTTCTATGGCTAGGTACCCAAGCACCCATGCGGAACTACTGTGTCTGATTTCCGACCATTTCTGGATTGCCTCCCAGTACTTTCAATTCCAATTTTGAGTAGCTACCCACCGCTTTTGACCTCATCACACGTCATATCACTTCCGGCTCCGTAAATCCGTCCAAGCGCCACCCCAGACTTGAAGATAGGGAAGGTTTGCGTGTTGCCTCTGGAAAAACGTTGGTGTTGTCAAGCTATTTCCTGAGATTGCGGTAGAACGACTCAATCTTGCACGCCTTAGGATGGCACGCCTATACAGGCAGTTCTAGCAACTGGTCTACGGTTCAAATGCGCGAACAGTGTGCCACTCAACTGACCGCAGTCATATAGATGTTGATAGTGTTTCAGACGATTTCGCAGATGAGCAGCCTATGTGTAGAGGTTCATAGCCGCATAAGACACATCATCTTTCCATCTTTGTTGTAACGAGTAGCATGCTCGTTAAATTGACTCAATATGCAGCCGGTGTATGAGTATCAGCGGTACATGTAGCACTTACTGGCGTTGTCCAAAATTCCCACGATGCCCACCGCGACGCAAGACCACCTGGTCGTGTTTGTAGCCGCTCTTTTCCAGAGAGACAAGTGACCTCCTTGGACACGCCAATTTTGTCCTGATCTGAAGACCTCTCTCACTTCCTCACGTAGTGCTGTTAACGTTGTTGTTTGTCCACGCTCATCCTCTGTGCAAACAAATACAGCCTGCACAATATGGCCTGCTCATGTACAAGGTCGAAAACTTCTTGCCTTCTTTTTGCTCCAGCCAATCAGTCCTTCATGTCGACAGGGAGAGCGGGAGTATCACGGCACATACCATAGTCGCAGGCAACGTGTAAAGAACAACTAGCGTTCTGATATGCAGGCGCAACAAACATCGATAAGACGGTTAGAACGATAATATCTGCGCACATCGTGATAGCATAACCCGTCCTGCCTGGCGACTGCGAACACAATACTCACTCTCGAGCTCTGACGTCGCGTGTGGATGAAACACAGGCAGACACGTCTTGTTGAATCACCCACCACGTCTATCGATCACATTTAGTGCAGTCGGTGCAGAGCATGGCAAGTCTGTTCGACGAGAATGAGGGCCAGTGAGGAAGGGGAAGCTCAACGGTAAGTCAATTACATCACTCGAAACGTTCAACGATGCGCATCGACGCGATGTAAATCTATCATGCGTATGTGGAGGAGCACTATTTCAAACGATCGCTACCTGATTAAATGATTGCATTATGATTACGGATTCAAGAGTAAGATATTCAGAGGCCACTTCCAAATGTAGCTTCTTCGTCGCAGTCGTGCTTGCACGATCTGATCGTGACTGCCTTCATCGTTTGCTCAAAAACTCAGCGCTGCAGAATTTCTTCCTCACAGCTCTTGCCACTTCGATATGACATTGATATTTAATTCGGTCTTGAGAAGAAAGACACTCAGCTTCGTGCAATTTGTCCATCCAAGAATTTCATCCTCTGTACCAGTTTGCCTATCTCGAACCTACTCAAGTTCACCTATCAAGATGTCGACCCTGAACTCCGAGAACATCTCAAAGATCACCGATGCTGAGAAGAAGATTACCAACCAGGACAACCCTGTGAAAGGCGGTCCAACTGCACAAGCTCAAGGTCATGCCGGAGAACAGATTAACAGGTAACATATTCATGCCCACAGTGTTTCCATTCGTTGAAGAGCTGCAGCACTCACCTAGACAAGTACATCGACTGACGAATTACAGCCAAACTCTTCATGATATCACGGAGGGAGAGAAGAAGATCACTGGCAACGACAGACCAATGAAGGGTGGTCCCACTGCTACAGCTCAATCAATCCTCACGGGTGTACGAAACCTTTTCTTTATTGTGCTGTACACATCTCTGACACTTTCTTAGGGCAACCAGCCCCAGACCTCGGATTCTCATAGCGGGAAGCTTGACTCCGAGACAATCTCGAAGATCACTGCTGCCGAGAAGGACATCACTGGCGCTGATCGTCCAGCTGCGGGAGGACCAACAGCAAAGGCTCAGTCTCATGCTGGTGAGAATATCGGTAGTGAGAACCTGCGTGATATCACTGAGGGCGAGAAGAAGGTTGCGGGAGGTGACAGAGTGGCTGGCGGTCCTACTGCTACTGCCCAATCCGAACTTGCCAAGAGCCGATCCTGATTATTGACCAATCTGGTCGGAAACCTGAAGAGCATGGAACACGGAGGCACCACCCATTCACATTGTTGTTGTAACAAAAGAAGTCGACGATTCCGATAAATGTGTACATTATGGGTTGCATGATATGACCACCGTGGGGTTGAATGATTGGTCTTTCACTGTATGGAGTATGTTCGCCAAAGAGAAGGCGTGTACAATCAATGAACCCCATGACCACACTTTTCCCTACTCATGTCACTTCACGACGAAGCAGCTGAGGAACGACATACGTAGTATTCCGTGAGCCGCGATAACTTTAATGAGTTATCCAAGTTCATCCAGTCCTTCCCGGAAAGCTTTGCTATCCATGCAGACTCGTTGGCGAATAACAATGGACAAGATCTTCTGCTGGGCCAGCGGACACGATGCGTATGCTTGCGTTGAGTTCTGCGAGCTCGTTGATGGTGGTATGAGCTGACCTGGAGGACAAACATATGAGCTTGTTACGAACGAAGGATTCAATCGAAGCAAGATGAAGATTCAACGGGCAGATAGCAATGCCCTCAGCATGACCGTCCAGTATCATCAGCTTGGCTCGAGTCGCAGGCTCTCTTGATAAATCGTGCAAAGTACATACATACCATGTCAATCACAGCAACCTCTGCCTGGCAATTTCCCGTACTAGCATATCCTTCACGTCTTCAGCCCATGCTCGTTGCAGCCACAACCACACCCAATGAAGACCACAAACACGATCGCATGCTCACTCACGTCTTACTCACAACACACAACCCAATCCCACCACAAACCAGCGTCATACCAATCCATGTATCCCGCGTAATAACTTTCCCTTCTGCACACCACTCTCCCAAAACCGTAAACAAGAAAGCCAAGCTATTCGTAATCGGGACCGTAAGCGACAGTTCTACCGTAATCTCACTGTCAGCTCAAATCAACCCTTCACCAACCAAAACCCCCAAAGCAACCTCAACCTCGCAGAAAAACGAAGACGACAAAACGAACTCACCAGCCTGCCCAACCAACAAAAAAAACCAAATACTCCCCGTCAAATTCGCCACCAGCGGAATCGCATACGCCGGCTTCGTCAGCAAGCTAACGAGCGTCCAGAACGCGAGGGCGGTTTTGCGCTTCAGCCACGGTCTGCTGGGGGAGAGGGAAGGGTGGGTTGATGGGGAGGGAGCGGTGTAGTTGATTGCGGCGGCGCGGATGAACGGGGTTGTGAAGCCCCAGCAGATGGCGACGAGGAGGAAGGAGAGGATGTAGGCGAGGGGGCTTGGGGTGGAGGTTGGAGGTGAGTGAGGAGGGTCTTGCGTCATGGTTGGGAGGCGGTTGGGGAGTGGTAGTGGGTGGTGAATTGTAGATTGGCTTGTAGAATTGTGAGTTAGAAGGTGATATTGAGTGACGAGGCTGTAATGTTTGGGCGAGGTGCTAATACGAAGTAGCTGACGAACGACAGCTTGTCGTACTAATTCTTGTGCATCGTACGTCCCAAATCTATCTACAGCCAAATCGTTCGAGCAGTTGTAAAATTGCGAATAAAAAGGGGCCACTTCAAGATTATTGAATATATATATTCAGCCATAAGGAAGGTGAGGCGGCGTGTACAATGGTCACGAATGATCTACTTCTGACCAGCTGGCTTCGAGCCTCTATGACAGGGTAGTTTCGCCCTTGTTAAATTGACTGTACGAGCTTCAGGAAAGCTTGTGGTATAGCCTTGAAGTAGGAGGTGGAGAGGTAAATACGTGATATTGTCTACGAAGGCTCATGCTGCTATGCAATTCACTTTCAACGCAGTATTCTCCAAACCAAAGTATAGAACACGTCCTCGCACAAACGAACGTGGCTCTTATACAATATGTTCGGTACAATCGTCAAGGGTATCGAAGGACTACTTTCCCATGGTAGTTCGTAGCAACGTAAAACGCCTCACGCCTTGCAAGTTCTTTTGCTCATAAACAATCGTGCCATGCTTTGCTCGAATCAAAAACATTACTTTGCTTAGTTTATACACCACGGAACTGTGAAATGTTAGTTTCTCCTCAATTTACTCACAGAGGAAGGACTTACTATGCGCACGACCAAGAACCAAATAGCGCCAACAAATCGGAAAGCAGACAAGCCTGCCACAGACCACAATACTACACCCATGTAAATTTGACCGTTGTGATCGCCGGTGTTCCCAGGATCCAGGTTCTGAAAGCCGCCCACATTAAGAACGGCTGCAGCCAAGATAAAGTTGGTAATCATCCAAGCAGTAACAACGGTACTTCTGAAACTCTTGTAGTAGTCCTCCTGCTTCTCTGCCTTGCTAGGTATGCGCTTTTCCTTTGGTGGCTTGGAGACAAATTTGACCAACTCAGCTTCGTATTGTGCGTTCAAGTCGCCGTCATCTTGAGGGATGGTAACGTCGACTTTGCCGTCAGGCTTGACATTTGCAGAGGGTAGTTTCTCTGGCTTGTCGTCTCCCTTTGTGCCCCAAGTGATGTCGTGTGTATTGCAGAAAGCGTAAATGTTGAGAACGTTTATGTAAGTAGGCGTGAGGACAATGTATTGTATAAAGCAGGTAAACATATGCCATGGGTCCAGGAAAAGGATCGACGCAACGAACCATAGCACATATGTACTGGCAAGTGAGACGACAATGGTAAAGAATTGGTAGTCCGTAAAAACAGTGGTGAAATTGAAGCCCGGTTCTGCGACTTGTTGCTGGATAGATACCACAGTAAGGTAAACTGCCGCGAAAGTGAGCCACACCATTAGGAGAGACCAGAAAATGACCATGGCGAGGTAAGACTTCCTAGATCCTTGAGGCCGGTTGCCCATTGCCAGAATGAAGCAGTAGAGAAGAGTACCAATGTACACGATTTCAAAGACAGTGCCGAGGATCCTTCCTGCTGTACCAAGAGTCTCTTTAGTGCCGAGAGACGAAGTGAGCAACTTGAATACCAGGAAGAAGTTGCCGATTGCGAACCAAGCGAAAAGCATGTTGATAGTCTGATAGATATTCTCAATCAGGAGCATAAACTTCCGGATAGCGCTGTGATCTGAGCGCCATAGTTGGAAGAAGTGAACAATAGCATATACAGCAGCGAAGAAGGAACCGTTCAGCCATCTTCGTCTCTGAAGAATGAACTCAGCTATACCATCGGGTACATCCGTCTCGCCGGTTGCAGACTTGACGTATTGTAGAATCCATCGGCAATTGCGTTTGCTGACCAGTTCGAAACACAAAATTCTGTCCTCCGCCAAGTACATATTGGCAGTGAAGACACCGGCGTCGCCACCGTGGAGAGTCTCACCTTTGAAATACTTCTCTAAGGGACCCTCGCCATTCTTGTCGTTTTGGAGTGCCACATATCGATATGCTGAGAAAGCGCCAGGCAGGACAGAGATAAAGCCGAAAGCGGATTCCAGAGGCTTGTCGAGGATGTTGGACATTTTGTACTCGAAGTTTTGGGTAGCGACCAGCGGATTGAGAAGATTCTTGCCTTTGTCCAACATGACCTTGATCTCACCACAAGCACCACCACACATTGGTTCGAGGTCGAAAGCTTTCCAAAGCTGGTAGATAGAGTCCCTACCAGGTTTTGTCCCAGCGTCGATCAAGACGCATACATTAGGGTCTAGGACACGACCAAAGGCCTGGAAGAACCAACGATGAGAGTTGATTTTCTTTTGATTTTTCTCCTTCAAGCAGAACAACATCTGAACAGGCTGTGATCGTGGTTTTAGGTGGACTGTGGTGCCTTTGAGTTCCAGACCGACCTGGGTTGTGTATTCGTAGATATGAGCAGTAACATCTTTACCATTGACCTGCTGTTTTGCAATGCCGTCCTGATATACACCTAAACCTGCAAGAACGGCTTTCGTCCTCTCGTTGATTTTAGCACGGCCATCGCTCACAACACAGACCACAATCTTCTTCCAAGCGTCCTTGCCCCAGGTTTTACTAGTTGTGCGATTGCACATGTACTCGATGTTCTTGAAGACACCGATCAAAGTGCGAGCGAAGAGAAAGTCGTCTTCGTTGTACATAGTGATGACGATGAAGAGTTCTGTCTGTCTTGGTTTCGCAAACAAGCGCTGTCGCAAGGTGAAGCGTTCATTGTAGAAATCTTTCGGATCGCAGGTTGCAGCAGAATAACGCATGTGTGTGAACTCATCTCTCTCTGGAGGCTGTGCATGCGGCACTTGGCTTAATAGTTTCGGAGGTATAGGGCAGTCGAGCACCAAATTACCGTTGAACAATTGAACTTCCTTAACCGTCTTCCACCTCCTCACACCGGCCTGTGGAGGCGGAGTAGGTTCTGGTTCTGGGTCTTGCTCATCTTGATATGGGTCGGGGCCGTAGGGGTCTTCAGGATTTTGCAGTATGGGCCTATGATCGTCACCAGGAGTATATCTATCTGGATGCTGTCCATATGGACCTAGGGCATAGTCATCTTGAGGATGAGGGGAATATGGCTGGTTAAAGTAAGAATCGTGGTGTTCCTCAGGGTCAATCGCATAGTCGCCGCTGGAGTAGTTGTTTAACGGTCTCTGACGAGCATCATACTGCTCGTTATGTCCATAGGTGTTATGCATGTTCTCGACTGAATAGGTAGGTTGCGCAGCGAGTCGATCGGACGAGGCCATGGGCATCTGCAGATGCTGCTGGGAAGGAGGAGCTAGGCCATAGTTTCCTTGATCAGTATATGCGGGCAATATACGTCCTGGTGAAGGCGACCTGCTGTCGTATAGCGGAGGATTGGAACGATTAGGTGAATCTTGTCTCGCTGCAAGTGGTCAGTTTCGGTATTTTGATCAGAATCAGCTGTTGCTCACTAAGATTGTACGCCATCGCTGTGACTGGAGATGGTCCGTGACCAGCAGAGGAATGTGGTGTTTCTATACAGCCCTGAGGTGTGTCCTATGAATATTGCAACCGTCTATAATGTCGGGTCAGGCTGGAAGAGTATCGTAGCAGCTGGGTTTATTGTTCGCCGACTTTTGTTTACAGATCGACCGTCCGGAGCAACCAGAAGCGAGCGCAATCGACTGTTTAAAGGACTGATGTATGCTTTCGTAGCGAGTGTTCAGATTTCGAGAGAGCGATCCAGAGGAGCAATACACGTTCAACTCGTCAGCGATAGTAATAATATTCGCAAGCTGAACAGGTGTTGATGCACGCCTGCAAACTGCCTCGCTACGCAACCACTCGTGGCTGTGGAGGGTGGATGAGCACTCCGAACTAAACCCTGTAGACAGTCAATTGAGAACGCTAGACCTTTCCGAGCCGGCTTTACGTCCCTGCAACGCCTCAGACTTGCCTCTTTCTCTGTGTTTGAGGATCGCAATTGTCCAATCATGCCTAACATTCGCTTGTGCCAAGCCCCGGATCTGACCTGGGGTACGAATTCGAGCCACAAGAAGTTTACTATTTTTATCCGCAGATCATGGTATTTACTCGAGTGATGTGTACGTCCTCCTCTGTTCCGCTTAATGTCTGAAGCCTCCTTGAACTCGCCATAAGAGATGGTCGAAGGAAATGCGATAGCAGCCATAGTCAACAGACTGTACAGCACAAAGTTTACCGCTATGATCCAGAGCACAGATTGCCTAATTAGCGGGACGGAAGAAGAGGCTGAAACTTGTTTCCACGAGCCAAGCGTATCTCCTGGCACTTCAGATGCATCTTGCGATCGAGGGTTGCATTGACCCAGCGAGGTCCAAGCATATCCGAACCATTTCTTTCTCTCGATGCATCATTGACCTGGCTTCGCCGAGAGGATTCGTGTACTATATGAAAAAAGTATCTTCCATGTCACGCTTGCCATGTCCAGGTACGTCTAGCTAGTCGCACGACTGCTCTTCCCCAGCTTGGACAGGACACCCCCTACAGCTTCCTTGACAAGGACCTTGCCAGCCTCGGGAGTATCGTCGTGGAGTCTGTGCACTATCTGTAATACGTCTGACCAAACTCCGTCACTGATCTGTTCTTCATCGTCCATCAGACTCCAATTTGGACTAGGTTCAGCTCGCAACCACTTGAAGTCGTCCACTTGGTCGAACATATTCGTTCTATTCCTCAGATCAGTCGTATCAATGAATCTCGATGGCATGCTTGCGAATCTTATGTTGGAACAATTTTCAATGATGGGCCGACTTGAGCAGAACAGGTATACGTCAACTTCGTGTGAATCATGCATACGAAATTGGTGACTCGAAAGGACAAGTATGCTTCTGTGCAAGGCCGTGATGTGTGCTGGCCCTTTGATGGACGGCGCGAGTAGGAGGGAAGATTGGACACTAGTTATTGTCAGGAATGGTGGTGGGTTGATATTGGAATGTGGACTAAGATCGACTATCGAGTCAGCTGTATCCGACACTATACAACCTTGCGCTCCACCAGCAGCGT
This sequence comes from Lithohypha guttulata, assembly GCF_036872675.1. Lineage (NCBI taxonomy): Eukaryota > Fungi > Ascomycota > Eurotiomycetes > Chaetothyriales > Trichomeriaceae > Lithohypha > Lithohypha guttulata. Next base: position 3,948,488 of record NW_027042750.1, read on the forward strand.
CGATTATGCCGGGCGCCGTGATCGTTGCAATTCCAACGTATGTGTTTGACCTGCCCACGACTGCGAAGTGGTCACGATCTTGAATCATGCTTGTGTCAGCTGATACTCGTTGCTCCAACACATTCCGGCCAGGATTGCGACCGTATTCAGAGTGACTAGCAGGTGACGGTAGCGCAGGCATAGGACTGTCCTGAATAGGACCATATACTGTGTCACGTAGGTGGGTCGGAGTAACTGATCTCGAAGTGCTTACTGAGTTGGTTTCCGAGACTGGGGCAGCCAGACGTTTGTTCTTGAACGAGAACTTGGGCTTGGGGGTTTGGCTAGCTCGAGTGATTGCAAGCTTGTCATATAGCTCTTTTAGTGCTTGGTTGTAACTTCTCTGGTCGTATGACGGAAGATTTCCAGAAGCGTCAGCAAGCTCAGCAGAGAGCTTTGCCAAACCCGCTAGTACTTGGTCGTTGCTTGCTTGACGTTCGGAAGCAGTGAGGTCAGGTATTGCCAAAGTATCGATACTTTCCCGTAAAGTACTAATTTCTTGTCGAAAACGTTGATGAAAGTTCAGTGCTGGCACATGGCCTCCGTCAATTTCGACGGGTCCCTCTGACATCTTGCGAGCCGTTCTTGCGCAGACTGGTGTTAAACCACCACAGGACAGATCTAGCTTCGTAATCTATACTGTTGACCAAGTGCTTCGTCGGATTGACGGCTCAAAAAATATCCGGTTCACTCATACAGACTCGGTCATGGCATTTGTGTCAGTAGGCATGAGTACGACTCGCGCGATATGCAAGAGGAATGGTGAAGTATTCTACTCGTGACGCTGGACGATAAACGATTGGGGTTGGACTGGAAGCATTTTGAGACGTCAGTGGTGGTGTGAGGACATCACCAGGTCGTGCTGTAAGAACCAAGTGCGCAGTTTTCTGGATTGACTGCACCTTCTCAAAAAACGAGTCTCTGCAGTCTCTCCTTTCGCGAGTGCATTCAGCGTTTGATCGGACTCTCCCAAGGCATGGAATGTTGCACACTATATCAAAAGGTCAGCTCGAGCGATTCAAAAACGATGGGTGCACAGCAGCAGGAGCGTTCCAAGGACAAGACAGTTCTCGGACTGTGTAGGACTGTGTAGGACTCGTCTGTTTGGTTTGAAAATTTTGACAATTGTACCTGTCTCGACTTCAAGAGTCCGTAGTCCATGTTATATACAATCTAGCGACTCAGGTCGAGTGGTTGTAACGCAACGACTCTGTCTCATGCTCCAAATCATATCTTCCATAGCTTATTTGATTCCAGCTTCTCTTGCTCTTTGATCTTCTAGTCTGGCGTAGAACTGATCTCTGGCTCTGACTCGTGGGATGTGGAAGCCGTACCACCCTGTATATCGGTCAGTATAACCCGCTCAAGATCAGTCACCTGCGACCACTGACATAAATATCCGAAAGTCGTTCCCAGACCACCGGCGATGCTCAAATCCAGCACCAATCCCCTCCTCAACATCTGTGCAAGTCCATGTCAGCTTTGCTCCTGTTTCTGGGTAGTGTACACAAGCTCAGTCCACCTACTCCTTCGATTGGTTTGATAGGCATCTTAAATATTTGCAGCCTCTGCCGACTGCCTTCCGACTGTTTGTGCAGGAAGGAAACGCCAGGAGAACAGCCACGTGAATTGTGACTTGGAAATAGGCGTGGTGTCAATACAATTGAGATATCAATGAGCCGCGATCGAAGTCACGAAGGAGCTTGAAGTGAGAAGCACCAAGCTTACCGAAAATGGCTTGGCGCCTACTGAGAACCAAAGCGACCAGACTGCGCTCATAGAAAGTGTCACACAACCCGCTCTCATCCTCTATTCCAGTATCTATTTTACCAACCATGAGCTTATGATATCTTACTTCGAGAGAGGTGTGCCGAAGCCACACTGCGACAGGCATGGACGATAGTTTCGAATCGCCGCCTGCGAAGCGGCAGAGACTGGCATACCACCATAAGCACCACATACAACATAGGCAGGCTGGGATCCCTGAGGAAGGAGCGCTTTTACCACAAGATTTGCTGGACAAGCTCGTGATCACGAGCATCAAGGCTATCTGCGAAGAAGAGGCACGGAAGCAAGATATTGATCAACCAGTCATCGAGTCTGTGGCACTAGAAGCACTACGGAATGCGACCGACGAGTTCGCTCACGCCCTACTGTCAAAAGTCCAACGCTTTATGCTTGCAGCTAGACGGACAGTTCCTGTAGCTGTAGACTTTGACGCCGCATTCTATGCGCTCAATGTGCCAGTTCCCGAAGACCAATTGGAGAAGTACCCGTCTACGGTCGAGATAAATCGTCCTTTGCTTCCTACTCCTCCTCCTGACGATGAGTTTCACCACTCCTTCGAATTGCCGGAGCATCTCTTAGGTCCTGAGCTTAGCAGGCAGCAGGACCTACGAAAATTTAGCTTCAATACCAAAGCGCTACCCCCAGTCCCTTCAGCTCACACATATCGAGACACCGCCGTTTTCGATAAAAGGGAGACAGATCCGAAGACCATCAGGGAGCGGGCGACAGAGGAAGGAAAACTTGGCGAGCAGGCATTGCGAAAGTTGGCGGGTGCGCTAAAAGCTGATGCTGTACTATCTATCAGTCCAGAGGCAAGGTATATACAGGACCGTCGACCACGGAGATTGAGACGAGAGCCAGTGATGACCGAAGAAGCCATGTTTGAGGAGACTATGCGCAACTTGTTGCTCGACGAGCCAGGATTCGAGCTTGGTCCTGTGGTGTCCTGTGAGAAGCAGTATCGTATGCCGGATGAAGGACGTGTCAGAAGGCGCCATGTCAATATGACTGTTCTTCCTGCCACTCAGAAACAGCCTGAGAGTGGCGGGGACCCATCCAAGTACAATCTGCTTCCGCCACCTCTGCGGAAACAGAAACCAGCAGCGGACGATATGGATATCGCTTTCGAGATCTGATCCTTTCCTGAACCTCAATTTTTAGCGCGGGCGTTGGTAAAGGTGTACGGAGGAGCTCAACTCATTTTCCTGACCAGAAGAAGCTACCATATTTGGCAAATATATTTTCGTTGTCGTTGTTCTTTTGCTCTTGCTCCTGTGCCTGCCTCTCCTGTGCTGCCTGCTCCAACAGTCTCTTGCTTGGCTTCCATCTGTGTCTGCCTTCCCAAGCTGTTGTTTCAACGTTGAACTCTTGATTTCCATTCTTGCACTTCCTAAACAGCCGGACGAAAGGGTAGCACTCGAGCTCACCTCGGACGGCAGAATGCGGCTTTGAGAGGCCCAACATTGCGCGTTCGCTCACTTCCTCCTGCGTCGTGCAGCTGTATTGTACCAGTTCGTAAAGTTCACAGTCTTTCTTCAGGTCGAAATCCTTGGGCAGTTTGCGTGATTTCTCCTTGTAGTCTACGTCGTATAGATGAACGCGGTTCTCAAGCTCACTGACAGGAAATACCTTTTCGGGTGGTGCCATGCCGATTGACCAGATGAGGTTGTATAGAAAACACAGCTCTTCTCGTACTTCTATATGAACCTGAATTGCGCATTACCGCAACGACTTGGTTGGGCGTGCGGTCATGTCTGCAGATGCATTCGGTGCCAAACTGCTGGAAGAGATTCAAGAACAGACTCTAGCTTCGGTAAGCAAATCGCTTCCTCGTCAAAATCCGCTCCACAAAAGACATTCACCCACCACCTGATCACTCGTACCACTCTTTCACTGTCAGCTTTGCTCGCGGTACATTCTTATGGAGTCACATAGCGAGCAAGTAGAGTGGTACAAGCTCTAACCTTCCACATGTCCTTGTCGTCACCACGTGAAGAGTGACCTCGTAGACATGATATGCTAACCACATCGTTTACAGCTACTTTCTGACCTTCGTACAGTGTGCATACCTCGACCAGTATCACTTATAGGTCTTCCAGAAATTGATAGAGCCATAGAGACTTTTCGCTTTTCTGAAGATCCAGATCGTGGAGTCCCAGGCATACCAACCTCGGAAGGTTCCAACTATTTCTCAGAGGACGACCTCGACCTCGCCGGAGAAGCAGATATCGAGGAAAGTGCATTTCTAGCCGGCCCAATATCACGAGCACCCAGAAAGCCAAAGCCAGTGACCATCAATATCTCCCTCACAGCTGCTAGGGCGTCTATTCCCTCTACAGCCTTACTTCATCTACTAGTAGGGTTATCCGTCTTGCCTCAGTCAGCGAAAGGAAAGCAAAATGCTGTTGTCTATATAGACTGCTCACACTCCTTCAGTGCTACTCAGCTGAACCGCGACCTGGTGTCGTACCTAAAAGAAAACAGCGAGAACGAACTCGACCATCCTGATAGCGTAGTGGAAAGTGGACTCCAACATGTCCATATCCTTCGCTGCACGTCTTCGAAATCACTCCTCACCACTTTGCAGCAGCTTTCAGAATACTTACTAAATCCTACGACACATCAATCGAGCCAGAAACGCCTGGGAATGCTTATCATCGATCATATTAATCAATTTTATTGGCAAGATCGTCTCGATGCTGAAACCGCAAAACTCGAAGCGAACAATAGCGATACATCAAGCTCGACCATCAGGTCCGAGTCGTTGGCCACTCAGATCATGACCGAAGTGCAGTCCATTCAAGATACGTTCAATTGTGCTGTGGTATATACCACCAATCCTGCTATTTCGAACACGGCTTCCTCTGAGATGTCGTATCTTACTTCAGCATCAGACATGTATATTCGCTCTGCCTTGCTCAATCTGGAGATTACACAGAAGGCTGTACTGCAATTCTCGTCTCTCATGTCACTCGAAGATTGTCTTCGAGACCGTCAGAACAGGGCAGAAGCAGTGAGCAATGCAGACTACTGGGTTTCTATTAGTCCAGGGGGTATGAGTGAGAGAAGATCCGGACCGGATACTGTCCAGGACGATCTTGGATTCAGACTTAGAGTGCCAAGTATAGGTGGTATCTGTATCGGTTAGCTCTATTCGACGGGCTACGAACCTCTGAACAGTTACATTTAAGGTATAAAGTGGGAGAACTTGAGGTCGATCCAGTGGAAAACCACATGTCCACTTCATTGACTCACCAGCCAAGGTCAGGTTGTATGACTGAGCTAGGCTACCTTCATGAAGCCATCTTCCTCCAAACACTCAGCATATCAGTACCCTCTCCCACTTTGAACGTTCTCTCCGGCTTGTAATAGAGTATTCGTTCCCATGTGGCGTCACTGGGTACAGATCTCACCTCGTCCGCTTCCCCATGAGACTGACTGTGCTTTTGTCCATCAATTCCATCACCGCCCTTGCTCAGCAGGTCCCAATATACGCCTTTCATACCATATGGTGGACCTTGAGCAGCTGGATCCTTATAAAGCGGAAACTCCAGACAAACTAGAATGCCGTCAGGTGCCAGCAGTTCAGACATTCGACGTGCCCAATCAGCTCGCATCTCGGGCAGTAACGCACACAAGAACTAGCGACATCCACAAGTCAGCATAGCACAGCACAGCAACAAACCTGCAACCAGACAGGAGCTGACGGTAACAACTCTCAAAACCGACACAACACTCACAGTATAATCATAAACAACGTCAAATCCTTTACCACTACCGCCACACCCCTCCTCCCAATCCGTCGCAAAGAAATCCCCCAACACAAACTTCGTCTGTCCTACCACTCCATCCGCCTGAGCCTTCTTCTTCCCTCTCTTACCAAAATGCCTCGAATCACCACCCTCAGCATCAGCACCCATCTGGGACCTCGCGTACTCCTCACCCGCATTCACCGCCGTCTGCGCAACCTCCAGTCCATACGCGTCGAATCCATGCAGTGCGAACGTCACGACGTCATAGCCGCGACCACATGCTGGTATGAGGGCACGAGGGCGGCGCTGAGAGTGTAAGGAAGGGATGTATGCGGAATGCTGCTCAAGGAAATCTACGAGGGCGGGCGAGGGTTGGCCCCTGTCCCAGAGGGATTCTTCGTTGGAGTTCCAGAGTTGGGTCCAGCTTGAGGATTGGTCGTTGCGTGTCCTGTTTAGGGGTTGTTAGTTAGTTAGCAGTGGTTGAGTGGGGTGGACATAGGAAAGCGGGCTGAGGTGGTTGTGTGTGTACGTACTTGTCTTGGAAGACGTCTGTTAGTCTGCCCATGTCTGTGCTTGTGAAAAGTTGTTGTAGCAGTGAATGGTCAATAGCCTTGGTCGAGTCAGTCTTTGTGTTGATAGACGTTTTGAGATACTGCCAGCCATTGATCGTCATTACTGAGTCTGTGAGCCGCGTTTCCGCTCTCCTTCCAGGCTCTCCGCCTCCCGAACGCCAAAGCCATATTTTGCAGCTCCATCGGAGTCCTTATAAAGGGTTTACACACAGAGCACAAGGGACTGATACAAATACGAAGGGTGTTTATAACGTTCTCGCTGTAGTCTTTCATAGTCTCTATTCATCTAATCTATCATGTCGTAGGCTTCATAGAACTTTTTAGGGTGTTAATCATGTCAATCTCTGTACCATGGCTGCTAACACCAGGGATTTTCATTAGTGACGGTGATCGTGTCCCTCCACAAGGTCTTTCGCAGCAACTTTCCGGCACGCTTCGTAAATCTCAACCTGTTTTGCGACCTCTGAGAGTCGTCCAATCACTTCTTGATTGCCTTTTGTGAAGCCATAGATTGTGTAGGGTACCTTGACCTCATCGCAAAACTTCACAACCATCGGTTGAGCTTTCCTCAGATTATGTCTGGGGATTCGTGGATACAAATGATGTACAGCTTGGAACTGCAAGCCGCCGTGGACAAAGTCCAGCCATTGGGGGCAGTCGACGTCCATAGTGGTCCGAAGCATTTTCTGCGGGAACGATTCGCGAGTGCCAAGATCAGCCGTGCTCATTGCAAAGTGGGAGAGTGTAATCTGAACATGCAGTGGTGCAGTGACCATATGTGAGATCATGATGAAGGCGAGCCTTGAAGACCACGTAGGTATCCTGAGGTACAATGTCTGGTAGCCGAACCAATACCAGAAGAAGAGGTTGCCAGCAATTTCCAGGTAACGATGCCACCAAGCGGGTCCTTTTCGTGGGGCTTGGGTCGGACTCAAGAGGTAGGCCCAGCTGAGACGATATAGGTTAAATCTGCCAAAGCACAGCAACGGATAGTAGAGGTAGTGTTGGTACTTGACAACACATTGAGCTACCGCATCAAAATCCATGATTCTGTCGTAGTAGGTGGAGCGGAGGGAGTCAAAGAAGCGATGAGATATAGCAAAGAATGGCATGTGCTCAATATCTGGGTCGTGTTCCGGCGAATTCGTGACAATGTGATGAACGTTGTGGTTGCGCTTCCACCAACCTATGCTGAGACCTCCTAGAAAATCAGCAATGAAGATGCCAATGCAGGTATCGGTGTGGAAGTCGTGGGTAATGCCCATGTGGCCGGCATCATGAGCAGTGAATACTAGCTGGTGCCAGAACAAGCCGAGGAAGAGCCCAGCCAGTGCATATTGGCCATAGTGAATGGAGAGAGCGAACGAGGTAAAAAGGGCGAGGTATCGCAGACCCTCGAAAGCGTAAGCAGTGTATGGGCACTTGTATAAGCCGGCATCCCGCAGCTGGTCGTCGAGAGCTCGATACTTTGTCACAATATCGTCTTGAACCATGCGATCCAAAGCAGGGTATTTCCGAAGATCAGCTTCAAGCTGCTGTGACGTGATTTCGTCCATAGACAACGGCTTGGAATGGACATCGTTTCCAGGAAGCTCGAAAGACGAAGCAGAAGATACAGAGCTTCTTCGTCGCCTGCGCATGCCATCGGTCGACTCAAAGAGTGGTGAAGGAGTTGATGTGCTGCTGGCTGAGCTACTGCTCTCGGCTATCTCGTCTCCCGGTTGTTCATTGCTAGCCTGCTCAGTCTCTTCGGGTTTGCGAAAGGTACCGCCCTGTATAGGTGGTAAGAAATTGTCCCATTGTCCTTCAATTTTTCCAATGACAAATTTTTGCATAAACGCCTGCGTCTCTGCGGAATGAAGGGCTCTTATCTCGTCTGTACCATCTCTTCCAACCATATGTAGTATGGCTGTTTCACCTCCAGGGTGATACGGACACCATGCATCTGCTTTGACCACATGTCCGTCCACAATCACAATCTTGCGGCCTTCCGCAATTAGCCCCTCGACCTGCCGTCGTGTCAGGATTTTCTCCTTCATAGTATTTGTCGAAATATCAGCACTGTGGTATCGCCATTGTGGTCACAAGAAAGAGACTCCAGAGGAGTACCAAGATTGCAAGCAAAGTCTAGGGTTGAATGTGCATGTGCGACCCCCAGGCTTCTGCAGGGTCCAGACACCGCAAAGTGGGCAAAGAGTGCCTTCTGTGGTTGGACAGGCGGCATTGATTGGGGTTCATCGTCACAGTGATTATCCTGTCTCGTAATCACCACGACGATTCAAATTTGGCAAGCTCAATGCAGTAAGGATAAACAAACTGCGTGTATAGAGGTTTTATATATTAACTATTATTTTCACACCTCGGGTTCACCTATAAATGACCCCGTCGCGGAGCCCGAATCTCAAATGTTGCGTAAAGCTCGGGTTCGCAATGCCATTCAATTGAATCCTTTCACGTGCTACTGTCCAGGCTATATTGTTGTAAACACATTCCATTGGCGCCTGCGACAATTTCATGCTGTCCTGCGACCCTACGTTCTGATCAACGTGACCATATTCTGATGATGATGCACACCTTGAATAGCTTCCGTGCCGACCACCGAGCTCTAGAAGAACAGGAATGTCCAACTTGAGTGACCTATGCAGCAACACAAGTCCCGTCTAGATAGTGTCGTGCAGGGAGGGCCCAGCACCATGTGTACTTGGGAGTCTGCATCAATTTCCCTTCACGGCCTGTGAATCTGTGATTCTAATCAGCCATCCGCTCATCCTAGTAAGCGAGTCTTCAGTACCGAACGACGTCGTGACGAACGAACACTGCTGAAAGTCCACTTCTTAAACGGCTGATAGCGGGTTTGATTGGATTCCAGTCTAGGTCCAGATGGTCGGTGTAACATTCCGGGAATTAGTCACCAGAGGAGGGTTCCTCAAGCCGTAGAAGCTTCACCCAAGCCATGGGGCAACTTTAACATCGTAAGGGCGGGTCAGCGAGGGATACGGTATGAAAGGGCCAGACGTCTTCAGGAAATTAAACGACTCTTGGGATACTTGGCCCTGATTTCCTAGCTCTTAGTCCACTGTGATTAATGTCCGGAGGCCCTTCCTGCATGGCTGTTCCCACGACATCCTCGAGACTGCATGATGGCCCGTGTAATTAGTGCTCATGGAGCATCTGCTGGCCTTTGTGCTATCCATACGTGCAAGACGTTGAAAGCATGAATTGTAGGATTACTGGCTTCCGTCATGGCATCTTCACAAAGCTTTCTCGCATGGTCGGCTGACCATCGTTGTACTCTGGTAAGTACAGCCATGCTCAGAGCTTCAAAGCCGTGTCCGTGACCTTCGCCGAAGGACATGGCGGTCTCCCACCATGTCCCTGATACATGCTCCTCTCTTGTCCGGTTAGACCAGCCATTCATAGGGATGCGAAAGGTCATATGACCTGCTCCATCAGGTGGAATGTAGAAGCCTGCGGCTGCCAAAAGTCCTCCAGTATTGTGATTGTACTCGATTGGCCGACCAACGACATTGTATGGTTCTTTGACATATAGATGCCACCAGTCCTGCAGTTTCCCAGGTGGAAGAGTGTTGTCTTCGCATCGAGGTGTCCAATCTATTTCAACGTGCTCAAACCAGCCACCAGGTTTGAGATGTTTGTATATTTTCTGGTACAGCAACGGCCAATTCGCAACACTTCCAAGGCCCATCTGCATGTGAATGAGATCGAAGGAGTCTTCTCCTAGAGCCATAGGACTTTCGAAGTCGACATGCTGGTACAGGTTGACACGAGGGAGCACATGTCGTGGTGCCATATTCGAGAGGTCGACTCCGTGGAATTCGGTGTGGGCTTCTGCATATCTCTCCGCCATATCTAAGAGCCAAATGCCGGTACCGTGGCCAAGGTCCAGAACCTTGGTGCCTTGTCTGGTTTCAGGATCGTACATCTCTCTTAGAGGGGCGTGGTGAAGTCGATGTCTTTTCGGCCGTGCTGCAAGAATCATGGTATGCATGATATCAAGCCTTTCCTGCTCCTTGTCATCCACAGGCATCAGGTATTGACCACTACAATAATCAGCCACGTCTAACGCGAGTGTATGGGTCGTACCGCCGGTAGTTGCTGTACCCTCTGCCATCTTGTAGCCATGGGTCGCCAGATCGATTGGGTCCTCCTGGTGCTGCCATCAATGCGATACGTGCAACAAGCAGAAACGGTATCGATACTCCAAGACATTGGCTTTACGGAGGCGCTGTCCTGGAGTGACGTGCTAGTTGAGTTTTGGTCTTTGGCAGGGTAGGATCTTATCACGAGGCAATCTGCAGCTTTGCGAAGTCTCGCTGCAGGTATTCCTGCTCAGGGCAGAGTCAACATTGTGTATGGCGACGAGATCAGACCTAAATTGGCAAGGGGATGGACTTCAATGTAGCGAGAGACGGAGTCCATTTATTAGAATGAAGACCAAGTTCCAGTAAAAACACAAAAGCTGGTGAAACGGATGCAATGCTCGCAGGTGGAGCAGAGTGGATGAAAGCCCACATTCGGAATATAGACCTGCCACGCTGGCAATGGTCGGCCTCATATCGTGGCTATTCTGTAGGTGGTCCTGCTCGGCTGGGTCAGAAGCGGTCAAGCCAGAAATTAGAGTTGCTGGCTGAGGAGCTTGAGTAACTCCAACTCCAGATCGGTGCCTATGGCCACTGACGATCTACAATCCATCAGGGCGTGCTAAAAAACGCCATCAATCCATATCGTTACCTGTCGTATCACCACTTCTTGCCGCAGACTGAAACGTTCCGTCAGCCCGACTCAGGCTGCTGTGGTGTCTGACTCGCATTACTGATTGGGCGCACGGTTAATATTGTCATGAAAAGTAGTCAGACTCAAAATCGTGGGAGTGGATCACCCCTTCGTATTCGACGGGACTTTGTCCTTCCTACGTGCCCGGTGATTTGGAACGGATCAAGTCAGGGAAACGTGCTCCACGGCCCGCCCCATCGCTGATCTGACCCAATAACAATTCATCGTCCTGCCCTGTCCCTGCCACCAACGTCAACCCACGAGTCACTGGAAACGTATATGGACAAATACCTATGCCTTGAAGTACGAATATGTCCAACGGATGCTAACTTCTGCTGCGAGGTTTTCAGTCTTCCTCAGTTCCAGTCACGCTCGGCAGAGAGAGTCCTACTACTTCTGAGGCCTTTGTGTACTGGATCTGTAAAGCCTAGACACTTTACCTGTATTACTGTTACCATCCATCATGCCGTGCCGCACATTCCGCAACAAGAGCACCAAGCGTATATAATGTGCCAGGACAAGCAGTGTTACATGCAAAGGTCAAGTTTTGGTTGGCTCTTGCAGCACTATCTTGCTACTGAATCGATCGTATGGAGCGCGGTACAGCAATGCAAGATTACCCGTAGTCTATAGAATAGTGAGTGGATTGTGCAGCAATTAGTGCGGCTTCAATGCGTCACAACATGGTCTTTAGGACATCATTCTCGATATTGTGGAACTCTCGCATCCTGCAATTTTCTTTCGACCCAGCAATTTGGTACCCTTGGAAGCAGCCGATCATGCACAATTCTTTTCTGGTCAAAACGAAGCTTCGCTTAAACCTACCTCGATCAGTCTGCCAATGACAACAGCAGTACCACTGGAGACAGCCAGGACGGGTGGACGAAGTTTAGTCCTGGCCTGACGCTGCCCAACACTTCACAAGTCTGCGGCTGGTACGGAGACCTGTGTGTCAATCTGTAGGCAGGATGTCGGCGAAGTATCAATCCTATGCTGCCATCGCACCGTCCCAGACGGACAACGCATACATCTTTGCGCTCGTGCCAACGATTGAAAATGGTCTAGCAGCCATAACATCTGCGAGTGAACTGCTTCTCGTCAATCGTGAAAATCTATCGTCTTCCCAGGTTGTCAGGATACAAGGTGCTCCAAGCGGCACTAACTGTTTAGCGTTGGGAGATGATCAAGGGAGCTCCGTATTATGCTCGGGAACTGATGGTACAGTGACAGCTTTTGATCTGAGATCGCAAAATAAGGCTTTTGAGTTCAAGAATGGTATCCGATATTGCAATCCTCTTTCTTGCTCCACTCGATACTGATAGACAGCAGACAGAGCGGTGACCGCATTAGCTGTCAACGGCGCAAGCATCGCCATCGGAACCGAATTCAAAGCGAACCAAGCCGTCGTGAGTCTCTGGTAAGTGTCTGTCCTTGCTGCATACGCTCTCGCTAAACCTTGAGAAGGGATGCACGCCAGAACCGTAGGACATGGCAAAATGCCGAGAACAACGACGAAATAACTGCAATCGAGTTTCACCCGAGCAGATCCAACGTGGTTCTGGCAGGTGGAGATGACGGGTTAGTCAGTCTTTTCGACACCCAAGTTGTTGAAGAGGAGGATTCGCTACTGCAGGTAATCAACCACGGCCCAATCCACAAAGCTGGCTTTCTAGGCGATGATCGAATATACGCTCTCAGTTCCGATCAGAACCTTGCTGTACATCCAGTCTCGACCCCAGGCGATGAGGAAGATCCCCAGCCAACTCTGTTTGGTGACCTGCGATCTGTAATTCCCTGCCAATATGTGGTTGATGTCTTCAAAAGTGGTCATGACTACGTGATCGCAGCTGGAACTAATATTGAGTACGTCCAGTCTGCGACTTTGTATCGAGATCCTAATGTATAATAGCAAATCTTGTGTCGACTTCGTCAAGTTATCGGATGCCACGACATCACTTACGGAACCAAGTCTCGATGTGGCCTCGAAATTTACAATTGAGCCTGCACACGGCGAAGAGGTAGTACGAGCCGTGGTTGTAGAATATGGCGTGCGTCAATTCTTCTTCTTCTTCTTCATTTCCAAGGCAGATACTAACCTGTCTTACTAGTCCGACGTCATTTATACAGCTGGTGAAGATGGTTATATACGAGCATCTCGTATGTCTGGCCGAACTGATCTTACAAAATCACTGAAGCCGTCTACGAAAGCAAAGAAAGGACTTGATGGTCGCTACAAGCCGTACTGAGAATTTTCGCGATCGACACTGCTCTGCTCTGCCAAACAGAAAGCACTGCAAGTGTGTTTCGCAGAGCCTGCTAAGGTAAAATCTATTGAGAGCCAGCGCCAAGATCAAGACGCCTTCCAGAAATATCTCTACCAAATCCTCTCAGAGTATTTAACAACGCGCAAACGTGGTCTCCTTACAACAGCCATCGTGATCGCGCTTTCCGGGTTGACATTCCATTTCGCGCGACTGCGGCTTCTCTATGGGCGTCCTTGGGCGTGCCTTCCTCCAACCAACCATAACACGGGTATATGTGCTGCCTTTCCTTAACGATCCTCTCTTTCTCCTCTTCACACCACTTACGTACCAACAACATACACTTTTGGTTTTACATACGCTGCATAAAATAGTCCTTGTCAGTATGATTTGCTCAACACTTCTCGTGGCAACATTTGTCAGATATGCCATGGGTGACAACTGTCCCTGTGGTTGGAAGGTCGAGGAGACCGGTGATGTGTACACACACAAAATCTTCGAGGACTTTTCCAATTCACCTAACATCGAGCACATGCTGTCAGACAACAACGCCAACTCGTTTCTCAAAGATTGGATGATATACGACTTCTAGAAGAATTCAGACAACCCCAATATCCGGCTCAACACCAAGTTCGATGCTCAGAATGTTTACATCGATCAAGGTGAACTCCACATGCTCCAGAAGGGGTACTCGGACATGGATCTGGAACGCTTCAACCCTGTCAGCATCTCTGGTATGCAGACACGAGACACAGACATCCTACATGGAACATTCAGAACAGAGATGAAGCTCGAAGGCTACAAAGGAGGCTCATGTGCTAGCTTCTTCTGGTACCACGTATGTCTTACTGCTTTGCACATGGATTGTGATGCTGACTCCGACAGAATGATGTACAAGAGATCGATATTGAAGTCGTTACTCCTGGAACCTCAATCGTCAATGACACCATCAATTACACCGCACAGCCTTCCACAGAGGCCGACTGGACTCCGATCCCAAATGCTACACTCTCAATGCCACTCCAGAAGACCTTGAACGACTTTAAGGTTCATCGCTTTGATTGCAATCCTGTCTCCGGCGTTGACTACTATCTTGATGACAAACTGATGCACAATGACCATCACAACGTACCTAAAGAAGGTGGTTCATTACAACTGAAGCTTTGGGCTGATGGCAACCAATGGTGGAGTGGTATCCCGAGCAAGACCGATGTCCACCTGAGAGTCAAGTCCATCATTGCTTATTACAATACAACCTCAAGCTTGACTAACCTCGAGTGGCACAACAAGTGTGCTAGCGAGAAGAAGCAATGCAAGGCTGTGACATCATTGCGTAAGGTGGCTGCTCTTGATCCATTTGGTATACCCATTTCTATATCTCCAACTTCATCTGCTCTTGCAACCTGGGAGCAAGCCAGTAAAATGGTAATGGTACTCGGTGGCGCAGTGTCTGCTCTTATTTTCTGGGGTTTGTGAGTATGTATGGACACTGCTGGTCAGAAGCCGTTGATGAGACAACGGGTTGCTTCTTGGTTGACATTCTTGGTTGATATGAAGTATTGGTTGGTAGTACATAGCATATGGTATCCGACTTGCTCAACTTACTGAGCTTGAAACAGTTGTTCCAACTTCCTTGCCACAGCGTCTCCGACCTCACTCGTCGAATTGCTTCCACCGATGTCTTTCGTACAGCAGCCTTCCTCAATCACAAATCGCACCGCTTGGTCAACCAGTGTTGATTCCTTAGACATGTTGAGACTGTATAGTAGCATCATGCCCACACTCAGAATGGCAGCAACAGGATTGACCAAGCCCTTACCTGCAATGTCGGGTGCAGAACCATGTATAGGCTCATATATCCCATTGCACAAGCCCTTGCCATCCGGTATTCCACTTAGCGACGCAGACGGCAGCAAACCCAATGAACCCGGAATCACACTCGCCTCATCACTGATGATATCCCCAAATAAATTGCTCGTCACAACAATCCCATTCAACTTCCTCGGGTTACTCACCATAATCATCGCCGCACTATCGATCAACTGATGCTCAAATTCCAACTGCGGAAACTCCCTCTCCAGCACCTCCGTAACCACCCGTCTCCACAACCGACTCGTCGCCAGCACATTCGCCTTATCCAAACTCCACACTTTACTCGGCGGGTTCTTCGCCAACGCCAGATGTGCAGCCAGTCGCGCGATTCGCTCAATCTCAGCGCGCGAGTATGGTTCACGGTCTTCGGCGAATTCGTTGGGGCCGTCGGCGGGGTTTGCTTCCGTGCGTTCGCCGAAGTAGATGCCGCCGGTGAGTTCGCGGACGATGGTGAAGTCTACGCCTTCGCAGACGGAGGCTTTGAGAGGGGAGCGGGCGGCGAGGGTTGGGGAGGCGAAGAAGCAGGGGCGGAGGTTGCCGAATGTGTTGAGGGATTTGCGGAGTTGCAGGAGGCCTGGTGAGGAGGTGTTAGCGCGGAGAGTTATGAAATCAGTGGATCTGTGGCAGGGCATGTGTCGAGGGAGGTAACAGAGCGTGCGGTGTGAAGTTGGAACGTATAGAAGAATTTTACCTTGTTCAGGTCTCACTGGTCCTGTGCCGTATTTTGGTCCACCTATGGCTCCCAGCAAGATAGCATGAGCGTTCTGAGCCGCGTTCAATGCCTCATCCGTCAATGGTGACCCTGTAGCATCTATTGAACAGCCACCCAAGAGGTGCTCCTGGAAATTAAACTCGACTTCTGGTACGCATTTCTCGATGACTTTCATCACCTATAAGTCTCGAGTCAGCTTGATGAACACGAGACCGGAGCAGGTGACGTTCATTTGTGGCCATGTACACGTTCCTATACTGTTAATGTAGCCCGCAGCATATCTTGGCACCCAAGCATTTGGAACATGTACAGGAAGACAAGCTGAGTGATCGTTACGTTTCTCTCGAGACTTGTTCGCTCCAGAGACCAGCTGCTTCGGAATATATGTGACCTACCTTGACTGCTTCTGCCGTGACTTCTGGACCAGCATAATCGCCAGCGAAGACGACAATATTGAACTTTGGCATGGCGTGGTTCCGCTTTCAGGAAAAGGTTTGGAAGGGACTATTTCTGGGTGATCAGAACACTGAACTGATATAAGAAGCGATTCCTTAGGCGGTGAGTGTCTTGACAGTTGAAACAACGTTGTAGTCGAAGTTATTGGTAGTACCACTGTGAACAGAACGAATTTATTGGACCGATGTCGGACTGACCCACTTCCGACCAATGGAAGCACGACTATCTCGATACTAGAGGATGAATTTATGCAGAGCGTTTGCGCTCAATGGAGACAGGATTGGGAAGACGAAGAGTACAGTATTTGAAGTATACCACTTTGTGGTAGTAAAATATTGACAGGAATGCTTTGACTGCCGTATTCTCGATGCACTAATAGCTACGACATATATTGCTGCCATCCAAAGAACGATAATTTCGAGGACTGTACGCATTCAATGTCCTGAGCAGAGCCGTCATATCCCATTTCCTGATCGAAAACAATAGCAATCCAACCATACTCGGTGGCTTTAGCGCACACCGATCGTGACTAGGTCATCAATTCATATATCACTGCTGATAGCCATTCCATGTATTGTACCCAGGCAAGTCCTAATCCTTCCACCTGACATACTGCCTCCTGAAGTGCCCCATCGTATCAACTCCTGCCACAGGGTATAAGCCCAAATCAAAGCATGTTACATAATATCACAAAATCAAGGGTTCAGATTGACAAACATCGTGCTTACCACGATCGTGTCGAGTTTGTAGTGTCCGTCAACGATATGGGTAAGGATTGTCTGGAGTGTTGGCATATCCAAATCGAGGTTGCTGGTGTAGCCTGCGGCGTCCTTGATTGTTCGCAATCACAGCTGGCTGTTGCTGCAAATTCCGTGTCTGCTCATCCAGAGTGCCGGGCAAGCCTGTTGGAAGAGGGTTCTCTCGACCAGTCAGCCAACCACCCAGTAGACCTCGAGCTGCGACCTCTGCATGCTGGTAGTTAGCGGTAAGTGCTTCTCGTGCCTGTTGAATAAAATTCACGTTCATGTGATCAGGCGCTGCATTGCCGAGTCCCACAATGTTGACGTTGTCCTCTGATCCAGCTCTGTGTCGACGACGATTCCGATCTCTCAATCCTAGGCCGGCCATTTGTCGAGCCATATCCTCGTCTCTTCTTTCTTGTTCTCTGCGTCGATCCATCTCCTGTTGGTAGCGCATCGGGTCGCCCTGCAAATCGTTGACGGCATCGTAGTTGAACCAAGGGCAATCACAGCTCTTCCACTTGAGGCCGCAAACCATACAGAACTCAGCCAGACACCTGCAGGTCATATGGTTACATCCTTCCTTCAATTCAACCATAGCAGAGCAATTGTAACATTTTCGCCAACCTTGTTGTTCGGCAATCTCATTCAATTGCTTCATGGCTGGATCTTTTGGGCACTCGCGTGATCTGTGTGCCTTCTGATTGCACGTGCCACAAACAGCATATTTACACTTCGGACAGTAGCCAACCTTACGGCCATGCTCATTGCATATGTGCTTTGGTTGTATCCATTCTCCACAGCCCTTGCGAGGGCAATATATTCTGTGTTTCGCATTGTACTCTTTGAACTTCTTGTTCCACGTCTTCCTGAAGTCGTCGTCAAACAGCGAATCGACATGTTTCAGGGAAATGTGCTGATCTGTACAGCATCGTGGAGGCATGTGCGCAGGGTCGTTGATAGACATCTTGAATATTCGCTTGAGGCAGGCATGGCACATACGATGTGCACAGGGAAGTTTCGCGGATCGACGTAGAGGGATATCGTCGGAGCCACAGGTCAGACAGGACACTTGCTTTTCACGTGGAGGAGGGGGCTTCGCGAACAGAGTACCGAACAGTGAAGAATTACGCTGCGGTTTATTGGCTTTCGAAGTGCTGACTACGGTCTCAGTCCCGATGAGGGTTTCGGTTGTGTTCGCACCCCGGATGTCTGACATCTTCGCCGTGGTTGTGCTTTTCCGCAATTGTGGTCGTGTAGTTGCATTGGTCGAAGACCTAATAAGGCCAGGCAAAGGTTCTGTCCTCCGTCTTTCTACCCTCGGTTTCTCAGTCGCATGAGTCGTGGTCCTTCGACGTTCTGGTGCAGCCTTGAGCTTCGCTTCATCTCTATCGTTGTTCACTTTCCGAGCATCGCGGCGACCGACACTGGACAACCTGCTAGACTTGTAGACGTATTCATCTTCAGTATCTTCAGTCCTCCTCTTTGCTGTAGATGAAGTAGATGCTGACTTTAAGCGGGCAGTAGCGACAGAAGACTTCCTTCCAAGAACGGTGGAGGAGTCGACCTTGGAGGACTTTGTCTTCGATGTGGATGTTGACTTCTGAGGTCGTGTATACTCGTACTCAATCTTCATTTTTTTCCGAGCGGTAGTAGGCTTCGACATCGACTTCAGCCGCGCTTCTCTCAGGGCCGCAACATCGGCTGGTCGACCAAAGTCTTTATCAGCAGGCACGGTAGGGTCTGAGGAGTGGTCGCCGCGATCCTCATATCGTCGCTGGTGAGTATCACTCATGCGACGTCTTCGGTGACGCCTGTGTTTCTCACCATCTGTTGTTGCGCCCCCTACAATAGCCATGTCACAAAGACCCAGGACTTCAGGTCACCTGGCCACGTCCAAGCCAGGTAATCGGGCTGCGAAACGTGGTTAAGTGGCCAATCACGTTGTGCAAGCCAACACATCCAGTGTGTTCGAATGCAGATGCATGCTTGAGCATGCTGTAAATTTGGCTCACAGTCTCTTCATGATGAAAGCTTGGAGTACATGTCTTGTGGCTTATCGCTTCACGAGAACAATCGCGGGATGTACAATCTGTCCATTTTCGTGCCTGAACCGATATATTAATAGTACCGTGCTGTCTTGAAATTCGGTGTGGTAACAGTGAGTACAATACTCAGTACTATGCCCAAGGCCACCCCTGCGGAGTATATAGACTGGATGAGTATGGGGGTGCTCAGTGCCTAGGCAGTCGCACTCCTAAGGTGGAGGGATATTGATTACGGAAAGATTACGTTACGGATTTTCACGCCTACTATTTATAGCCCAGGAAGCTCGTAGCTTCCTCAAATCCCAAGCTTTCGAGACCGACGAATCTCTATCGCAGATAGGTCAGTAGTAAGCAAGCTCGACCAGTAACATAGAAGGCCATTGGCAACTCGATCTCCTGCAACCTCACGGAGACACTACGAGAATAGGACGAATCATGGAGAACGATATATCGATTGAAGCAAGCAAGGTAAAGTTACAGGAAAGGTCGATCAAGGCTGAGTGTAGAACTTAGGCCTGCTTCAATTCACGTCGCGTCGATCTAGAAATGAACACTGCACACTGCAAGACTGCTCAACAACGACCGACACTGTCCGTAAGTAGGCGGGATCGAACTCTGACTCAACATATGGTTACTGCCATTATTTTTTCTGCGGCACTGGATATTCCCTCCTTCCTTCTGTGCTTAGCACAACAACGACACTATCCTCACCAAGACCTAACGCACTTCTAGCTTGCTCACTATCAAGCACTTTCCTCAAACCTGCCAAACATCCAGCTCCACATGGTCCAGCCTCTATCTCGTATTTTTCAAGCAGTTCGAGCACTGTCTGATGACATTCCCAATCTCCTACAGTCACACTCGCATCCACTCCATCTCTCAGCGCCTCCCAACTTGTTGGACTAACAGTACCACAGCACATACCACTCATGATGGTGTCGATTGTCTCAATTGTCGTGTTTTCTCCAGCTTTCAAACTCACATTCAGACACGCGGCCGTCTCAGGCTCACAAGCAATTACTCGCACTTTATGCTCACGAGCTGCAGTTTTCGCCCACTTCACCACCGCCTTGCCAAGACTGCCAACGCCAATTGGTGTTACGATGTGTGTGATGGGCTTCTTGAACTCTTGTTGCAAAGCCGCAAAGTGCTCGTCAACTTCGGACAAAAGTGTCGAATACCCGTCCACAACCCAGCCCGGAACAGTCTTGTACTCGCCGAACGCATTGTCCTGTACCATGACTCCGACGCCTTTACCACTCTTTGTAAAGCCCTCGCTGGCTTCCCAGCACCGTTCCACGGCTTTGTCGTAATCTCCATTTACAGTGACCACCT
Source organism: Lithohypha guttulata (assembly GCF_036872675.1). Taxonomy (NCBI): domain Eukaryota; kingdom Fungi; phylum Ascomycota; class Eurotiomycetes; order Chaetothyriales; family Trichomeriaceae; genus Lithohypha; species Lithohypha guttulata. Next base: position 3,968,857 of record NW_027042750.1, read on the forward strand.
CTGCACCTTCGCCCTCAATGAGCTTCTTTGTCGTCTCATACATGCCCTCAGGCACATAGATCATCCCCCTTTCTTCTTGGTCTGGCAGCAAAATCTTAGCCATCCGCGCAACAGCTCGTCCATGGTTACCATCTGTAGCCGCAAAAAGCACATACGTCCATCCTTCACTAGCCTGCTGACCGAGTCTTTCCCTCAAAACTTCCAGAGCCGTAACGTCCGGATCAGGCACTACATCAAGCTCACGGCACAACGCTCTGTACACGCCCCAGCTAGCTCCCAGGATCTTGAAGGCCGGTAAACCCAGACGCGACGATTCGGACTTAATCAGCAGGCCCTGCAAGCCTAATGGGCTAGCCAGAGACGGCAGGTTGTGAAGAGATGTAGTATTGAAGTTCGGCAGCGACTCATGATAAGCCTTGATTTTCGTGGGGTCCGTAATCTCTGCTTCCCGAGCTGTGCTTGTTTCGTGGGTGTATAGTGCAGCAGAGGGGTTGATGTAGATGCCCTCGTGGGTTGTGATTGGCTTGGTCGTGGCCATATTGACCAAGAAGGAACTGAGTTGGAGGTCTGTCCCCTCCCGGGCAAAGGTGTTGTTGCCTTCTTGCAAGGTGATGCTCGAGAAGATGTGCTTTCCCGTTGTAAATCTTTTGCCTAACAGCAAGAGGGTTAGATGCTGGCAGTCGGTTTTTGCAACGACTTAGCTCGGGAAGATACAGAAGTGACGAACTGTTTTCATGGGATAGCAATCTATTTCAAGATGGAGAAAAGATTCGATTGTGCTCCGGTGGCAGGGCGTGCTCAGAGTAATTAAGCCATTCCGAACCCAGTAATCAACCTCCACCAGCCAATCAGGATCATGTAAAACGGGAGAACTACAGTGGTTTTCTATATTGCTCGTTGCTGTCTGTCGTCGCAGCTAATCAGCACATGTAAGCCTCAAGATATTAGCTAAATCCGCTGATGCGTTCAGGCCGCAGAAGTTTCCTCAAGCTCAGGCCTCATTCCCTACAGGTGCCTGTCTCTGCGGTGAAGGAGCATAGTCCTCAGAGTTAGCACCTATACTTAAGCCAGCGTTGCGATGATTACCGTCGACATCCATGATAGGAGGCTGGACAAATCTCCCGGCTGCTGGAGGTCTGCCAGGTGGAGGAAACTGGTTCCGCCGTGCCGCAAGTTGAGCTTCCTTTTCTTGCTGTGCTCGACGTTCGCGCTGTCGTCTATGAGACACAAGATCGCCTCTAATGACACGCAGATATCTGACAGCCTCGTCAATCAAGTCTCTTGACTCTGTACTTTCTTTCAAAGTCATGAGTAGTGTCTCGACCTGTTTCTCGTCGTTCAAATGAGGGCAAGTCCTTCCATGGCCCATATGTGCAAGACCGCACAGGCCACAGTGCTCCACACCTGCAATTTTGAGGCGGCACCAGCCCATTGGATGTTCCTCCTTGCACGCTTGACACTTGTGAGGTGCTGGTACCGGTATGTGAATGTAACCAGGTGGCATGTCTCCGTTAAACATGGGCGCTTGTCCTTGCGGCACCTTGACGCGCTTGAATGGACGAGCCTGAACCATTTGAATTTCTGGTTCAGTGTCTTCTGCTGCAGTGGTCACATCGACGTCGGTTTCAGGGCCGTTGTCTTGCTCTTCGAATTCGTCGTCGGTATGATCATCCCCATCAGCTCTCCCTTTAGTAGGCGAGCCGTCAACGTCACCATCCACAGTCGGTTTGCCACCGTAGTCCACATTAACACGTCTTCGTTTGCCTCTACCCAATTCTTCGGCCTTGCGGGCCTGTGCTGCTTCGAACGCCTTCTGTCTTTCCTTCAGGATCTTATCCCAAATGTCTGGATTAGGTGTCGAAGTACTGGAGTTTTCTCGAAGACCTTCCTCGAGCGCCGCTTTGTCGTTCGCCCAGATTCTTGCAAAGCTGAATTGCGACTCAGCTGACTGACTCTCACTTGTCTTTGTAGATTCTGCCTGTGAACGATCAAGGAGCTTGTCAACGGAGGCTTCAGTATAAACGATGTCAGCTTCAGCATCATCGTCGAAGAGAGCAGCAGCTCCATGTCGCAGTATACTCTCCAAGTCCATACCAGCGTCATCAGGCTGATCCATGGCCTCAATGAGTACATGATCTAACGCCATTTTCTTCTTGCCAATCTGCATGATCTTTTCCTCCGCTGATGATCGCGTCATGAGCTGGAAGACAAGCACTTTGTTTTGTTGTCCAATACGGTGAGCTCGAGAAAGCGCTTGTATGTCTTGATGAGGATTGAAATCGGGGTCCAGAATGATGACTGTATCAGCTGTGGCAAGATTGATACCAACACCACCAGCTCTAGTGGACAGAAGGAATGCAAAATATGGCGATTCTGGTGTATTGAACTCGTCTATCCTCTTCTGCTTCTCGAGAGTACTAATAGTCCCATCCAACCGCCGATGTAGCATGCCAAGACCATCCAAGAAGTCCTCAACAATATCGAGGTTGTCGAGAAATTGGCTGAACATAAGCACTCGATGTCCTCGTTCACGGAGTTCCGGCAGCATGATAGAAAGTAACTGCAGTTTCGACGATGCTTCAACGAGCCGCTTGAAGGTCGCGTCGCTGTCCAAAGATCGGTCTTCGATTTCCCGACTGTACACGAATGGATGGCAAAGTGTTTTGCGAAGTTGCATCAAAATGTTGTTGAGGTTAGCTCTTTCTTTAATAGGTGCGTTTCCATCCCGACTAAATATCGACTTCATCAAAGCTGGGTTCTGTGACATGATAGATTTTGCGACTTGCTTCTGTAGAGCACTCATCGTAACGGGCAAGATAATCTGAGCCATAGGAGGTAAGAAGGTCAACACCTGAACTTTGGTTCGGCGCAAGAAGTATGGTTTAAGCATGTCATGGAGCTCAGGGACGTTCTCTTGGGTCAGCTCAGCATACCTCTTGTCTAGCTCAGCAGCATTGTGCTTCTCGCGATCTAGGAATTGCAGCAGATTGAACAATTCCCTCGCGTTGTTCTGCAATGGTGTGCCGGTCATCAAGACCTTGAAGGGGACACGCAATTTCGATAGTGCTTCGTAGATTAGGTTCTGATCGCATTTCAATCGCTGACCTTCATCGACAATCAGCCCTTGCCATGGCACCCTTTGCAAATTGAGCAAGACTGTCTTGTCAATAATGGACTCATAGGATGCAATAACAACATGAGCTTTGATATCTTTGACCTCGCTTCTACTCTTCTTCTTGTCCGGATCAGCATCAGGGTCCTTAGGAAACAATTCGAAATCTTGAACCAATTTTCTGGCGGCACTGGAACCGTAGTAACAAACAGCTCGCAAACTTGGCGCCCATTTCTTGAATTCTCGGCGCCAATTTGGGCAAGTCGAATTGGGTACAACAATGAGGAAAGGCCAGCATTTGTGCTCCTGGACAAGAGTAGCCATGAGGGCGATCAGCTGGATCGTCTTTCCGAGACCCATCTCATCTGCGAGGATAGCATTGTGCTGGCGGTACCACTGATAATACAGCCAATTCAAGCCCTCGAGTTGATACTGCATTACTTGGCCTCCTGTTAAAATGCTAGGCTGTTGTTTCCTGATGAGCTTGGTCCCAAAATCCTGTTGTCGAACATTGGCCAGTGTCCTGCGCAAAGTGCTTTGGACAGGAATAGACATATACCGCTTTTTGACCAGATCTTCGTAGGCTTCTTTGAAGTCCTTGAAGCGTTCCTTATCAGAATAAGTAGGAGGCTTTTCCCAGATCGCATCCTCATAGCCAAGACCTTTGAACTTTACAAAGGCTGTATCGACTTCTTTAACGCGAGCCAGATCGATTTGCTCGGAGCTATTTCTGACCACACTAGTATACCTCACGTCGAAGACAATATCGATCCTGTGATACTCCTCAGGTATGGCATCTTTAGTAGTCATGCGTGGTAGCTGATTTTCCGAACGCTTGTAGAAAGCAGCTCGAGTTCCGCCACCAACGACGCCCCATACCCAGGTACCTGGCATCCATGTACACCTATGATAAGATTGATTCTTCCACTTCACCAAGTACTCTTTGTGGGCTTCCTGGATATTGTCAATAGTCGTGCCGGGAATATAAGAGTCCTGATTAGTTGGTCTCCAGGCTACGAGTGTATCGACTGAGGCTTGGTTTTCAACACAATCCTTGCATGTCCAAGAGCGGTGGTACATATCGAACCTCTTTTGCGCAAGCTCCCTCTCATCGAGATCTTCTTCGTCGGTATCTGCAGAGTTGGCAGTCTTTCTGTTTGGCATATGGTGCAAATGCCATCCACGACTGCAAGTCGCACAACGGAACATGACGTTTTCAACGTTGTTGATCGTGCCAGGCTGAGTGATAGTAATAGGATCAATTCCTCCATTTTCCTCGCGCTGTATCTGCTCCTGTCGAGTTGTGATACGCCTTCTCAGCGGCTTCGACAATGGGGCGAGTCTATCACACTCTGAGCATTTTCCATAATGAGGGGCTGCTGGATCTTTGACTCGTGCAACACCAATGCATCTTCGACATTGAAGAACGAAGAGATGATCCCCAACCTTTGTCACTAAATGTTCTCGACTGCCACGGTGGCCCAGGCACGTTTTGTGGTAGGAATTAGAACAACCTTGGCAAAAGACCAATGGTCCTTTGGACTCGTGATCACCGGTATGATAGCAAGTAGCACACTCCTGCTGATGACGCTTTCTGAAGGGATCGTTGACAGGCATTTTGACGAAAACTTCTTTGGTACCAACAACCTTTGGAGCCAAGTCCTTTTCTGACTGTGAAGATAATTCGTCCTCTTGCCGTTCGCGCATGCTGCGTCTGGGCTGGGTTCGTGTTCGTTCAGATCTTCGTGCATTATCGAATTTAAGATCTCTTTCTTCTGATTCGGCAGCTTTACGGGCACGAACACTACGTGTAGGCTTGGAAGAGCTGTGATGTCTCGTGGCTTGTCGCTTTGGGCGCCGACTTCGACCGGGCTGCGAAATATCTTCGTCAGAATCTAGAGAATCCTTGATTCCGCTTAGCTCGTTTGCAAAGTAATTTGTCCGATGCTTGGGAGCCAGACGAATCGATCGTCGACCCGCCGGTCGTAAGTCGTCTTCTTCATCAGCAAACTCATCACTAGACGACCGAGTAGGCTCAACATCGGAGAGGACCTCTTTAGTATAGCGCTTTCGACGCTTACGAGCTGGAGGTTCCACCTCAGAATCTGATGTTTCGATCTTGTTCCAATCGACGAGACCAGTAGGCAATCTGGGCGGTACATGGGTTGGGTGGGCTTTCCGTTGCATCACGGCACTTCGATAGGCGTTAAGAGCAAGTTTGCCATTACGAAACTCAGTGGTAAGCTGGACTCTGTCAACCTGGTAGAAAGGTCAATCTTTGCTCAGCTTAGGGTCGATGTAGTATCTTACCAGATCAAGCTCTCCTGTCAGCAATTTGACGACATATTTCCTGTCAGCAGATCCATTTCCAAGAGCATATAAAATGCGCTTGACTGTGAAGTGATTGGGCAGGTAATCGTAGTCCTCTTTCTCGTCCTCGGGGAGCTCAGGCACGTCTATGGTCAAGTCCTCCTGCTTGTTGACAACGAACTGACTGCCTGCCTCCGAATCAGAGTCCTGCTGTCGTGACTCTTCCTCGTTGTCGCCTTCACCGTCTATAACTATCGTGTCTGGTTCGGCTGTGGTTTGATCTTGAGGTGCAGTCACATGCACGAAAGTTGGCTGTTGTGAGACCTCAATAACATCGCCTGCCTCACTGGAGACTGAAGGAGAGGGAGAGCGATCCTCGCTTCGTACCTCTGCCTGAACATCGTGGTCGTTGCCCGATGATACTGAATCGAATTTATCTGGAGGCTTTCCTAGCCAAGCGTTGAGCTCGCCACTTTCTTCCATAGTAGGCGATCAAAGGCACAGTTGACTACATCGGAGATCTTTGCACAGTATTGACACGACCGCTCTTGATTTGCAATGCGAATATCGGCTTCTGATTGTGTGATATTACGTGACTCTTGGCGCTAGCTTACATGTAAAATGAAGTTTCCTTACTTGACTTTCATCTACCTTACAATACCATTACTTTGGCTTATTTCACAATTGCGCTTCCCAGACACGTCGGAGAAGCCACGAGCAGGCGCGTCTTAGTCACGTGTCTTCGCGTGCTTTCCTTGTTTCACTGTCACTTTTCTTCACAACCATCGACGTATGTATCGCACACCAACAATGCCAGAATCGAGGACGTACTGAATGTTTCCGTTGAGTCATGTCTCTGTACGCAGCTGCAGAAACGTTGTGCAGCATAGCTTGCCTGCAACCTCGTCCCGCAATGCCTCCATGACGTCCAGCATCGAGCGTGGTGTACGAAAAGCTGCCCACGCATTAAAACGAGCCGAACAACGTCGCATCAAGGAAGGTACTCTGGGTTTTTGGGAAGCAGACGACAAAGAGAAAGTCACTCAAGCAAGAGAACATGTCAAGAAGCGCCAGCAGGAGATGGGTGAACAGAAGTCTCGCCTAGAATGGTTGAGCGAAGACTCAACATCAGGGCAATTACAGGTCGATGAACATTTGCGTCGTCTCAAGGCCAAAAACGCTGCTAGATCCCGAGGCATGTTAGTAGATGCTCCTACTGCAATTCCTTACACCGAAGCGACGTCTGAATTCCTATACGGCACTTTCGCTGTTCTAGCTGCACTGCAGGCGAAGCGGAGAGCCCTACACAAGCTATATCTCTGGTGCGGAGAAGATGGCAAGCTCAATGAGGATGATAAGGATATAACTAGAGTTGTTCGTTTGGCCAAGCTAGCTCAAGTGCCTCTTCTTCGTGTGGCTGGCAATTGGGACAAAATGCTAGACAGGATGTCTGACAGAAGGCCTCATAACGGTGTTGTACTTGAGGCCGGTCCTATTCCCAAGGTCTTGGCCAAAGGACTAACTAAGCTCAAGTCAATAAACAGTCACGTCGAAGTTGAACTTTCTTCTACCAACAAAACTGAAGCAACCGGTAGCCACAAGTTGCCCGTACAAGTACGTCGCAAAAGGTACCCTTTCCTGCTCTGGCTCGATAAAGTTACCGATACTGGAAATATGGGCGCCATCCTCAGGTCGGCTTATTACTTTGGAGTTGATGCCATTATTGTTCCACGCCATGGCACTGCCCCCCTCTCTGCTGTGACTGTCAAGAGCTCTGCTGGCGCGGCTGAGCATGTCGAAATTCTGACCATTGATAACGAGATCCAATTCATGCAGCAATCGCAGCAGAACGGCTGGAAATTCTTCGCTACCGGTATTCAGCCGCAGCACAGTCCGACGTCGATCCCTGCCGAAAGCCCTGACTCATCAGCTGACCTCTCCATCGAGTTTGCTCTTGCTTCTCATCCTTGCGTCCTCCTCCTCGGAAATGAAGGCACAGGGCTGCGGCCCTTCCTGCAGAAACAAGCCGACCAAACTGTTTCTATTCAAGGCGCACGCGATAAAGGACTGATCGACAGTCTAAATGTTAGTGTTGCTGCCGCAATACTGACGAACCGCTTCCTGGTCAACCACATATCATCTGGCAGTACGGCATGAACAAAACCACTGCGACAATGATACTTGCTTCTCGCTTCCTGTCCGTATCTGATTTGCAGTCCTTGTCTCTTAAAGCCAATCCACGCCATACGTTGGCTTACCTGATCTGAAAGTTACCACAGTCTCGTTCATATTTTCACCTTCGCCAGCCTTTCCTACTTTCACATTCCGAACCTGTACATTTCTTGCCCTTATTTTGATCTTTCCTCGCGCTTCTTCGATGCCATAGAACTTCCTTCCTGAGCGCCCTGTGAAGCTTTCGATTACTTCCTCCGTTAACACTTCTCTCTTCAGCACGCCTGCCTTCACAGCTCTCTCAAAGCCCTCAAGTACAAAACCAACCACGTTCGGCTGTGTAAAGACTCCTGCTGCACATTTGCCAGCACCTAGCCCACCATCTGTCAAACCTTTTTTGGCACTGAGCAGATGTGGAGCACTATCACTGCCAAAGAAGAATTTCGAGTCACCACTTGCTGCAGCTTGGAGTAACGCAATCCTATCGCTAGGCAGCTTTGCGACAGGCTTACAGAAATTGATCGGATTGCCTGCCCAGTCGTCGATGATGAGGAAGAGGTGGTGTGCTGTGATCGTGCCTACCACTTGTGGGCCACATCCCTTAACAGCTTCGACGGCCGCGGCGGTTGTACAATGCTCAAGGACAATCCTTAACTTCGGAAAACGCTTGTGTAGTGCGTTGAGTGTAGGCAAGAACTCCTGTTCAGCGTTGAGAACAGTAATCTGTCTTGACGCTCCACTACCTTCCATTGCTTCTGGAGAAGGTGGCGCCTCCCCATGAAGGTTCAGGACGAGGTCTTCCTGCTCCATCGCTTCAAAGACTGGGTAAAATGCTTCGTAGTCTACTACACCTGAAGAAGAGTTTGTAGTGACACCGGCAGGGTATGACTTTACACCTGCGATACCTGCCTTCTTTGCTTCCCTGATCGTGTCTGGCGTTATCGAAGGATGAAGGTACAGAGACATCAGGTAGTTAACATTTGGCTCGATTGCCTGCAAGCGTTTCTTATAATCCAGCGCTGCCTGAACCGTGGTGATAGGAGGAACCAAATTTGGCTGTCAATGACGATTAGCTCTTCACTTACTATTCAAGTGGTCCAATCATTCGAGACAAACCATAACAAAGACCGTATCGACACCTCCCTGCCTTATGGTAGGAGTTACTGCTTCCATCATTGCTCCATCTCGAAGGTGAACATGGAAATCCGCTGCCACTGGTATTTCCAGTCCGTCAAATAGGTCGTCCATCTTCACACGCGTGGTCAGGGCATCCGAGATGTGGCTTGAGCGGAACCAGTCGCAATTGGATTCCTCGACTATAGTTTGCACAAGTTTCTGGCCTTGATCCGGCGATTCTGTTCTGCACGTACTGATCTCTATATTGGTGAGATGTCTTGGCGAACCGCCGAATACGAATAAGTTGCCGTGCAGACGACGATATCGCTCAGTACACACGGATATTAAGTCCGCAGTTCTGATCTACCTGCCTGCTTCGTCTATTTTATGCGATTGCTTGCTACGTATCCCAATCATCTAGTCACCAGAATCAATCTACTACAGTAGATACTTCCAAGCTAGAATTTTACTACTTTATGTCCAAGATGTCTCGACTTTCGACTTCTCCGACCCTGTTCAAAGTGGCATACCTCTTCGGAGCTACAGGTATTGCATTTGGCCTGAACGCAATATATAATCCTGTCTACGCTTTGAGCTTTTTCGGATTTGAGTACCCATCGCCAGGCGAAACCAAGCGCGTTGTCGATGCACTCATGATGATCTATGGCGTTCGCGACCTCTTCATGGGTTTCGCGACTCTAATGGCAGCATATCACAGGCAGTCTAAGGTGCTCGGAGCGCTTGTCGTCGCTACTGGTGGTGTAGCACTGGCGGATGGTGCCGTGTGCTATTCTGTTCATGGTACAGGTCATTGGAACCACATTCCCCTTGCACCTGTCATCCTCGGAGTTGGTGCCGGCTTTCTTGGTGTTTTCGACACCGTCTGAGCGAAGCGTGAAAGTGACGATGGGCACGCTCAGATTGCCTTTATTAGCAAAGCGCTTTCTAACAGCTGTTCATCTTCCGAAGTCGTTCCTGTGATTTCGCCATCCTCTCGTGGTCTTATCCAGGCAAAGCACGTATGAAGCGGTCTGTCACGAATTGACCACTTCCCGCTGGAACACGAATATTGATCATCCTACTCACGGATCATGAATCTGAGCATGTCTCACCCGGAGATCATGTCTTATTTCTGAAGATCTACGATACTTGTCAACCAGGTTGCCTTCTGGGTGGTGGACTCCAAGCTTCGCACTAGCTATGCAGAATGCTCGATACCCAGGGGCTGGACGGGAAGACGGTTATGGTCTCGTGTCACTATTGGTATTGCTTTCATGCAAACGCTTCCACTAAGCTCTCTTGCTGTGTTTCTGTCTCTCCACACTCGTGTCCATCACCATTGCAGTCACTAACAATAATGGCTTTTTCATTCTGCCTGACAGCAAGGTCTAAGCAACGTTGAAACCTACGAAAGGGAAACAAAGTGTTTGTGAGACAGCAAACAGAAAACTACCACTGAACAAAGGAGTATCACTCAGCCTGAGCTGCCTAGTGTATGGAGTACACGATGTGCAGACTTTTATATGGCTCTTCAAGTGCTCGATATTGTCAAAACCAGCTCCTAGTAACGAGAAAATATTAGTATGGCCTCAAGCATTTCGTCAACAACTACAACAAGAAATTAGAACATCGAGTATCAAAATTGTACTTTGAAAGCCTCGGCCATGAAGTACATAAACATCGGCGTGTTCGAGAGCAGTTGCTTCTCCGCAATCGAACGTCAAACACCTCACATTCCGAGCGAAATTATTCCTGGCTTGTATCTTGGGAACGCCCTGACTGCAGCGGCTTACCTGCTGGGCAAAATCGGTAGACCAGACGACAAATACCCTTCGATTGCCAGAATGATCACCGTACTGCCAGAAAGCTACGAGGGATTCCCCTTCCCGCGCTTTCCTCGGCCTCTAGGCCGGGGAAAGGACATTCAGAGGCTCGTGATAGAGAAGCAGGATCTTGAAGACACCAACCTTCTGGAGGGTTTTGACAAGGCTGCTCAATTCATTGAAGAGGGTGTGCTGGAGTATGAGCGAGCGATGGAGCGAGAAGAGCCCCGTCCAGCGTCACGCAAATCCACAGGAGAGAGTCTCGACGATGATAAGGGCAAAGCGAGAGCATCGTCGCCGTCAACATGCCCTCCAGTTTCAGCCTGTAAAGTCCGCACAGAGCAACTGCCAATACGACCACGAGATAACCCGCTATGGGCAAGCAAGTTGGCACCCAAATCTCCCATCGTCGTGCTGAAACAGCCTCATCACCCCGTTCACAGCAATCTATCAAAACCCATCAACACGACACAAACCAACCAACAAATGTCATCCTCACACACCCGAGCACAAGTATCCCAAACCTCACGCAACCAAACCGGCGCCGTCCCCGTCCACTGCCACGGCGGCATCTCCCGTTCCGCCACAATCATCGTCGCATACCTCCTCAATTACCACACAAGACTTCCCAAGTCTGACCCCTACGATGCAGACGACGACCCAAAATCCCGCCGCAAAGCAAAACGTTCCCAAGAAGACTCACTAGACGTCTCGGTCCGCGCCACGCAATTCGTGAGGTCGAAGCGATCAACTGTGCTTCCGAACAAGGGGTTTCGCTATCAACTATCGCATTATGCGAGCACGTTTGGTCGTTCGCTTACGGATCCTGAGACTGGGAAAGTCAAGGATGCGTATGTTAAGTGGCTGGTTGAATGGGGGAGGATGACATGGGACTGGTATATGGAGCGTGTTGCTAAGTCAAATAGGGAGTCGGAGCGGGCTGTTACTCGGGCTTTGAGGTAGCTCGAGATGTTTCATGTCTTGTCGTGATGATGGTGGACATTGTGTAGCATACTCAAAGGGGGTGATCGGTAACGTTCTCTGAGCCGGCCGTCTAGCCATCGGCGAGGCAATCTACTTACTAACGCCACAATTCTGAAGAATTCTTAAGAAATCCACTCGCCTGGTCATACGTCTGAAAGACTTGGACTTTGAGCACAAAATTTACTCACAACTTTCTTTTACACACCGATATCCATGCTTTCGATTTGCTTGTCCGTTTTGCATATAGCACAATACTCATGCTGCCCTAGAAAGCCACATAACGCAGTGTCGTAGCGTGTCCTACTGAGAGCTCACCCAGTTCATGTAAACCTCCAACGCCTTGCGAATTCCAGTAGCCCAACGGATCTATCTATGAGACAAGCTCGCGCCCGTCAAGTGGTCGTGGGGGGAAAAAAATACACTGTAAAATCATCACTTTTTCTTCCCCTTCGTTTTCCCATTTGTTACTGGCGCCACGCTCGATGCTCGAGACCCCGACGTTGAGGTTCCCTTGCTACCTTTGGCGCCTTTGACAGCCGAGACTTGTTTGTTCTAGAAACGGTCAGTTGCAGTACTTGAGAATTTGAGCACGTTGACTTACAGAAACACCATTCTTGGCCTTCTTCTTTGGTGGCACGGTCTCTATCTCCTCTTCATCATCTTCGTCTTCGTCACGATCACGACCTTTTTTGCCTACACCATTGGTCTTGCTATCCTTATCCTCACCAAACTCCTTCACAACAGTGGCGATAAGTGTGGCGCATCGTCTGCTCAATTCCAAAGGGGTTCTACTCAGGAAGAACCAGTCAAACCGGAACAACGGACTCTCGCGTATCTCATCCCTGAGAGTCTCGTAGAGGCCATCTCCATCAACGCCGTACTTGTCGAGCATGACAAGCAGGAAGCGATCTTCCTCCTCGGTGTAGACCTTCTTGTTCGTCGTAGATACAGTGTAATTGATCTTCATTTGCTGTAGAGGGACACGATACATCTCCATCTTTCGTCTTAGCAGTTTCTTGTTTCTTTCGTTGGTCTTGATCTTGTCTTCACCTGCCTCGATTGCTTTGATGTGCTTTTCGTACTCGGCAATCTCGCCATAGCGCTTCCAGAAGACCTTGGCGTATTCCTTGATCTCTTCAATGGTTTTGCTGTCAACTTCCGTGGCTATGCCCTCATAGTTAGTGCGTCCGAATCTGGCGGAGCCGTTGACAAATTGTTGAAAGTCACGTCGATTCCAATGGCCAAATCCTTGGTCTTGCATCTTCAGCTTTCGCTCCTTCTCGGACTCTGTTAATGGCTCGGCAGAATCAATGGCTTCTTGCTCCAATCGCTGATCAGCTTCCCGGTCACTAACATCGTCGTCGGTGCCTTCGGCTAGAGGAACTTTATAGCCAATTTCTTTGTGATAATAATTCGTTTCCTTCTCCTGAATTTCTTGAAGACCTTGAGGAAAGAACTGCCAATCGTGGACGTTCACCTGCTTTGGTGCTCGAGGTACTTTTGGCTTAGCCTCTGGCTTTGGACCACCAGTCTTGAGAGCGTCTTTGTAGTACTGATCCATAGAATAAGATTGCTCTTTTCTCTCACGCTTGGTTGGGTTGATCCAATTGATGCCAATTTCTTTCTTGGCAGCCGTGAAGTTTACGCCATTCCACTCGTAAGCACTATCGGATGAGAACTTTTGAAGATCGTCGATGCCTAGTTTCTCGTATCTAGCGTTGAGCTCTTTAGTACGTTCTTCACCTCGTTTGAGAATTTCGTCAAGATCATCAAGAGCACCTGTAGCTCCTTTTGATTCGAACACCTTTTCTGCACCATGTTGAATCATGTTCAGCAATTCGTCTTTCGAAGCTGCCTGTTTAGCTTGTTGTTGTGCTCGCCCTTGTTGAATGACAAGCTGATCAAGACGTAGCTTCTGTGCAGCACGTTCGAGGACTTTCTCCTCGATGGCGTTCTCGGTGATAAACCTAAAAACAACCACTTGTTTTGTTTGACCAATTCTGTGAGCTCGATCCATAGCTTGAAGATCGGCTTGAGGGTTCCAGTCACTATCGAACAAGACGACAATATCCGCGGTAGTCAAATTGATACCTAGACCTCCTGCGCGTGTGGTGAGTAAGAAGATGAATTTCTCTGAGCCTGGTTTGTTGTACTCGTCAATCGCGGCGATACGATCCTCATGTGCGGTACCGCCATCGATTCGGCAATACTTGTGACCACGGAAGACACAATAGTCTTCTAGGATGTCAAGCACTCTGCTCATCTGGGAAAAGATAAGGACACGACTGCCTTGCTCCTTCATCTTGGTCAAAATCTTGTCTAGAATGATCATCTTTCCTGAATTATCGACCAAATGCTCGTCTGTAGTGTAGGGCGGACCCGGTTCGGCACCGTCGAAGAGATATGGATGATTGCAGCACTTTCGCAGCTGCATAACGATGTTAAGGAGTCTTGTTTTGGATTCCCTCTTGCCACCAGCACCGTTAACGGCATCGATATCTTTCTCGAGAATCTTTTGGTACCATTTGACCTGCATCTCAGACATGCCGACATACAAATTGACCTCCTTCTTTGGCAGTAAGCTTTTCTCGACATCACTCTTGACACGTCTAAGTAAGAAGGGTCGGAGCACACGATGTAGCTGTTGCACGACGGTATCTTGGTCCTCTGTCTGACTGGAGAACCAGCTATCGAAAGCCTCGGCATCACCAAAGACGTCAGGCAAAAGGAAATTCAGTAGAGCCCACAATTCGTGAAGGTTGTTCTGCAAAGGTGTACCAGTGATGAGGAGTCTATTTCTGGAATTAAAGACACGGATAATTTGTGCAAGCGAGGATTCTTCGTTCTTGATTCGGTGAGCCTCGTCAATAATAATGTATTCCCAAGCAAACTTTTTCAGATGTGATTTCTCCCGCAGGATCATCTCGTAGGAAGTGACGCACACGTCGAACTTTTCGGGAATCAAGCGATCGTTGATCAGCTGGTGTCGCTCGTCTTTAGCGCCTTGAAGCACAAGGACGTTCACCTCTGGTGTCCACTTCTTGAACTCTCTAGCCCAATTGTCAAGAGTCGACTTTGGCACAGCAATAAGATGGGGACCAGAAATGTCGCAAATGTATCGCAAATAGCCGAGGAAGGATATGGTCTGTAATGTCTTTCCAAGACCCATCTCATCTGCCAGGATACCAGAAATGCCATTCTCGTGCAGGGAGACTAGCCAGTTGAGACCAGCAACCTGGTAGTCTCTCATTTCACCACCCTCAATGTAGGAAGGAGAATCTCTGAAGACGGTTTGAGTGGTAGTACCACGTTTCTCGTCCTTGAGTAACTCAGCATCTTCTTCTTGTTCCGTCTTCCTCTTGCCAGCAGCAGCTCCACCTTTCCTAGAGTGCACTTTCTTGGCTTTTGCAATGTCTGCCTCATTCTGTCGATCGATTTCAGCCATAACTTCGCGTATCTTGGGGTTCGGATTCGTTTCTATGAAATGTCGAAATAGATCTGTAAGGCCTAATAAGTATCGAAACCTTCGAATGGTATCATCCTCTTTAGTCTCGTTGAGCTGTCCGTGTTGCTTTCCCAGGACACTTTTTCGTAGTTGTAAGGCTTCGTTCCTGCGCTTCCGGCCATCAGCATGAGGGGCATCGCCAGCTTCACTATTCGCAGTCGTGTTTGGAGCAGTATCCGAGTCTGTATAATCAGGCGTTTCGTCGCCAAATTGGTTGTTGAGCATTCCAAAAGAAGGTCTGTGGACTCTTTGACGCGGCGCAGGTACGTCGGTCATGGGAGTATCTACGCCTGACGAGGCTTCTGTGTCGGTGGACTTTCTTGGAGCCATATTGGCAAATAGTTCTACACGAGCTACGGCTAGCCCTGGACGTGTTTGTGGTTTGTATTGCTTTGAGACCGCATGCACAAACACGTAGAAGGAACTTCCAGATGGTTGATGTGATGGTCGGAATTGTAGAGAAGAGAGGCGCGTGACTATGTGAAGAGGTTTATGTCGCAATGGAAGAAGGGTATTTCTTACGACTTTCCCCAAGACATGCAAGTGATTTCACTGTACGCGACTATGCAAAGCATCTCCGATTGGATGAGGTCGCGGTAGTGGATTCGGCAACAGGGCTCTACTTACACGTGACCCAGCCGCGAAAAGTGCCACATCCGGCGGGCAGGCACGTTCCAGAAGAATGGCCGCCTATGGCCATGAAGCATCTAATTTCGTCTGGCAAGTGCTCCGTTCGTTCGTTCACTGCCATTCGTTTGTGGTGATTTCATCTACAGCATTGCAAACCCTTGCAGGAAGCGCCCAAGCTGAATAACGACATTGTTTATCACACTCTCTGCAAGCATTCAAAGTACCTCGAAACTTGAAGCTCGAAGCATCATTCATCGACTACCTCTTGTTAAGCACTACGTCTGCAAATTTCCAGAAATATAGACGGACGGACGAACGAACGAACGAGCATATAACCCCTCCACTTAGTCTATCCCTCTACACAGAAGACTCTCGAGTAGTGTCATTATGGACTCGATGAGATCTCTGAACAGGTCGTTACCATCCACTCGCTTGAACAAGGTTTCACCTCCAGAAGAACTGTTACCGGCTTTTAAACAAGCAGCCCTCTCAGTCACCAACCTCTACAAATCTGCTGCTAGCTACCACGACTCAATAAGACAAGCGGGTTATCAAGATGCTTTGGATGACCTATTAACCTTCTTGGATCGCCAGAACTTAGGCCTGCAAGACGGAGAAGGGTGGAAAGTCAGGCAGTGGATCACCGCCCGCTACGATATCTCACACATACAACAAGGGGAAAGCGACGATGATGAGCCGTTAGAACAAGAACAGGATCAGAGGAACTCGTCGCCAGAAAGATCTACAAGAGAAAGGCCAAATGTGGTACCTGAGTCGCCAGAGGACGCTGCTGCTACAGACCACTCTCAAGCTGCGGTACAAGAACAAGACATCGTCTCAACTCCACCCGTATTTCAGTTTGCAGCTGGTCCGGACAACTCAATGCAAACGGACGACAATCAAACACCATCCGAGGACACCAAATCTGCACCAGTCAGAGTTGAGGCGGTCAATCGAGCCAATCGCAATGCTCACAGACACAACAACACTCGCTACGCTTCTCGACCCTCGACCCGAATAAGTACTCAACTTGCTGGTTCGAAACGAAAACTACCTCTGCCAGATTTTGCCGAGATCTTCAAAGTTAGTTTCGACAAGAAGGATGGCTTCGATGGAGGCAGTGCTAATGGTGGTGGCGTTGGTGGCGGTGGTAGCAGTAGCAACAAGAGGAATCGTTTTGTATAGGAAAGAAAGCGCTTCTGCATTTGATAACTCTAAAGATACCAATTTGTTAGCTTTTCTTAGCGAGGTCAGGTTACTGCATACATAGAGTCGGCATACTGTTGGAGGGAAGGCACATACTTTGTGTACGCCTGAGAACCCGAAATAATCAACCATATCAACACTTTTCTCGTCGATTAGCGTATCGTCTCTCAGGAGACTCTGCATCTTATCCGTCCATCGTCACTGTACCACATATTGGTTCGTTGGCTAAGTACCCATAGCCAGCGAAATTGCTCTGAAGGACGCCGATCGTTTCTTCCGTAACGTGTGGTATCCAGCTTGAATAATTTGTAGTTGATTGATGCCGTGCCAACGTTCCAAGGTGCCTCATACACTTAGCGACACGATACCACCACATTGGTATCAGCACTGATGCCCTCAATCAGGGCAAGAACGGCGCGCGACGGTGCTTTCTGTACCGAGTTGCAGAATACCATTGTCCCTGCTGCATCGCACTCACACTTTTAGTTCAACATTCGGTAAATACCTAAGCCCACGAAGGTCGCGGACAATGTGATTATGCCTAGCTGTCGCGATCCAGTCTTGTATTTGGATTTGCTTTTCTCAATTAATTGTTGTCGTTCTCGGAGCTGTTTCATTCCTGAGTAATAAGTCCAGCCACCTAAAGCAACGAACGTCGTGGAGCCTGCATCAACAATAAGCCTTTATACCGAAAACCTTGACTAAGAGGGCAGTACGTACCCATCACCCGGCATGATATACAATCCTCCTTTTCTTCATACGGGCTGGTGATTTCAAGACTGTTCCTATCAGAGGCGAAGATTCTATCCATGATTGCCATCCTGGTTCCTCGATTGATCGCCCTGTTGTCAGAGAATGAGCAAGTCAATAGCACAACAACATGATGTAAGTTAGAGGTGGAACACGACGACACGATGATACTGTCGTCGCATCGACAACCTGAGACGCAAGAGACAGGCAGCATGTCACGTGACTATATCCCTAAGCATCGGTGAGGGACTGCTTTCTATGCCCATGCCAGTGAGTACCCGTTTTAGTACAGGACAATAGTGCTACGCACTAGTATTCAGTCCAGCACTGACGACTCAGCTTCTGATATCGACAATGATTACCCAGAATGAATATGACAGTATTACTCGAGTACCTAATCGGCCGGCTTTAACGTTCCGGGTTTAACTTTCTGGTCCTAACATTTGGGGCTCGACAGAGTACTTCCCGAACCCCTCAAAAGGAGCCAATTGCCAATCGATGCTGCCGAGGGACGACGGCGATATAGTACTGAAGAGACTTCAAGCTGAATCGAGAACAGATCCCAAAGTCTGCTAACAATACCAAAGTCTGACCTTTTATCGTGGCTCTTGTCGCAAGTAAGACGCAGAACAGTTCTCTGCAACTCGAAGCATGTCATCAACATTTACCGACCAAGTGCCCTCGGGTGAAGCAGTCACAGTGAGAGTTATTGACTCGACCACCAGGATCACCAATTTTCCAGTAAAGCATCTAATGGGACCAGACTTGACTGGATTCGATGTATTTCCAGATCTGCCTACTTGGTCGTTTCTTGTCGAACACCGTTCTGGTCGCAAGCTCTTGTTCGATCTTGGTGTTCCTACTGACTGGCGTGACCTTGCTCCCAACGTGTCAAATAGACTGAAGAGTAATGGGTGGGATATTAATGTCGAGAAGCCAACTATTGACATCCTGCGCGAACAGAACATCCTTCCTGGCGATATCGAGGCCATAGTTTGGTCTCATTGGCATTGGGATCATATAGGCAATCCAAACACCTTTCCTACGGACACAAGGCTTATCGTCGGCCCAGGATTTAGGGACGAGAAATTACCTGCCTATCCTGCGAATGCACAGGCGGACGTTCGCCAGTCAGATTTCGAAGGCAGGGAACTCATGGAAATTGGCTTCGATGAAGAGCAGGCCTTGACTATTGGCCAATTTCGAGCTTACGACTACTTTGGGGATGGCTCTTTCTACTTGCTTGATACTCCTGGCCACGCTGTGGGACATCTCGCAGGCTTAGCACGAACCACGAATAGCCCGTCCACCTTTATTCTCATGGGTGGTGACCTCACGCATCATGCAGGCGAGATACGACCATCACCTGGTTTACCAATACCGTCGTCAATACCGGTCGACGATATTCCGACCTTAGCTGCCAGGCTTTCGTGTGGCAGTAGTTGTCCTGGTGCGATCTTCGAGTCCATGCAAGAAACCCGCGGCCGCAAACCTGCATCAACGACGCCTTTCTTCGAGCCTGCCATGGGCAAAGACATACCACTGGCCATTAAAACGATCGAGAAAACGCAGATAGCTGATGCGGATGAGAACATACTGTACATCTTTGCGCACGACAGCAAGATTCGAGGCGTGGTTGATCTGTTTCCTTCATCAGCTAACAATTGGAAGCAGAAGGGTTGGCGACAGAAACTGCTCTGGCGCTTTCTCGAGGACTTTGAGGTTGCTGCGCAACAGCAAAAGGAGACGATGGAAAAAGAAGGCACCAAGCTTTAGATGACTAGATTTAATGTAAGAATTCTGTCGGTACGTCCGGACCCCATACAGCCAAGCCTTCGTGACCAGCAGGTCCATATCCAACCAGTGTATCCTCATTCACCAGATCACCATCCGCATAGTGCTCAACCATGAATTTCGAAGTATCCCACCTAAAAAGATCGTCGTTAGCATCTCCGCTGCTCGAGTCATGGAGAGCATTGCCAACTTACCAATAATCAAAAATCTGACTCCCCAAAATATGCCTCCCAACCCCCCAAACATCCTTATACCTCTTCTCAGCCAACCACTGATGCCCCAACGCCTGCGTATCAAAGTCATGAACCTCAAAACTACAGTGATGCACGTGCGGTTCCGGAATCGAACTATCCGGTGTCAACGTGCTCAAAAATATCGTATGGTGATCCACTAAGTCCTGACCACGGTCCAAATGCGCGAACAACGCGACTTCTTTCCTCTCGCCGGACGGTAAGTTGACGTACAATAAGTCCGAGGGCACGATGTTGAAGTTCTGCGTATACCATTTTTGTAGGGCGAGGAAATCGGCTGATACGAGGCCGAAGTGGCCGAGTTTATGGACGGCGGCGGGACCGGGCTGGAAGCGTTGGAATTGTCGTTGTCGCGGTTTTGTGGATTCGTCGTTGAGGATGAGTTTTGCGGGCATTGGCTTGGGGTCTGTGGGTTTTTGGCCGTGGATTAGGTTCAGTGGGAAGCCTTCTGGATCTGTGATTGTTACGATGTGCCCGCCGCCGGGTGCTGAGTGCATTTCTTCGACGCCTTTGGTCTGTAAGCGGTCTTTGTGGATTTCTGCTGCCCTGGATCTGTGTCAGAGGGGTGTCTGGGGTCAGAAGTGTCAGGCTTACTTCTCCAGATCCTCATAGCTCTCGACTTCAAAAGCACCGCCAAGAAACTTTCGCGGCCCTTCACGGGCATAGTACACGTACTGATCTGGTCCGTAACCACTATACCACCTTTCTGTATCCGTCTTCTTCACCACATGCATACCGAAATCTACTCTCACGTCAGCCTACTCCCGTCAACCAACCCAATACCCTTCAATCACAACAGCCTCTACCCACACCTCGCCCCAACTCAAAACTCACCTCTCATAAACACCGTAATCTCATCAAGATCCTCATGCTGATACCTCATATGACTCAACTTCCTCAACATCACCCACTTCGACTGATCAATCCCCTGCTCCGACAACCATGATTTCTGAGTGACGGACTCGGAGCCAATGGCTTCATTGTCCTGGATGGAGGCGCCTCTGTTGGGGGAGGGGCCTCTGCTCACGGGGTTGCCGTTGGTGGTCGTGGAGTGGGCTTTGGTTTCGGTGAGGTTTGTTTGGAAGGATTTGAAGGAGGACGTTGGGGGGGCTGCCATGTTGAGACGAGATACACGCGTGAGGAGATCAGGTGGAAATTGTGAAGGGGGGTAGTGCTGTAGATTGGCGACTTCGTGTTACGGAGTGTTGAGTAGAAAGGCTGTAGTAAGTAGTAATGCTAAGCGTGTCGAAGACGATGTTTGTGTTAGTTCATCTCAGACGTGTCAGCACAGCATACGATGCAGCAGAAGAGCGAGATATATATCTAGAGAATCAGCGGAATCGAAAATCAGGCTGTGATGAGTAATTATAAAATCTATTCATTCTACATGTAAGGTCGATGTCACGAGAAGTGATCTGCCGAATATGTTCGGGGCTCGCTTCCCCACAAAAGTTTCTCCGACATCCTCAGCACAGGAACATCGGGCAGCCAACGAAGATCGTCCGATCGGACGATCTCGAGCACATATGTACCACATCAAGATAGTCCGGGTTAGGTCTACCAGATACACCACTGTAGAAGTTGCGAACTTCTAGAGAGTTACCATGGCGTCTTGTCGATGCGAACCTGTGATTCTCGATGGACTCGTCGCCCCAGTACGCCGACGTCATCTTCAATCACGTCCGTAACTTGTATTAGACATTGTCGTAAATGGTCCTCGATATCCTAAATCCGGTATCCGACCAAGCAGGAACTCAACATGTCTGTAGGCCGCACTTGGTGCATATTGCGGTACCATATGGCCTGACAAGTCGACTGTGGCGACTGTCAGGCCTCGCTCAGTGTGAAATTGACCCATTACTCCAGCCCCTGCCAATGTGCCCAACTGGTACTCCTCATGGTAAGGCACGTACGCATCTTCGAAGGAGTCTGGTCCAGATTGAAAGCCTTGCATGCCCCCAAATGTCATATTTTGAACAGCAAGTAGTGTCCCGTTGTACTGGAGAATGAAATCTAGCAGTCCATGACCAAGAATGACTCGGTCTGCTCGATCGATGACACTTGGCAGGACAGATAGGCCTGAAGGAGGAGAGTTGTCGGTTCCATTGACAAAAACATTGATAGGTGAGCACTCGTACCACTCTTGCACAGGTGCATTAATCACAGTCTGGACGTCGGTTAAATTGAAGTAGATAAAGGCGCCATCTGGAACGTAGTCAAACGATCCTGGAAAACCAAGAACGTCCCATAACAATGGACATGTGGTTGCAACTAAAAGCTCCGTTAGTGGAATGAACCATTATGGTCGACATCTGTTCTCACCTTGGTAGATATCGAAGCACGGATTGACTGCACTAGCGGCTTGGTACACCATGTTCCAGGTATTGCAAGTGTCATTGTTATCGTTAGGATATGGTGGTGTTGGAAGCGGTCCCTTCGGCGGAAAGACAAGGTTGTCATTCAAGTATTGGGTATAGCCGCAAGCTTCTGAAGTGTTATGCAGTTGCTCCAGAAAGGTAGCATTTAGGTCGAGGAGTGGACCCCAATAGTCAACGAAACTTGCTGTTGGGATGTTATCGCCGATCGAATCGTAGCTGTATACGCCATCATAGACCAGAATCGAGCTCAAATTGTAGTAGGTCGTGTCGTTGGCATTGAGAAAGGCATCTGCAAGGTAAGGAACGTAGTAGCCTGCATAAGACTCTCCAGAAATATACACGGTATAGCCTTGCATAGCAAATGTGTCCACAAAGTTCTTGAAGAAGCCCATGAACTGTGCAGCGACATCCTTCTCACTCGTAGCTGTGACATTGCCCTGAGTAAAGCCAGTGCCTGAAAATATATTAGAGGTGAGTGGCAGTATAAGCATCGTTACATACCTATTGGTTGCTCGACCCATACCACGTTTGTGAGGTTCACCCAAGTCCAAGGGTTCTGCACAGGCTTATACGTGCCATACTGCCATAAGACAGGTCCATTCTCCTGGAGGAACCCTTCCAAAGAGGAACAACCAGGACCACCATTAAGCCAAATCAGAACCTCCTTCTCCGCAGCTGGGTTGACAGAAGGGAAGAACCAAAAGTACAACGCTCCATCATCAGCATCGTCGGTAATGTTCATGAGTCCAGCATAAGACTCTCCGATATCGAAGTCGACATAAGGCAAGCTCGTGCCATTGACGACGTACTCTGCAAGAAAATGAAAATGAGCGTGAGATCGTATGTTGCATGGCGATGAACTTACTCTGAGTCGCAGATGTATCGTACTTGGAGTTCTGTCTTCGTGGGAAATCGCCTCTTCGATGGACTTTCGATTGAGGTTGTCGTGCTTCGAGGGTTGGTAGTTTCTTGCCTACATGTTGAGCACTTCGGGCCGTGACGGCCGTGGTCAGTAGACTCGCAAAGAGCAAGCTGAACAGCTTCATTTTCATTCGTTGTAATCTAGGTTAGGTGTTGTTGTACTGGCCACAAAGAGAATTTAGGAAAAAGTCCTTCACAACTTTCCTGCCGAGTGAATAAACACTCTGGAAACACAGCCGCGTCATCTTGCAGTAATATCTCGGTCGCACCTGATCTGGGTAGCAACAGTGATACCCACAAAAGCTTCACCACGGAAATCGTGTTTTGCTACTTTCTGAAAACTGGTCGCATGGCCAGCACGTTCTCTGTAGTGTCACATCGCGGTCAATCATCTAGCCTTGAGCTACTGCCCGGCGAATCGCAAGATGGTACCGCTCAGTGATGATAGCACCAAGTCTCAAGAAATCCATTTGAGCTTATCATGAAATCTTGTCATCTATGTAAAGAGTGTGATTTGAGATAAACACAAGACTAGATATTAAGCAACAGAACAAGCATCCACATTTTGCTGCGCTAAAGAATGCTAATTCTCGGGATAACCAATCATGGTAGCGGCGAACGACTTCCCGCTGGATGATTGTCCATGTCAGTGTCACCTTCCTAAAAGCGAAAGCTAGATGTCACAAATGAAGATTACACGACAAGACTCAAGCTTGCATTGTGATGGAAGCTTCGGTCTCCGGCGGGACAACGTCTTCTGCAATGCTACACGATGAGTATCGTGTCACGCCCAGGCTTGAGGACTAGATTGACTTATTTCAAGCAGGTATAGCACATCCATCACCACGAGGATCACTACCTGCACTCCATACTACCTGCCCAGTCATCTCATCGACATGACGCCTGATGATCTGTCCTCGACCAAACGTCGACCGACTGAAGCCTTGCAAGACTTGCACCTTGTGACCGAGCTGTTGGAGGCTTCGAACAGTGCTCTCCTCGATGCCCTCCTCCAGATACACAGTCATGTCAAGTAGCGCGCCTTTTTCGGGCATGCCTGCTCCAATGCATATTCGAGGTGCATCCAGCGCTTGCTGGGGATTCATGCCGAACACCTCCATGTTGAGTAATGTCTGGACATGACCTTGTGGCTGCATAAAACCACCCATCACGCCAAACACGCTGTGCAAATCCCTCTTATCACCTTGGCCGTGTGTCAAGAGTCCCGGAATGATGGTATGATACGGCCTCTTCCCACCAGCGTAAATATTTGGGTGGTCTGGAGGTCCAAGCACGAAGTTGGCACCACGATTTTGCAGATTGAATCCACACCCTTCTGGGATGATTGCGCTGCCAAAGCCAGTGTATACAGAATTGATGAAACTCATTCCGTTGCCCTCCTTATCAGTAACGCAGAAGTAGACGGTATCGCAATGGTTGTGAGCCGGACTGGGCTCACCATGATCAAACGCCTGAGCTTTCTGGGCGTCAAACAATTTGGCTCTTTCGGTGAGGTACGATCTCGAAATCAGCTCTGCAGGTTTAATTGGGCTGTGCTCGGAATCTGTCACCCACCAGCTAGCATCGATGAGGGCTATTCTCAACGATTCGATAACGGCATGTAGATAATCTGCACAATTGTGGTCTTCCTGCGCGAACATCCTGATTTTGCGCGACTTCTCAAGCTCTTCAAATATACCTAGAGCCATTAGAGCAACAATTCCCTGACCATTCGGCGGGTGTTCCCAAAGATCGACAGTGTGGCCAGCAGAACTGCCATCGCTTTCACGAATTTGTCTTGCACCTATGTTTTGACCAGTGAAAGTCAGGTGAATTGGCGTGGTCTCTTCGCTGCCCTTATTTAAATGGTCTTCAAGATCGTCAAGCTCGAGATGACCTCCAGTCATTTTAACAACATCAACGATTGATTTCGCGATGCGACCAGTGTAGAAGCCCTTCTTACCTTCAGTAGCTAAAGTCCGAAAAGTTCGTGCCAGTGTAGGAATTTGCATGATCTCGCCAGCTCGGGGAGCGCGAGCAAAGTGCTCTGCATTTGGGTCTCGTCGAAGCATTTCTCGAAAGTTGGGAGAGGCATCCCGAAGCCTACTTTCGCCATTCTTCCACTTCGCCTGGTCAGCATAGCCACTATGTCTAGTTCAGGTCACTCACAAAACTCGCACTTAGCTCAGAAACAGGAAAGCCATTTTCACCCAGCTCAATGGCAGGTGTCAATATCTGCTCCAATGTAACCTTGCCGCTACCAAATCGTTCAACGACATCGCACCAACCAGCAGCAGCTCCTGGCACAGTCACAGATAGACCACCGTCTAATGGAATGGAGCCACGTTCTCCAGATGTGAGATCCAGCTCTTTTCGTATCTGATCCACTGTCGTATTCTTGGGCGCACGGCCAGACCCATTCAGTGAACGCACCTTCTTAGTTTTTGCGTCCCAGTACAAGCAGAACATATCACCACCGATACCGGTCGAAGAAGGTTCGGTGATATTGAGGGCAGCAGCTGAGATGTAGTAAGTAAGAGGGCACTGGCAGCAATTCTTTAATAGCACTGACCAACTGCAACGGCCGCATCCTGCTCACTGTCAGCTAACATAGTCGTGTGCTTGAAACCGACCCACAGCAGCATTTCCTCCCATCTTCAAGATTCGTTGTCCAGCTTCTGACGCCAACGGTTGCGTGCTTGCAACCATACCGCCAGTGCTGTGTACCACACTCCTTCTGCTGCCATGACGGGAGAAGGCTGGTTCTGTAGCTGGGTAAATGTGCTGCGCTGTTAGAGGCATGGTAGCGATCTCTGACCAGCAATAATATGGCAAAGAATTTAGAACAAGGAATAGGTCACTTTTGTAACAATTGCAATTCTGTGCTTGTGAGTGAGCTACAATACCAGATCAGACAACAGTATACAACAATCTCCCGAAGCGTCACCGAAATCGAACATGTCCATCAAACAATGATAAGGTGAACTCCTCATCATTCTAGTTGCAAGGGCTAAACGAGCTGGCAAGCATCATATTACGCAATGTAACGAGGGTTGCGATTTCATGCAAAGGACGTGTGGAAGACCGCTGTTGCCAAAATGACTTTCCTCTTACGACTAGCCCTGCCGAGGCACCTCAAAGTGCTGCTTGTGCTTGAATGTTTAGGCGCAGGTGGGCACGACTGGACACCTTGGCACGCATTTGAGCGCTGAGGAAGCCCGCTCTTCTCAGCATTGCTCGGGGCGTTCTCGTGCAACATTCCATATCCCTCTACAGTAGAAGGCAGATCTATTCGAAGGGTGAGATGTGGGCACGCCACAAGCACTTTCATCCATCGGCCGTAGCCAAGGAGCAGCGCTTACTTGGGGTTGTGAACACGAGCCATGATTCGAACGACATCCAAAGCACAGAGAGGATGACAAGATAAGAGGGGAAGTCAGGAGAAGATTTGAGACACAAACAGCAAAGTCTTCTAGGCAAGCCCTAAGCTCGTCAACATGCCCTGCTCTTCTTGTTGAACACCTGCCAGTAAATAGGACGCCTTGAAACGTATCTTGACCGTCGTGCCCTTCCCCGGAGGCACATTGCTCACCAGCATGTTCTGCGTTACTGCATTTGGCTGATGTGGAGGAAGGTCTTTGCCAGATTGTGGTTGCAGCAGGAGAGTGTAGACCTTCTCGACAGCTACCTGAAAATTCAGAGCTGTGATTGGGCTTGCGTTTTGATTGGTAAACGAAGCCTTCACGAATATCGGAGCTGAAGCCACTGGGCCTTGATTTGTTTGCCGCATGCATTCAAAGATCACTTTTAATTTGCCACGATCCAAAATTGTCAAGGTGCTTTTCTCGGGTAAGGCAGGTTCTTGTGCAGGAGGTGCAGATACGAAGTTCCAGTCATCTTCAGCAGGTGCCGCACTAGCGATTGAGTTCATCTGTCCTACAGGGTGCGCCAGGCCAGATGCTGGCTTGATCCCGTTCTGTTGCATCGATGGCGTCGAAGGCCTCGAAGTCGACCTTGAAGTTGGGGATACTAGGATTGCGAATGGATCCGAGGCTGGCAATACTTGAGCTGGCCTTTGCTGGCCAGGGACTGGAGTCGCAGGTTTGGATCTAGGAAGTGCACTCGAAAGAGAGGCGAAGGCATCATAGTTTGGTTTTATGGATGGTGGCTGCGGTGTCGCAGAAGTCGGGGTTACTGAGAATTGAGTCGATAGGGGTAGCTGTGCCTGCTCAGAAGCCTGTGGCACAGAAGCTTGTGGCGCGCTGAAGAGATCTGACAAGGTTGAGCCACCGAGAGATATGCCACCAGTTGGAGTACTTCCCAGTGATAAGCCAAGAAGATCGTCCTCGACAGTAGCTTGCTTGGAAGGTGCAGCAGGTGTCGGATCCTCCAACAATGAGCCATTCTGGGCTGGTTGTGCTGAACTTGATGCGCCTGCGGACTGATTTGGTTCAGGGTCAAAGTCAATAAGTGATAATTCGTTGGCGGCATTTCTACTGACTCCTGTTGTGGTTCCGAGTGTTCCTTTAGGTATATTGTTTGCTGCAGTGACCTGGCCAGCCTTCATCAGCTTATATCTTTCCACGGTCCTGTGTATGCTATCGTTGATTTCAAGTAGCTTCTGTACAGCTTCGGCATCCTCCGATTCTTCCTCGCACATCCTCTGAATTTTAGGGTGTGCACTTTGTAGGGCATTGACAAGTTCCTATCAACATCAGTCAGGCTTCCAGAGTCGACCTCGCATAAAGGGCTAACCTCAAAGACATCACCTTCCTCAATCTTGTCACCCTCCTTGACACCTTGTAGCATCTCCTCCAGGATCCTAGCCTTTTGCTGTACCTTGGAGACCTCCTCAGCCGCCTTTGCACGATAATCTGTCTTGTTCCGAGTATCGTACCCAGCCATAACCTTCAT
The DNA here is from genome assembly GCF_036872675.1 of Lithohypha guttulata. Classification (NCBI taxonomy): domain Eukaryota; kingdom Fungi; phylum Ascomycota; class Eurotiomycetes; order Chaetothyriales; family Trichomeriaceae; genus Lithohypha; species Lithohypha guttulata. The sequence continues at coordinate 3,996,723 of NW_027042750.1, forward strand.
GAGCCTGTTGGCCTCCTGTAAATCGTGGGGTGTGCCTCTACGGATAAGCTCTTGCAGCTTCGCAGACTGAGCAGCACGTTCCTCCTGTTCCATCTCCTCGGCGGATTTGAGGTTGTCGCTTGGGTTAAGGACTGCTGCATCATCGCGACGGACCTCCGGGAACATGTAGCCTTTGTAAAGTAGCAGTCTATGCATATCTCTTATGAACCCAAGGTCCTCCTTGTAACGTGAAGTTTGACATATTGTAGCTCTCCATTCTTCGATGGCTTCGAGGATCTTATTCTGGACACGACTTGCTCGGATAGGCGGACGTTCTGGGAATCTTCTCACGAGCTCGTTCAAGAACTCCTTGGTACTGATCTGCAGGTGGAAGGGGTAGCCGCAGTTTTTCACACAATTGTCAAGGAGAGCCAATGCCAACAAAGACACATTAGGATTGCGGTGGTTAATTAGTTGGACGATCTGTACAGCGGCTTCTCGAGGCGCATTGCCCTTTTTCTGGTTTATCAGGTCGACGATTTCGAGGTTCAATGCTAAATTCGGCTCTAGATTGGATAATGGATCGCAAGCGTTGTCTGAGAGCAGATTGTCAGTATAGGTCGAGCACCACGAAGCAGACTACGACGCACAGATGTAGCGCTGCAATTGAGTCCTTGGAGGAGGGAACCCTTCAAACTGATGCCGCGACGCAGCCATACGAGCTGATGTGGCCTCCATCGCGACTCAGCGTGCGCACATTCCAAAGTTCGAACTTTTGCGAAGGTGTACCTGCAATTCAATGCTTGAGGAGGCAGTATCCCACATGCAAGACCGCATCCTAAACGCCTCGTATCACTGGCCCTCTCAGCAAGTGGAGCTCGTGCGTCATCCTCGAGCCAACCGTCTTCTCTACTCACATTTCTGGGATCGGAACAAATTGAAGCTGATGAAGAAGCTATCCTATGTGCTGTTGAAGTAACACGATACCTTCCAAGAGTCAGAAGCAGCAAGTTGTGTTGATGCGTTGATCGCAGCATAGCACTGAGGAGTCATCAATCTAGGCCTTGGTATCCTATACACCTATGTCAATGTCCAACTGAACACTCCTCTGATGTACTACGCCTTTACGAGTACAAGTTCACGGTCTGGTCGCAGCTTCAAATTTACAATTGTCGATTGGTACCCGCAACTTTCATCCAGCAGACAGACGTGTGCCGACTGAAACCGGGTCCTGCCTCTGATGGAAATCCTGGGTAGAGAGATAGAGAGACATTATATTCATACACTGTGACCTCGCATCAAAACTCCATGGCATCTGCGCCATTGTGTCCGTCTTCGTCTCTTTCTCTCTTCAAGCTTGTCGTTTGACTCTTGACAAGTTTGTTAACATAACCGTTGAAAAGCTCATAATATGGTTTCAGCCTGGTCTTCTCCCAGTCGAGCACCTTCTTCTGGTTGCTATTTTCATGGCGGTTAGAATCTTCCTGGGACGTCCCTTGCTCCTCTTCATTCTTCTGACCAAAAGAATCAATCTCGCGCAACAGCTCGGTGACCGTCGGCACAGTGAGCGGATCGAACAGGTCGGCTCTCTTCATGTCACCTCCACAAGTGATAGGCACACAGACTCTTCCTGTGCCTGGGTGCACAACAAAGGGCGACTTGAGCAGATGTATCCGCTTCTTACCGACTTCCACATCGATTCTAGGATAGGTGTACTCGAGCAGGGCATCCTGCTTGGCTTCTAGCAGCGCCTTGGTGTCCAGATTCTTGCTGACACCAGTTTTAGCAAGCTCGTCGATGTCGTCCCACTTCTTCTTGCTTGGCCGATCTGGTGAACTTGACCATTTTTTCCTAAGAGCATCGTTCAGATCCTTATCTGGTAATAACTGCAGAAGCCTATCTTGTCCGGACTGACTAAGAAAAGGTTCTTGTTCAACGAGAATCTGTGTAAAATAAGGACGAAGAATATCCATGCTCCGGCGGACGTGTGGATGCAACGGCCGCCTGACATTGACTCGCTTTCCACCTTGTACACCACCCCTCAGCACTTCAAAATAGCCCACAAGAGCTTTTCTTTTGTCGTCGTCAAGCTCTCGTGCTTCTTTGTCACTGATCCAAGCGTGAACACCACGACGGCCCGAGTAGACCCAGAGTATGTGCTCAAAACCAAAGTCTTCACGCAATGCTGCATCTAACACTTTGATGGTCATGGTAGCAAACTTCCAGCATTTTTCGCATATGTTTGCCTTAACGCAACAGGTTCTGATATCGTCGTAGTCCGTCAAATCTATATCAAAAACCATCTCTTTACTTAGAGGACGGAATGTGCTCGCTTTCCGCAAGGTTTTACGATCTCGCGGATTGGTACTGTACTCGGGGCCGATCTCGAAACGTGAGGGATTCAGACGAAGGATGTCCCTACGAAGCAGGTCGTGGGAAGGATACGACTGATAGCGCAAGTAGGCATCGTTCGACAGGGTAAAGGCGAACTCTCGGTTCGCAAATCTTGGTGATGGCGATGGTGAAGCATTCAGCCAGAGGAACAGTGGCCGAAATGGAAATAGCCGTGTATAATATTGAAGCATCACAGATGGATCACTGTATGATTCAGCCTGGCCAGATCTGGCACTGGCTACGTCTTGTCCTCGGTGATTGTCTTTTGCTGTCGGTGGTGACGATGGTATGTCTGCCGTGCTTGTCAAGAGATCAGAATCAGACACCTCGTCGTTGAAAATGTCCTCGAGAGCTACTTTGTTCGTCGTTGCAGCAGTCGCTTCTGGTGCAGCAGGAAGTTCAACATCGTGATTCTGTGAGGTAGATTCTGGAGGTGAAGAGGGAACGTCAGCCTCCATATCAGAGATAGCGTGTGGCATTTTCGGGGATAGCTCTTCAAGTGCTAAGAAAGGTCTTCATAGAGGGTAGAAGAAAGCAGGCATTATGCACCAAGTGCAGCTTGAACGCGTACTTGACAAAGTGTACGCGTACGTGTCGCGTTTCTGTCGCGTAAAAGGAGTGGAGCTCAATTAACCATTTGACCTAACTTTCTATTCTCAGTTATGGCTTTATCGCCATCTTCCACAGCACTAGCAACGAGACATAATGATTACCAAAGCTGGATTGTCTGTAGTTAAGATGCTAACATTAAATTCAGTGATGTTCTACCCCAATCCCCAGTCACTAAGTCATTACTGAATAACAAAAGCCGAGCAAGTATGCGTATGCTTGAGTTCAGAGATGTGTTGTAACTTGCTGTCGAACATCATCCCAGCCTTCAGCGTTACCTTGCAGCAGTCTCTTCTGGCTAGTGAGCTCTATGCTGTCGAATGTCAGTGGAACATGCCAGACTGATTCTCTATCACATCTTCTCCAACGATACCAGGTAGTATTGAGGAGAGACTTCCCCATCGATCTCAGCTCGCTGAATGACGTCGCAACTTGGAATTTCCCACGCTTAAAGAGATCAATTGCCTCGAAAACCATCATTACGGTTATATTTGACCTTCCTCAGCAAGTACACTGGTAATTGGTTACATACGTGTCACATCACCTTGGACATCATTATGGCAAGCTCCGAGCAGGTAGTCCTCTACGACCTCCCAAGTAGGGAACCCTGCAAATGCTGGAGCTTGAATCCCTGGAAGACACGATTATTACTCAACTTTAAAGGCATTGACTATACGACAGAATGGACTGAGTATCCAGATCTACAGCCGAAGCTAGAGAAGCAGTATGTGCATAACAGATGAAAAGAGCTGTCAATTTCCCCCACGTGTGCCATCAGAGGGTACATCAAACAAGTACATCATTCAAGTCTAACATTGCATTCGTAGTATAGCACCGAACAAAGAGGGCATGGCTGACTACACGTCGCCCACAGTCAAATTCCCTGACGGTACTTTCGTTATGGACTCGCGAGTTATTGCAGCCGAGGTCGACAAAAGATATCCCCAGCCCTCGCTTCAGATCGATTCACCGGTACTCTCGAAGCTAGAGACAATACTTCTGAAACTGATGCCGACGCTGGCACCCTTCTATATTCCGAACGTGCCGAAACGTCTGCTCAACGAAGCTTCTCATCCACACTGGTACAAAACCCGTGAAGCTCGAGTAGGTATGCCACTTGATCAGTTCGAACGCGAGAAAGGAGGACAACAGATTTGGGATGCTGCGAAACCTTACCTGGATGAGATCACGGCAATGCTTAAGGAAAACAATGGTGGTCCATATTTTATGGGAGATAGTGTATCATATGTCGACTTTGTTTGGGGTGGCTTTTTACTCTTCGTACAGAGAATTGGAACCGATTTCTGGGAGAAGCTACTGCAGACCATTGGAGACGATGCAGACGTTCATTCGAAGTTGGTTCTAGCTCTGGACCCATGGAGCTTGAGGAACGACAGATGAGTATATATCCTCAACCATCTCTTATTAGTGGTGATAGATCGTCGTTGTGAATCATGCTCTACATGCTCGTCATCAAACAGCAACAAATTGGTGTGCTCGACTGGAAACGAGAGATCTAATATCAAACTTCCACTCGTGTTAAATCAGGTTTCCTGTTACCACGATAACCATGACCAGAATGATCTTTATCTATCAGAAAAAAGGAAAAAAGAAAATGCCTCATGCACCCACGGCACTCCTCTGGCTAACGCATTTTGCTGATCTGCAATGTCTGTCGTATCGTTACATCTGTGCGAGTGTCGTCATCGGCTCAGAACTGCAACCACTGTGACTCACTACCTGAATAGACTCGATATTCCAACTGGTCACGAGGTCATGTTCACGCCCAATGCATAGAGCACTTGCTGTACTATTTGTTGCAAGCCTCTCCGAGCGTCGCGAGTGGTCTTCTTCAGGTTCACAGGTGAAGGTGTATTGTTAGAGAGATACAGTACAACTTCGTGGCCAGCATTCAAGATGCCTCGACTGCAGGATCGTGAAACCTCAAATAGCGAGGGAATACATGCTCAAGACATTGAAGAACATGCCTCTGACCACCTCGGTAATAGGCACGGAGAGATACATAACAAAAGGTTATGGACTCTCGCAGGGTCCGCGCTGGTGCAACTACCTATCTGGGGTGAGTCAGGTCGCAATTAGCAGCACTTAACATAACAAAAAGCAGGATTTGCAATGAGCTTCGGCGTATTTCAAGAATACTTCAACACAAACTGGGGATCTGTTGGCATTAAAGGCGACCAGTCACGTACTGGCCTCGTAGGTATGTTTCAGAACGGAGTTATGTACCTTTCTATGCCATTGTTGTTCGCTCTTTTCACCAAACGTTATGCTCGTTGGCGTCGCGCAGCCGCGCTTTGTGGTGCGGGTCTTGCTTGCATCAGTTTCACGTTGTCTTCTTTCAGTACGGTTGTCTGGCAGTTGATCCTGACACAAGGAGTTATGGCCGCCTTCGGGTGTACGCTGATGTTCAGTCCGATGACATTATCACTTGGCGAGTGCTATAGCACTGGCAATCGCGCTTTGGCTTATGGTATTACCCTTTCCTGCAAGAACATTGTCGGATCTGTATGTCCCTTCCTCTTCCGACAACTGATCGACCATTACGGATTTCGGGTGGCATTGAGAGCCTGGGCGGCCATTGGGGCAGGCACCAGCACTCTGGCCATACTCCTGGTTCCCACTTATCCTCCATTCCTATCAACCAACGAGTCTCGACAACGAAGGATACCTTGGCAGTTCTTGAAACACAAGACCTTCCACATTTATAGCCTTGCAATCATCCTGCAGAGTGCAGGCTATGGCATACCTCAAACTTACCTAAGTGAGTTCGCACGAGAGGTCGCTCTGCTGTCACAGACCTCCGCAACCTTACTGCTTACCCTCTTCAATATACCCGGAATCGCATCCTCGTCTTTCTTCGGCTACTTGAGCGATAACAAGCATATCAAGCTTTCAGCTAATACCGTAACATCTGTATCAGCCTTCAGCTCCGCCCTCTCGGCCTTCCTGCTCTGGGGCCTCACTTCACGTGGTGATCTAGCTCTCCTGCTGGTCTTCTCGATGACATTTGGATTCTTCGCTGGTGGGTATTCAGCTACGTGGGGAGGTGTGCTTGCCGATATGGAACGTGAAGCTGCACAGCGCAACGAGGCTATCGATACCGGAATGGTCTACGGGCTATTCAATGGCGCACGAGGTGTTGGTTATGTCGTGGGTGGACTGGCTAGTGTGTCTCTGCTTGAGGCCGGATCGACCAACTCTGTTGCGAAATTTGCCTATGATTCGAGCTATGGCCCGTTGATAATCTTTAGTGGGCTGTGCTCGCTCTTTGGTGGATGGGGTGTCCTCTGGAGATGGGACAAGCTGGAGAGTTGGTTGAAAGGAATCAATAGACCATGAAAATATTTGGACTTGACAGAGCAGCTTGGCAGATGTTGTCAGCACGCACCAAATATAGCTAGTCGTTGCACTATTGAGAAGAACGATGCGTGCTTAAAAAAAAGGGGCTTGCAGTTAACGCATGGCATGGCTCTGCTTGCGTATCGTGGCAGAAGCGAACACTGACTGGAACTCACCCCCAATGACTTCTATGTATACAGGAAGTGATCTTCATTGTAGATTTAGGCTTTCCACTGATATGTCCCTGCCAGAAGTTCATAACTTCTGATATTCCTCTTATCGATAGAGACGCGTGTCACGAGAACGACGCGTCCATTTCGGAGATTCATTATAGAAACCGAGGCTGCGACATCTGTTCCAATGATTCGCAGCGATGGCTTCCAGACCAGAATTAAAGGTGAGTTGCATGTCTTTGTATATGCAGTACTGACAGCATCAGGTGGACGACGAAGGTGGCTTCATTCGAGCATTCAGATCACTGCCTGCGAAGACCGACAACGATACCATACGAGTCGTGGATAGGAATGACTTCTTCTCTGCACATGGTGAAGATGCAGAATTCATTGCAAGAACAATTTACAAGACTACAGCGGTCATCAAGAATCTCGGACGTGGCGATGTACTACCCTCCGTAACAATGACAATCACTGTCTATCGCAACTTTCTCCGAGAGGCACTCTTCAAGTTGGGCAAGAGGATAGAAATATGGCAAGCTCCGGGCAAATCAAACCTGAAGATGGTGAAGCAGGCCAGTCCAGGAAATCTACAAGCTGTCGAAGAGGAACTAGGAGCTGGCATGGACAGTGAAGGCAGTGGCGCTCCAGTCATGCTCGCTGTCAAAGTGACTGCGAGAGCCGGTGAAGCCAAATCCGTCGGAGTCTGCTTCGCTGATGCCAGCGTACGTGAACTTGGTGTCAGCGAGTTTCTCGACAACGACATATACTCGAACTTCGAAAGTCTGTTGATCCAGCTCGGTGTGAAGGAATGTTTACTGGTCAAGGATACTGCAAAAGATGGGAAGCAAAAAGATCCGGAGCTTGCGAAGTTACGCCAAATTGCAGACTCTTGTGGTATAGCTATTTCTGAACGTCCTGCGCCTGACTTTGGCACTAAAGACGTGGAAGACGATATAGCTCGTTTACTCAAGGGGGAAGGAGCGTCTGGAAGACTAGCTGTCACCGAACTCAAACTCGCCATGGGCAGCGCTAATGCTCTCATCAAGTACCTGGGATTGATGCACGACACAAGCAATTTTGGCCAGTATCAACTGTACCAGCACGACCTCAGTCAGTACATGAAGCTCGACGCCGCAGCTCTACGAGCACTTAACCTCATGCCAGGCCCACGAGATGGTTCGAAGACAATGAGCATATTTGGCTTACTCAATCAGTGCAAAACTCCAATCGGCAGCAGGCTACTCGCACAATGGTTGAAGCAGCCCTTGATGAGCTTGTCAGAGATTGAGAAGCGACAGGTTCTGGTCGAGGCCTTCGTCAATGACACAGAATTGCGACAGAATCTACAAGAAGAACATCTTAGATCAATCCCCGAGCTGTACCGACTTGCAAAGAAGTTCCAGCGAAAGCTAGCCAACCTAGAGGATGTGGTCCGTACCTACCAGGTTGTTATCCGACTTCCTGGTTTCATCGAGGCCTTTGAGTCTGTCATGGATGAAACCTATAAAGACGCTCTAGATGATGCTTATACCGCACGCTTCCGTGAGCTCTCGAACCAGTTGGGCAAGCTTGCAGAGATGGTGGAGACAACGGTCGACCTGGAAGCTCTCGATCGTCACGAATTTATCATAAAATCAGAATACGACGAGCGACTTCGTATCATTCGTGAGCGGCTTGACAAGATCAAACACGAGATGGAGGTGGAACATCGTCGCGCTGGCAAAGATCTAAACCAGGACATCGAGAAGAAGCTCTTCCTCGAGAATCACAGAGTACATGGGTATTGCTTCCGACTTACACGAACAGAAGCAAGCGCGATTCGCAACAAGTCAAACTATCAAGAGATAAGCACGCAGAAAAACGGTGTCTATTTCACCACCCGACAACTTTCAGACCTGCGACGCGAGCATGACCAACTGAGCCAGAAGTACAACACCACTCAATCTGGCCTGGTAAGCGAGGTTGTCACTGTAGCTGCCTCTTACGTGCCTGTGATCGAAAAGCTGGCCGCGGTCATAGCCCACCTCGACGTTATCGTCTCCTTTGCGAACACATCGGTACATGCACCAACTGCTTACGTTCGACCAAAAATGCACGAACGCGGCCAAGGAGACACCATACTAACTGAAGCTCGTCACCCCTGTATGGAATGCCAGGACGACATAACCTTCATCACCAATGACGTGGAACTACGACGAGACACATCTCGCTTTCTCATCATAACAGGGCCCAACATGGGCGGAAAGAGCACCTATATCCGAACCATCGGTTGTATCGCCCTCATGGCCCAGATAGGCTGCTTCGTACCATGTACATCTGCCGAACTGACTATATTCGACTGCATCCTAGCACGTGTCGGCGCCTCAGACTCCCAACTCAAAGGTGTCAGCACATTCATGGCCGAAATGCTCGAGACATCCAACATTCTCAAATCCGCAACCCGAGACAGCCTGATCATCATCGACGAACTCGGCCGAGGAACCAGCACATACGACGGCTTCGGTCTCGCATGGGCCATCAGCGAAGAAATCGTCAGCCGCATCGGCGCATTCGGGTGCTTTGCCACACATTTCCACGAACTCACCGCATTGTCTGATAGATATCCCGACGCCGTCAAGAACTTACACGTCGTGGCTTTCGTCGGAGACGAGCAGAAAGTCAAAGGTGAAGACGACGTCAAAGTCAATAAGAGGCGCGAAGTCACGCTACTATACCGCGTCGAACCCGGTGTCTCCGACCAGAGTTTCGGCATCCACGTCGCTGAACTAGTCCGCTTCCCTCAGAAAGTCGTCAACATGGCTCGAAGGAAAGCTGAAGAACTCGAGGACTTTTCTTCGCACTCAGACGATAAAATGGCTGTTGATAAGAAGAAACAAGAGTACACCAAAGAGGAGATCGATGAAGGCACCAGGCTGTTGAAGGCTGTGCTTAAGCAGTGGAAGGCCAAGGTTGAGGATATGGGGTTGGAGATGAGTAATGAGCAGAAGACACAGTTGATGAGGGAGATGGTGAGGAGTAATCGGGAGCTTATGCAGAATCGGTTCTTCGCGGAGAGCATGCAGGCACTGTAGAGGGATTTTCGGATCGAAACATCAAGTGGAGTTATTCAGGATGTACAGAACATGTCGAGCCTGGTGTTGAGGAGTTTGTTTGGCTACTTATGAGTCAACCAACCTATGCAGGCATGAAGCACACGCACTGCATAATAAGAAAGTTATTGAAATGGACCACCACGTTGTTCATGATTAATTCGACGAAAATATATCAGAGTTCAAGTACGCCACTGTCAAGCTTTGTATCGTGCCATAGTCGTTGGTCAAATTCTGAGCCTGAATCAGATAGTGTCCCCTCAAGCCTGATAGCATCTTCAGATGTCCTGCTTGCCATCAGAGGCACTGGTATTGCTCACGCGATGGCCCATCTTCTTCAACTCTTTCAGACTGACATCAACGAGCTTCTTCATACTCTCTGATTTTCGAAAACGACGACCTTGACCTGGTGATTCGACTTGGTGGGCATATCGCTCTTCTCCACCATCGGCAGCAGGGGCTAGCTGGTACATGCTTGGGTAGCTCGAAATAGATGGAGTCACGGTGTCGACCTGAGCATGAGATGCAAAGGTGTTAGCTGGCACTGCCGTAACTTTTCGATCTCTAGATGTAGGAGATATGCGCAGCTTCATGATACTTGGGCCCGTGTTACGTTGCGTAGCTGGACACTGTTGATCGGAGCTTGATTCTGCAAAGGTCTCGCGAGTGCTTCGGCCTTGTCTCCCTTGAATGTTGCCCTGTTCCAGTTCTTGTTGATCGTGTGTCTGAAAGCGTGCCTGTCCTCGCTTGCTGACCGAATCCAAGCTATCAACAGATCCTTTACTGCTGAAAGTGTCTAACGTAAAGCTTTTTGTAGGGTAGCGTGGCGGCTTTGATACTGGTGGCTTTCGAAATGTGGTTCGAGGAAGAGTACCAGTAAGATCCCTCCGCTCTGCCTTCGTAGGTGGTTGACCTGGTTCGGCTGCATGAGCTCTGCGCTCGGTCTGGCCTCGCAAAGTCTGGCTGCTTGTCTTGATACCTGGAGGCATGAAGTCGGGATCCTTGGCCCGTAAAGAGACTGTGAAAGTCTTGAAGCTATCATATGCAGCCTGAGTCTGACACAACGACCTCAAGACTCCTAGAGCTTCTGCCTTAATGTCCTTTTCGGCACGATCAAACTCCATGCTTGTCTTTGCTCTTCGTATTATGCGCCGGTCGTGATTTGTAGCCGGTGGTGCTGGGATTAGCTTCGTTGTTCGCAAGCGGTCAAGCATAGCCATATATCGTCCTAACCAGTACTGCGCGGGCTGGGCAGTATGAACCTAATATTGTAAGCACTTTCCGGAAAACATCATTTCACATATGACTTACATGCACATGCCTTTCTCCGACAAATTCTTCACTCTCAATGAGATATTTGCTCTGACCGTGTTGCAATTGACCTGCCGCATGGCACGAAACGTCCTCCTCGCTCCTCGTCTTCCTACCTGAAAGGAACACGTACGGAGATACAGGCAGCCAGTTTCGCACAGACAGCGCTCCTCGTTCCTTCTCCTTCTTTGGTGGAGTTTGAGCTGTATATTGACTCGGACCAAGTACTTGTCGCGGCGGGGCAATATCATCGTAAGTACACGATCGTGGTAGGGGTGCGGGTAAGGGACGTAGTAGACTGCGAGCAGGGATATCCACGTGTGGAGAGAGCAGTGCTGGTGTTGTTTGAGACTTCACCAAGCTTCTCACAGTGGCTTGTGCTGGAATGGCTGAAACATCCTCAAGAGGCTCGTAGGTATCGAGGTGTGGTAGAATGGTGTCCGATCCAGGTAGTACGCTTCGTGGTAGATCGTGGTTACGATCCATAAGGAATCTACGCACTGGTCGTCTTGCGCCCTCTGGTGATGGCAATGGTGTTCTGGTCAAACATGACTTGGACGTCTTGCGGATTGGATCTGCTTGACGGGACGATCCAGATGATGGTCTTGGAATGCTAGTAATGGAAGAATGACGAGTGTGAGTCTTGCTCTTGACCGTATCACGATCGAATGAGCTACCCATCGTGGCTCTCGTTGGGACAGATGTTTGAGGTCGAGGGCCATCATGTCAAGCAGATCGTTTGCTTAAGAAATAAGACATTGAAGCTGATGTTGGAAGTGGCGATGCGTGTACGTGTGGAAAGAGCGATGAACGAGTTTCTTCCTCGGGAGCCCCAAACCCATTGAGACAATACTGACATGATGTAGAATTTTAAAATGGCTTGGGCGGCTTGTGGTAACGTCAATACTGCATTAAAGAGCTGAGCCTCGATTGCGAGGTGATATCAATGCACAAAAACATAAATAACAGCATTTTCAGGCCGTCACTCGCCGACATGGAACTCGCAGTGAAAGGCACGATCTAAACTCGTAGTGATTGGAAAGAGAAGACAATTTGAAAAGATATCACTTACCGTAGAAATAGTTTGGGGGAGGGATAACTTTACCATTCTTACCTTGTTACTTACCTGACCACAATGGTCCAATTCCAATGCCACCATGCTGCATGACCTACACCTTGTTAGCCATTAGGGGAGGGGGACTTACCTTGGTAGTGCTGATTGGAAACGAGTATTAATGTTATCTGCTGGTTAGTATTGGGTGCTTCGTGTATGCCTGTCCACAGTCAGTAAAGGAGATGGGATATCACTTACCTGTTGCTGTTTGTCCTGTACTGTCTTGGTCAGGTTGTTTCGGAGTTGAGCACGAATACCACAGATATATGTTGTATTAGAAACAATGATCGTTGTTTTCTAGGCTGTCAAAGTATTTCTCAAAAAGAACAATGTTGAGTCAATCAGTTGCCATCACACTGATAATGCACGCTTTGTGCCAAACACTAAGGACAACCATTGTCTGTAGCCCTAAATCGATGGGTTTTTATCTGCATTTCTCAGAGCTCTTTGTTGCCTCGCGAGCGCAACTCGTTATTCGAGGCAGTCTGTAGATCGCAATGTCAGAACGGAATCAACTAGTCAGCTGAGCAACACCCATGTAGTCAACTCGATGTATCTAATCCAGCCTCGCTTCCTGTTCTGTTTGTTCATCTGATTGTACCACTGTGGCCTGGGCCAATTTTGACACGATGTTCTCGAGCCTGTGGCCAGCTCGTTAGCTACGGTATAGGGGATAATCACCGAAGCTGTGACGTCCCTCAAGTTCAGAGGACTAAACGCTTTGAGAGCGTACTAAGCCAGGCGCCTCATCCTCCTAGATATTCCTAGGAAACGACATGCTCCCCAACTGAAAAAGCGTGCTTCGATGGCTCGACTGTAGAGTGGTGGAGAGCTTTTGAACATGCCAAATCCGATGTCGCAAGGCCAAGTCCGAAATCCAATTACTCTGAGAGTGCTGATGATCAGAAGCTGTATGTTCACAAGCTCTGCCCGCCATTTGGAGCTCTGAAGAGTATTTTGACCGACCGATATATCCAGACATCGCGTTCCTGATATCGTTCAGTCATATTCGGCGATACAAGAGAAGATAGATGGTGTGACTCTTCGACGCAAGGTTCCACGTACCACCTGCATGAATGGAATGAGGATGTCGAGGTTCAGATCGAGTTTGTGATCCAGATGATCACAGGTGTTCAGTCATAGTAACATGCGTCAGGCTTGTGCACGCACAATTTCGCATCCTTTGCATTACCCTTCAGCACGATTCTCGGATCGCTTTCTGTAGCCTTGACGTTCTTACCGTCGATCTTCTTGGCCTTCGTTAGGATATCTTGCACCGTTCCCTCAACGGTTTTTGATCCTCCAGACTTCCAGAATGCTTTCTGACCTTTCTCTGGCAATCTGTCCACTGAGCCTCTGGGGGCTGGCTCACCGTCGGCCTTGTGCTTCTTGTCTGAACTGCCATCTTCGTGCTTCGAATCGTCATTGGTCTCTTCTGCATCATCGGCAGGCTGAGCTTCGCCCTCGTCATCTTTCTGCTTCTTTCTACTACTACTCGCCTGAGTCGTTTTCTTGCGCTTGTCACCCGTCTTGACTTCATCTTGTACTTCCGCCTGTTTTCTCTTTGCACCCGCGTCCCCAGTGCTTTTCGGAGCTTCCTCCTTTTTGTTACGGGCTGATCGTCTTTTCTCTTGTTCTCGATTCTTCTCAAACTTTTTATCTTCCTCATCGTTAGCAGCCTTTCTCTCCTTCTTAGCTTTGGTCGTATTCTGAACAAATTGTTGTTTCCCCCCTTTACCTTCCTCCAATTTCTTCTCCTCTGTCTCCTGTTTCTCTTCTTCTGTCATCTTTTCCCATGCCTTTTTGGGTAGATACCTTTTGCGACTACCATCGGCCTGTTTAGCTTCTCCAGAGCCTTCTTTGGTCTGCCATTCTTCCTCTGTCCACTTTGAAAGGTGCTTCTGTGACTCGTCCTGTTCGGTCTTGTCCGTAGTGTAGTCTCCTCCACGCTTCTTATACCTGTTGAACTTCTCAATACTAAGATTTCGGAGTCTTGCTTGTGAGTACTTACTCAGAAGCCATCATCTGGGCTTTCCTTGCGGACCATTGTCCCGGTGCGCCTCCTTTGTCGCCCGCTTTGAGCTCTTCCTTGACCTCCTCACGAAGTTTAGGGTCCGTGTATTTGTTCTTGGGTGGCATCTTGAGCTTGTAGCTGCTACACGATAAAGGTCGCAAAGGTCTGTGTAGCACGTTGCTAAGTTGAAGCAAGCGACAACGATGCTGTAACAAGGTGAACATCAGCTAGTCAATCAGAGTCGCAACGATGCGACAGTTCGCGAGTGACCATGCAGGCACTCTGGCAGAGCGCGTCATTGAGTCGAAGCACCAGCCACTTAGTCATGGCTCTCGAGGGCGAAGTACACTAGGTGATGTTGTTGAGGACTGACATCATGAATTTTCTGTGCATCCGGAGAGAGGTCAAAAACACGACTGATATTAAGGAATGATATGGCTCACGCCACCACCCATCGCATTCTTTAGGAGGTATTGGCGGCATACTCGTGTGAATGAACAACGGTTGGCGGAACTTCGGAGCTGGGGTATTCTGCAGGAAGCTATCCCAAGCAGACAAAGCTCTCAAACTCCAAAAAATGCAGTAGAGATATTTGAAAAGCACATCACTAACTACAACCGGCATCGAGCCTGCTGTAAATTTGTTAAGATTATATATTAACATTCCGAAATTATCTTTCGCAATCGACCATAGGGTTAGGAAAATAGGGGTTCCCGTTCGATCACCCGTACTCAAGCCTGGCGCCGACGAGTTAGTAGTTGGGTTGGAGACAACCAGCGAATCCTCGCTGTTGATTGTTTTTGGTTTTTTTGCTCTAAGCTCGATGCTTGGGTAACGTAGGAGAAGATTGAGTGGTGGCAGTAGGACGACCGAAAAGTCTGTAAATATATGAAAAGCAATGTACGATCGATTGTGAGAAACAAGCCATAAGCCATATTGAACTTTGACAAATTTATTCCGTTCTCTGCGACGAGACCATCACAGCCCACCACTTTTCAAGTTTTCTTGAGCTAATGCTGTGCGTGATTATGGACTCCTGAGACGCGAGGATTTAGATAACCTCAAGATGATATCCGTCTTTCAATTCGAGACGGCTGGTACTTTTATGACTGCACAAAACCCCGGAGATAAGACACATGACTGCAGTCCTGATTCATGTCCAACCAAATCGCTATTGATTTCTCTGTAGTGGCATCAGAAATTATGCGTTGGCTTCGAAGTGTTTTGGAGGGAAGGAGGTACGTTCGATCAATACCTGCAGAACACCTCTACGTCCTGCCTGAAAAATAGGTCACAATCGGTCACAATCTCGTCCTGCGAACGCTTCTGTGGCGACCAAGTCCTTGACAAGCAGCGCCCACACTTGGAGGCCGAGGACAATCGGGCAACCTATTTGACAAATCGCATCGCGGTGCATTCGACGCTGCTGCTCTGTCAACATCACGATTGGTTCTGAGCTGGGAGCGCTGTCCGTGGCACTGCCTACTAGTACAGTCATATGTCAATAACGTGCGACCCTAGTGCATTGGTCTGAGACGCACAGAAGTCACCAGAACCGAATGATCGACCAATATATGGACTGGATTTGTGGCACATCAGAGAACGAGAAGCCGATTTTTAGCTCTGTGTACTGAAGCGCAGGCAGGACTGTATCGGATCTGGATTGTCTCTTGGGTGCCGGGTCAATACTGCGGCAAAGTCGTGTAAATGATCATTCGTCCTTCCAACCTTTGAGACCTGGCTTGTAGTGTTTGTCATGCTGTGCCTGACCTCCTCGCAAGCTGAGAATCAATTTATAGGGTGTCTCTGCAGTGTCGTGTCGTATCTCTAGCCAGCCGTATTCTTCTTAACCACACCCCTCGCAAACTCACCAAACGTCAAACCAGTCTGCGGATCAACAACCTCGTCCAGGTTCGGCTGCGTAAACACAGCAAGCGTATTCCTCGCAATCCGCGCCTGCTTATCATCCACTTCTGCCATGTTAACGCCTTTAACAAAATGCGGCACAGCCTTAAGCTTGCCTTGAGTGATCAGCTCCAGTGCTTCACCGGTCTGAAAAGCCAGACAGTCGCGTGGGATACTGATCTTGTGAGTATCGCCGTTGCGATCGCGGATGTAGAGACCTGAGCTAGAGGAGGGAGAGGCTGGTAATTCTTGCAAGGGTGAGTGTGAGGCTTCGTCGGTGAACATTGCGCTTGTCAAGCCGGTCAAACAGCCGTGGTCGAGGTGAGTCGCGCACCAATCGTGTTCTGTCTTTTTGTCGCCACTGTTGCTTGCTTGGTCGTCGGTGTTTTTGGCTGCTTTCGAGTCATGATCACCATTGGTCGTGCCATTTGTCTCGTGGCCGCTCTCCTTGCTTGGAAAATAATGTAGCAAGCGTGCCTTCGTTGTCTCACTCGACTGTACCATTTTCTCCAGATAGCCCTTCTGGTAGCCATCTATCTTTTCCTCTGCATATCTGTCACACGATCTCGCCACCAACACAGCCGTGTCAATGATCAGCTTGATCAAACTCTCCGCATCAGCTTTGAACCCGCGTACGTCCTCGTCGCTAGGCCAGACATTCTCAGCAGTATATTCATCAAAACCCGGGAACTTCTCAGCTCCATTCCGCACGCCCTGAAGGCTCGAATCCTTGTAGAAAGCACAATTGATGTAATAGCTTCCCTTGTATATATCCACTACACCCGGTAAAAGTGATTCTCGCCCATGCGACCAGCCCACCAGATACTTCGCCGACTCCTTCGTCAACGTTTCAAGCTTCGAGGCTGGTAGCGCTGCGAGACGCGATGAGTTGGTGAGCACTTTCGAACGTAGCTCTGCAAATGATGCTGGCAGGTCTGATACTACTAGTATACCTAGAGATGAAGGACCGAACGCCTCGAGGAGTTTGTCAAAAGCGACATTGCCGGATCTGAGGTCTTCAAGAGAGACTGTCACTGGCTTGATAGTGGTAGATGGAGCCATTGCAACTCTGCTCACCAGTGTTCACAAAACCGCAGCATATAATTGGTCACGTCTTGAGACGGGAGGCTCGCGCGTGCAGGGAAGTTTTATCCTGTTTCTTGATGGCAACGATACCGAATATGCTGACCGCTTTGCAAAAACTACATATCAGTCAATCACTTGTGAATTTGCATCAGCACACCCATCCTAAGTGTGGTTGCAACCCTCGGCGATGACCGGCTTTGGCAGGTACGAGGGTTTACAGGAGGTTTGCCAGAGAACCCAGTCATGTACTAGTCAGGTCGAGCTCAACAAGCCTACAGATTTTTTAGATAGCGAGACAATCAATCTTGGACCGAGCAGATACTAGTCACCAGGAGATAAAGTTTTTCTTCAAAAGTCAGGTTGAAGAGAAATATTGACTGAGTAAAATGGGCGAAGGACCTTCCCTATCACCTCATACTCAGAATCTGATAAGGTGGAAGACGCCTCGACTTATACTATGTCTTTACCAACCCACTATTCCAGTACAGACATGCCACCACCTCCTTCGTAAGATTCGTCATCATTGCTTTTGAACCGTAACAACACCACGCTATGCAAACCTTCAGACGACCAACAAGAGCCCTCGTCACACTAGAAGAATTGTACTTTTCGGAGACGGTTTTCAGGCCTGAACTCTGCGCTCCTGCAACGACGCCAATATCTCTTCACTTGCCAGACCATAACTGTGCTGCGGCGTGGTAGGAATGCTGCGTAATGGCGGAAACATCATGTTGGAAGAAGCTGAAACAACAGCTTCATTGCTGGACATGGCAGCACTAGCTCGAATATTTTCCAGAACTGTCGGTGGAGGGTGACCAGCCCTGATAGCTTGCAGCACTGAATCCCGATTGACGTCTCTTTCATGCATGTATTTTAGCCACTCCTCGAGTGGCCCCTCGCTTGGAGAGTCACCTTCTTCAACTGCCATCAGCTGATCATTGAGCTGCACACCAACACTGACTTCTATATCGTCGTCATCTTCTGATTGGTCTTCCTCGATAGAGTGATCGTCCAGAGCGCCAACGTGTGCCATGGTTTCTGTTGAAGGTTGGCGTCGTGGAACACGATGGACAACGGCGGATGGAGAGGAACGCTCTGGCGGTGCCACATCATCAGCAGTAGTGTCATGGATACTGCGCCCGGTTTCTGCTTCGTATTTGTCCTTTGCACTCTTTGTGCCTTCCCATTGACAGATTGAGAGAACCTCATCGTCGGTCAGTCGAAGCTGATCGAAGGTTCGGAACAATCTTCTGTGCCATGGGAACCTGCCGAGTCTTCGTCTGTGAGGGTCGTGGGTGTAGTCTAGGCCGGGATATTGAGCCTCGAGGCTGTCCAACGCACCATAGAAGGTTTGTACTTCAACTCGCACTTCAGGGACGAGGTTGCGTTGGACGTGAGCGTAGAAATTTTGTGGTTCGTTTTGTTTTGGGCTCGGGAACTGATGTCTAAAGACAAGATCGTGTATAGAGGGTCTCTTCATCCTGAACAGCTGTAACAATGAGTTCCCGAAAGATTCTGGTACTGTCTGTTCAGGGCTCAAACATTACACACGCTGCAATCCAATACGTGTTCGTGCTTCAGAGCCCTTGGATAGTAGAGCAGATCGAAAGTAGTGTTCGAAACGAAGGAGGACTTGTCTGTTTGGTTTGGGTAGACGGTTGTAGTCAATTTCAGCGAAAGTGTTCAAAGGGTAGTGGGCCCAGCCGAGGCGCAGAGATTTATGTATTGATCAAAATGGCAAGTCTCGTACGAGTCTAGTGAAGGACATCAAATTGGTCCAGGTTGCGTTCGTAGGGTGTTATATGGCCAGGATCTATCTGCAGCGTGGAGGGAGGATGATTGAGGACATTCGCAGCCTGAGTGGATTGACTGCGAGAGAGGTCACCCGTCGTCGAGCTTGCGACAGTAGACACGACACTACAAGGACAAAGAGGAAAGAGCGAAAGAAGTGTTGGTAGGAAGAGGAGAAGGTATGCCTTGAGGTGGGCGAGGCACGTAGTGTAGAATGTACTGTGGTAGAAGCAGGAATGCAACAAAACGGGCCGCTGAGCTGTCTGAGTTTTTCCTCTACCCACTCCAATTGAGTAAACGGATGCACGATAGAGCCAACGAGCTAGCAGAATAGCTGCATTCGCTCGCCAGCAGTCCGATAGTTTATTGCCAATGCTCGTAGAAAAACAACGTGGACTGTTACGTGACCACCTATCCGCGTCCAACGATCAGGTTGGCCCGAACCTGTCCACAACTTGCAGATGTTCTCGTCCACGGCCGGCCTTTCCACTCTCCGCCATCGCCTGGGCCCTCTTTCTTCAGAGGGAAGTTTGGGTGGATAATTTAACTCAATCCCGTTCCAGAAGATCTCTGAATTCATCAACCTGCTGACGCTCAGTCTTTAACTTCTGACGGAAACATCTCATGTTTGATCTCTTTCTTGACCTTCGTGACCGTGCTCATGCACAGCAAAGTGTCACAGTCTTCGGAACACCTGCCACGACCCTCTAATGCGGCGTGACTGCGAGTCACTCGGGTCATCTGGGTGACAAAGTTTGCGCAATCGAGCTCATTGGTACCATGCTCCTGCGTCCTGTGCAGGTCTCACGGGTGATTCTTGCCTACGGCGGCCAAGGACGTCTTATTGGCCCAGCCATCCCATGACCATTGCGGTCTTGGTTGTGAGTCCTGCATGAAACGTTCTTCCTGGCGTGGCTCGGTTTTCCACGTCTGCCGATTGACGCGTACCAATCATCTCACCTGGAAATACTGCTTGAGCTGCAGCACTGCAATAGCCTTTCTCTTGTTCCCTTACAGCCTTGGCACAAGATACGAAAACGGCACCGGAATATCAAGTGCTGGTATTCGAGGAATTACTGTGCCACAGTGACGCGATTGCTGACCGTCACCTAGCCTGAAGCAGGACTCGCTGATGGGAAGCAGCCACAGATCCTCAATGTAACCACTGGTTCTTGCGTCGAATAAAGCCGACATCCTCTCCGTGTAATGACAGCAAGTGCTTTTGCTCAAGTAACGTGGTACCATGTCGACCTTCGACGGCATTGTAGACGAGTTCCCTAATATCCGCATTGACTATTTCCGTCAACATGGCAAGGTTCCACCTGCAGCGTGCTTCCTCAGTCACGTCCATAGCGACCATCTACTTGGCCTTGAAACGTTGCGCATGCCTTTTGTGTATTGTTCGGCAGCTACACACAGGATCTTACTCAAGATGGAAAAGTATCCGCATCGAATCAACTTTTCGAAAGGCATTCTAGAAGCCAGGAAGCAGACATACAAGCATCTCAAGCAGATTCTGAGACCTCTTCCATTAAATACTCCCATTGAACTGGAGCTGGGCCCAAAGTCCAGGATACGTGTTACGTTGTTCGACGCAAACCACTGTCCTGGTGCGGTCATGTTCCTGATCGAGGGCGAAGGAAGAGCAGTACTGTATACTGGTGATGTGCGTGCTGAACCATGGTGGGTTAACGCTACTATTGCACGAAATCCTGTTCTCATACCATATACTATAGGCCAAAAGACTCTAGATTGCATCTACCTTGATACTACGTTTGCCTCACACCAAGACACCCACCGAGAATTTCCCACAAAATCCGAGGGCCTAAGAGAGCTAGTCAAGAAAATGAAGGAGGCTCCATCTGACAGTACGTTCTACTTCCGCGCCTGGACACTTGGATACGAAGATGTTTGGATCACTCTGAGCAGCTTACTGCAGTCTCACGTTCACGTCGACGAGTATCAGTTCCGATTGTTCCGTGGTGTGGCAGAAGATGGTTTAGATGCACAACCAGGCCCTGCCCTTACTGGCTTTAAGGTAGGAAATGCTCGTCAAGCTGGTTGTCTTTCTACTGAACCAAATGCAAGGATTCACAGCTGCGAGCCAGGCATGCCGTGTCACACTCTCCTCAGAAAGAGTCAAAACACAATCTGGGTGACCCCGATAATCTCACGACTGGGAGATGGCACTGAGTTGGCCGAAATTGGTGCTGGCGGAGGTAGAGGGGACCTCTACCTCCAACGCGAGGTCGAACTCAGTAATATCAATGGCTTCATGTTGGAATCACTTCGAAAGCTATGCAGAAACGCAAGCAACACAGAAGCAGTCGACAGGCTTGAGTCTGCGATCGACAACGCACAAGACAACCACGTCCCCCGCTTTGTGATAGAAGGACACGCCATTGATCCTGCAAAGGAACTGACAATTCAAGACTTCCTCTCCCTCGCTAACAAACAACCAGCTTTGACCGAGCAAGAGAAGCTACCTACCACCACTTCGAACGTGATACACTTTCCCTACTCACGACATTCATCCTATTCAGAATTACGACATCTCGTCGGCACTCTCCGGCCCAAAGATATTTGTCCTTGCACTATAGACCTCAAAATCTGGAGTGAAGAAGTCAGCATGCAATCTCTGTTTGGAGACTTGTGCTCTGGACAAGAATTCAGGTATGACAAGTCGATCCGCGAGGAAGTGGAGAGAAGAGCAGAAAGCAGCGAGACGCAATCACAAAACCAGACACAACGAGACACACAGCAGTCTGAGAGTCAGGTGTTAGAAGGTGGAGAACAGTACAAGGACTGCTCTTCAGAGACAGCCAGCCCTCGCGTGGTAAGAACATCGAACAAACCTCCTATGCACATCGCAGGGGACGCGCACACAAAAGACAACCCTCGCGCAGATCCCCCCCAACAGCCACCTCAAACGCCGGACACAACACTCCCCGACAACAGAACACCCAGAGAAAGACTAGAACACGCATGGAGAACACTAAAGCACACAGCAGACCACCACAACGACAAAACAAGCGAAGAACCAAGTCAAGAAGTATTCACAAACGACACACCCGAACCCAACGCCTCACAAGCCAAATCTGATGCAGAAGTCGAGAAATCTTCACCAGAGCATACAACCGCTATGCCCGCCGACGATGTTCAGTCTCAAGTAGCTGAAGAGGGAAATCTCGAACAGCAGAGTGAAGCGTATGAAGCTGCGAGGATATGTTTGGAGACCGGGGATGATGCTGATTGGCAGGACTTGTGTATCGTGTCGTTGAGAGGGAGGAAACGTGTTTTGGAGGAGCAGGAGATTTGAAGGGGGGTTGTTTTGGATGAGACGAAAGGATTGTAACGGTGTTTGTGCGCAGGGGGTTGTGTCGCGTTGGTGTTGTAGGGACAATTTGCTGGACGTAAGCAAGACGTATCGAAATTGGATTTGTGTAGCGAGGACATATCAGGAAAAGGCAGGCAGACAGGCAGGCAGATATCTTAACCAAGGGGGAGGGCGAGGGCCCGACACAGCGCGTGGATCAACTCGAAGATGTTGGCAAAGCCGCGATAATACTGAATTTGTTTTGGAAGTAGCTGAGCAATGTTTTCATTATGCATTAAGCCCATTTTCTGCTGCTATAGGTTCTGCATTATCATGACTGCGACAGGTTCGTATGCCCATCTGTGCTGTTTGCAGGAACATTCGTCATCATTCACCCAAGTATTTACGACGTCGAAGGCATCATGGCAGACGCGCGCTGTGCCAGGTTCGATGCAAGACCCTAAGCATAAGATTAGCACAAATTCGCGTATATCACTAACCAAGTCTTACCTGTGTATTCTCGCTTGGATAAGGAGCCTGGCCCTCTGGTACATCCCTACCAGTCAAGAAGTGCATAGCGCTCTCCTTGGGCTTATACTTCTGTGTCTTACCCATCATAGCCGCGTCCTTGCTGAGCTTCTCCACCTCACCGAGGTCGACGTTCTTGTCAGTCAAATAGTTGACAACGCCCTTGACGTAGTCTGGGCTGATGTTCCAGACCTGTGCCAGGTACTTGGTTCGGACCAATTTCGAAACGCCGGCGTTCATGCAGGTTGCGGTGTTGGAGTGGAGATGGTCACGCTGAGTGTCGTCCATGACTCGGTTGTATAGTTCTCGGGCTTGGGTGTATTCGTCGTCGGTGCCTTCGTTCTTGTGGTGGGACTGTCGGCTGACGATGTTGTTTGCGACGGCGAATGGAGCTTCGACGCTTCGCTCGCTGTACGATGGCTTGTCGTAGCTATTTGGTTGGTAGTTCTTTGTGTCTTGGTTGGCGTTGTCCAGTCTCATGAGACCGTCGTAGCTTTGTGGGGCAATGTTTCCGGCCATGAATGGGCAGTTGACGGGGATTTGGTGCATGTTGCTGCCAAGTCGGTACATCTGAGCATCTCGGTAGAAGAACATACGCCATTGGAGGAGCATATCTGGGGAGGATTGGATACCTGGAACGAGGGAAGATGGCGAGAAAGCGGCTTGCTCGACATCGCGGAAGTAATGGTCAGGGTTCTTGTTGAGCACGATCTTGCCAAACTCCTGGAGAGGGAAGTCGCCTCTTGGCCAGACCTTGGTAACGTCAAATGGATCGAAGCTCTGCTGCTCTGCCTGCTGAGGAGTCATGACTTGGACGTATGCAGTCCCTAAGAA
Organism: Lithohypha guttulata; assembly: GCF_036872675.1. Classification (NCBI taxonomy): domain Eukaryota; kingdom Fungi; phylum Ascomycota; class Eurotiomycetes; order Chaetothyriales; family Trichomeriaceae; genus Lithohypha; species Lithohypha guttulata. Next base: position 4,020,229 of record NW_027042750.1, read on the forward strand.
AAGGTCAGCAGTGCTCATAAACAGCGTCAAACATGAGCTCATGGCAATTCTAGGCCGAGTGACCACGAAAATTGGCACTTACATTCTGGGAAGTCTCCTTCTCCTTGAATACCCTTCTGGATCTGATTGAACATATCACGCTTGGAATAATCTGGGTCGATACCGGAAAGCTTCTGAGCTGTGGCAAAGTCAAGAAATCTCTGACCGCCCTTCTTCAGGAAGGTGTACTTGATGAGGTTTCGCTCGCCCTTGCTGTTAACCCATGTGAAAGTGTGGTTGCCGTAGCCGTGGAAGTTCCAGCCATCAGGGTGTCCACTATCGGAGAAGAACATGGTGCCGGCGTGGTTGCTTTCTGGTACGTTGGCAAGGAAGTCGAACGTAGCATCGTAGTCGATGAAGAAAGTATTGGGGTTTCTGCTCTGACTTCGGATGTTGTCTGGGCCCTGCATAGGATCACGTACGAAGAAGATAGGCCAGTTTAGACCGACGATGTCGTAGTTACCCTCGCCAGTGTAGAATTTGATAGCGAAACCTCTTGGGTTACGGGCCAGATCAGGGAATTCACGACCGAATGTGACAGTCGAGAATCGCAAGAACAACGGGGTTTTCTTGCCAACATCAGACAGGAAGTCGGCCTTGCACAGGTTGGAAACATCCTTGGTGACTTCAAAATAGCCAAAGTGACCAGAACCGCAAGGGTGAACTCGTCGCTCGACAATCTTCTCTCGTACAAAGGTTTGTTGCTTCTCGAAGAGGAATGGATCACTTGTGACTGGCATACCACCAACATTCAAAGCATGCTGACCATCGGCTGGCCATGGCTGACCAAAGTTGGAAGTGATGTACTGTGAACCCTGGGTGGGTGGCTCAGATGGCTTCGTGACACCTGCTGTGTCTGAAGCGATCTGAGAAGCACCTCTATAGTGAGTTTGGAAGCTGTGAAACTGTGTTAGCAGAGTGACTGACCTATGGAGAAGCCCTGCTTACAAAGACTGGTTGCCATTGTTGTATGTCGCCATTTTGAGTACTTCTTGGTAGCTGTTGAACAGGGGAATACCAAGAGAATCGAGAAGAGGAATTTTATAATGGGATTGTCGAGCTTGGAGCTCGGGTATTACTCTTTCCCATGATGTTTGCTCTACGAGGACACGCTGTTTCACTTCACGTCATCATATTGTAGCTCCAAAGCCGTGAGCACCGATGCTTCAACAATATGGCCTAAACAGTGCATGATTGTCTTGGAAACTCGTCATGATGTACTTGTTGTTACTGTAGCGTCAAACGAAAAGACTTGCATGTCATGAGTAGCGGAGAACATCAAATCCGAGATCAGCTCTACGCACGGGCTTGTGGATGCGTCAAGTACTGCAGTCAGCTGTACATGGAAGAAAGTGTGCATCTGGTAGGAAATCTGAAATAGTTGCCCCCAGATACGAGGTCTGTGGAGTTTGATTGGAGCAGGCGGATGATATGTCCGGAGTATTGATTCGTCGCCGTGTGTACTGCAAAACGGCTTCACCACGAAGACTCCAACACTAGCACGAATCACGTTCAAGCCGTAGTCATCTTATGGAGGGAAAGCGACGAATAGCGAAGTTAGTATTTCTCTTACGACAGGAAAAGCACTAAGCCAGCGGTATTTGCATGAATACTTCCATTCAAGATGTCTTGGCACCAAACACTTGATAACCTGTATTGTTAGTGAAGGTTTCTTGGATCTGGCTAGATATGCTCAGTCTGTGTAAAGTTGGTAGCCGACATGCAAAAATGAAGAATATATAGTGGCCACACTGTTGATGCGCATAGATCGACCGCTGCTAGGTTCTGCGAAAGAACCTGATATAACCCATTCTGCTGGTTGGAAACATTTGGTAGTATTTCAAAGTAATTCCAGAATGACTAGCTTTTCTGAGAAGTGATCACCAGTATCTAATGCGTCTATATTGCCCCGACTGTTTTCCTACCACTCAAGCATTTGTTTGTACAGCAAGACTATTGATATGACAAAGCTCAAGGCAATCCGAACAAATTTGCCTGACTTGGCTAGGTGAGCTCGAACGATTAGGTCGTGGTATAGACAACTTCTGGATTTGATCTAGATCTGACCAAATCAAACTAGAACTTGTAGACCTGCTCTTTCGAGTATCCCAGTTCCTTCAAGATACCACTAAGGTCGCCCTGATCGGTAGGGCTAACCTTGGGTCCAGAGACTGTCTTGTATAGAGGTGGAGGACCACAGACAAAGACTTTGATGTTTTCTGACTTTGGATCTGGCAAGACCTGTTCAAGCACGTCCTTTGTGACGAATCCCTTACCATGTGGCCAGTCCTTGGGTGGCGTATCCAGGGTGTAGAATGTCTTGAATCTTTGGGGGTACTCTTTCTCGAGCTTGTCAAACTCTTCTCGTAGCAGAATATCTGCTTCGGTTTTATTGCCGAAAATCAATGACACTTTGGTCTTGTCCTCTGGGTTGTTGAAAATTGCGCGCATGAGTTGGAACATGGGTGTGATGCCGGTACCACCTGCGATAAGAGCGACGTGGTTGTGCTTGTTGGGAGTCCAGGGATACTTTGGAATAGGTCCTTTGATATCGAGGGTTTGACCAGGGCTCATGTCGTGCAAGTGGGTGGACATGGGACCATTGGGATACATCTTGACAAGCAGATCCATGTGGCCTTGGACGCCCTCGTCACTGACGGGTGTGTATGGACGTATCGTAGGCTTCTCGGCATCAGGGCTCTTGTATTTTGTAATTACCGCAGCTAAACAAAGTCAGCATATCGAGTGGCAAGTTGCCGAATTATGTCCTCACATGTAACGGGTAGACCAGATGTCATGTCCTCCTCTGGAAGAGCGAATATGAATCGCTTTGTGTCATGGTTGTAAGGCTTGACTTCTTTCAACTTGAGGGAAATGAAGCCCTGGTCGCCTCCTGTGAAAGCTTTCTTGGTTGACGACGAGGTGTCGCCAGCCTGGGCCTCAGCATGAACAGGGTGCCGTTGGTTGCCCAGATAGGTGTAGCCAAAGAGACCCGAAGCTGCAGCTGCTCCTGCGACTATCCATGGCGTCGCAGTTGACTGAGGAGTCGAAGTCTTCGATGAATAGGTTCGGAAGGACTAGCACTGAAAATCAGCGAGTATCAAGATAAGCATCGCGAACTTCGCACCTGCTTTGCTGGCGCTGCAGCACGGAAGGTTGCTCGTGCGAACATTCTGTCTATACACAAAAGCTTTTATCAGTGAATGGCAATGATGAAGGGAAACAATTGATCTACAGAATATCCTGGCGAATTACGTGGATAGCTCGGAGTTAAGGAAGCTCTCTTCACTGCTCTCTATTTCTGAAGCTTGACGTCGATCAATTTGATGCCTCATTGCCTGAAATCTTCACGACACCGGATGTCTGGAGTCGAATAGTTGCACTACCTTTCGCAGATCGCACCGCAAGAGATGAGCTTTGTGGACAGTAAAACCGTGGAAGTGAGCAGACTAGCCATCAGAACTGTACGACTGCCTCAAACGAAGTATAGAGATGACACATTGGAGGAATTTGCTGCGAGATCGTGGAGCCCAGAAAAGCATCACGTTCCTGGGATTATCGATCCGCTCTCTTGCAACAGGCTTTGACTATATCGCAGTGATGTGTCAAGACGATCCGATATTGACTGTACTCAAGGCCTTGCACCGAATTGATTAATCTTCTGTGCCGTCAAAATGATTGTTCAGCCATGGTGCGATTATCTCGAGATCAATTGGCTCCTGAACCTCGAAAAACTTACTACTGGACAGCAACAGCTCGGTAATGATGAGCGACGACATTGCTGGTCACCTGCTAATAGTCCATTGCCTACCGCTGGCACAGATAGGAAAGCAGTATGATATCTGATCCTGGTTTAGCAATCAGAATACGGCAATTTGCTGGCAAACAGCTCGTCGCCGTACGTCTCAGGGGACAATGATTCGAGCTCAAAACTGCTACTCATAATCTTCAGGCCCTACCATCAAGCTTGGTAAATGCCTCTGGTCCGCCGGGGATCTGAAGCCAATTCCGCTCATCATATGTCTCGCAGCCCTCAATGCAGTGGAACGTATATATTATACGACCCTTCTGACTTAGGTTCTTCTCACTCTTGTGCAGAATGTTTCCATGAATCAGTACCAACGTGCCAGCAGTGACCTCGCCTAGCACGTAATCTTCGTCTTCACCTTCTGCATCGTCTTCGTGCTGAAACTCTCTTGGCCAACGTCCTTCCCCTTGAACTGGCTCGAAAGTTGTTCCACTATTGTCTTGCTTGCGTACGAATCTATGCTTCACTGGCGCTCGTCTATGACTTCCAGGTGCGAAGCTCAAGCAACCATTCTCTACCGTCGCGTCTTCAAGCGCGATCCAGAACCCTACAGCAGATGGCAAACTCGTGTATAGAAACGTGCTGTCTTGATGAGGAGGCACAGCACCACCAATCTCTGGCTGCTTGCAAATAACCATACTCTGCAACATCCGAGGATCTCTGTATCCCAAATCTCTTGCAATGGCAGCATTACGCCATCCAACCTTGCCCTGATGGCTCACCATACCAAAGTCTGGTACCAGCCCGTGCAAATTATGCCCAATCTTGTTTATAGCTCGTTCTTTTGGCTTCGTAAGCTCGCCTGTTTCTTTATCAAAAGCATCTTCTTCGAAGAAGAACCGGACCTTGTCCCCGGACTCGAGGAAGTAGCTATCGCCAACGTGTTCTTCGTTTTCGCCTGTTGTAAACTTCGTCATGGGATGGTCAGCCAGAGAAAAGTCAGCAAGCATGCCATGGGTCTTTGATAGCAGGTTCTCGCATGTCTGTTTGGATAGGTAGTCAGGTACTAGAAGATAGCCATTCTCGTGAAAGAAGGCGACCTGTGCTGGTGTGAGTCCTTCTACCGTGTTTGATACGGCAGCATCTGGCAAGTCGCGGGAGGGTGCCATGTTGCTAGATGGAGCAAATTGAATTGGAAAAGTTAGTGCTACACGTTACGCTCTTCTCCAAGTAATTCGATCTGAACGGTAAAATGAGCAAGCTAAATCATCCCGAGGCTCGGGTCGGGATTCAAAGATTCGTATATCTTGCTAGGGACCTTTCGCGTGAGCTGCGAGAAAGTTGCAATTACGAAGAGGCGAGAAGAAACCGAAGTGTACCACTACTTGTGAAGAAGAACTCCGCATATTGCTCCATGTTGGCCATACCAGGACAAGTTGCGCCAGTTGTACACGACAATTTACACGTATATCTCTAAGCCTCGCTACATATTCATGCAAACATGCAATCAGTGCCTCCTGCGTCTGTTCGGATCTCCGAGACCGGGCCTTAGGGTGCGCAACATGTGAGCTATATCCCTTCGAAGAGGCCAAGCTTCGTAAGCTACCGCCAGCTCGACAAGAAGATCTGCATGAATCGCACGCACTCTCACATCGCTCAGATCGTGGTAACCTCCATACAAAGGGTCAGTCAGTTTGGGCACAGTGGCTAAGAGGTCGTGATATACAGCACTGTTCTTGCTTCCCACTAGCCGCTCAAGGACATCTTGTAGCGTGGTATAGATGCCAGTATTCATCATGTGATTGATATAGTCAAAGCAAATCTGCCGTTCTGCTGTATTGATACTTGCAACAAACGACGCTTTCGGGATAAGCTCAAGCAGCATCAGAGGTTGGTGAGGATAGAAGTCCAAGTCCTTGTGGCACAAAAGGGGCTCATGATCTTGTCGGTTGAAATTGAGGACTCCGTAGATGTTGGCACGGTGGTCGTCAATGGCTTTGACGTAGGATGATCGGTTGTCTTTGAACATCTCTCTATGGCGAGTTTTTATTTTCTCGAACGCAGGCTTGAGTTCTTGCAGTCGAGCTTCATAGGGACCCTTGTCTTCTGGGTAAGCCTTCCTTATGTTAAGCAGCTCTTTTTCCAAGGCTATTTGCTCACGTGCTAGGTTCTCCACCCTGTTATAGCGATTGTACAGCGTGTTCATGCGATTCCGCATCAACATCCACTTCCACCTGATATCGTCATGTGGTACCAGTCGAGGAGAATACGATGCCACTCCAAAACCAGTTCGCTTGAGTCGGCGTTTCAACCAGGGCTGTATCTGGAGCTCTTCCAACAGATCTAGTTCAGCACGCTGTCTAAGGTAATTGCCCATCCATTCCGGATGGGCCTTTTCGACCTCATCCCAGAGATCAAGATATTCCTGAATAACATCCGGCTTGTGACGCAATCGTGAGAGTAGGCCAAAGTTTTCCGGAACAGGGTCGACGGCGATTGAATAGGGTTCTGGTTCAGGCTGTTGCCGGTGCACAGGAACATCAAAACCAGCTTGTCGCTGCCTTTCCTGAACCTCACGGGTCCTCTCGATCTCGGCAGCATACCAAGGACGATTCCACTGGCGGTCATATCCATCGCCTGGAAAACTACTGACGATCTCTCGCACATCAAAAGCTGCGTCTAGGTGCCTCTGGACCCTCGTCCGGAATGCTGTGCTTCTCGGAACAATATTGACACGATCCCTTATGGGTACCCACACAAGCAACTTGTAGAGGCCGTACTTGAAGTAATCAACAAATTTGGACTCGGTTAGAGTAAGACTGCGACAGAACTGGCCAATCATGGTCTTTGCAAAGGTACCTGGACCTAGTTGTTTCCTGGCCAGATTTGCAGTCACGATCAGTTGTGGATTCCAAGATTGTCGTACATCAACGGCCTGGCTTTTTGCCTGAACATGTTGACTAAAGGGCAATTCCCCAGCTTGGATGAAAGGCGCGTGGAAGTCCTCTGCGTAAACATAATTTGAGTCTGGTTGGTTCAAGAGTGGCTCGATCTGAGTGGCATACACATCTCTTTCAGGCTCGGCAAGAACATGGCGACGTGGCTTCAGGGCTGCATTCAGAGTTTGGGACCAGACAGCGGCTCCTGGATGGATATCGATAATGTCAAAGGTGCCAGGGGCAGGGAGTGTAGGTCGTAATATGTCAATAGCTTGGTCACATAACTCTTGGTTGATGATATCTCTGCGCTTGGAATCGTGCTTATTCTGGCGAAACTGAGCTGCTAGTTGATGAGCGCGGTCTACAGTGGCTGGCGATGCTAAGGATCCTGGCTTCGAAGCCGTGAGTCTTGCCCCTAAAGACCGACTCACGCGCATTCGCAGATTCCGACGATAGATCGAAAAGCATATAGTATCTTGTACGCGTGTAGAAAATGCTTGCCTGGAGATGTGATTCAGGATTGCCGCAGAGATTGAGGTGGTTTACTATTTTGTTGGTGCTAGGAACAAACGCGTGTGATTCGTAAATCTGACGTGAATGAACATTTTGCACTAGCTTGGAAGTTGGAGACATCTTTCTTTATGTCTCGAGGTCGATGTCGCAAAGACGATTCACTGCACCCAATAACCGTCATACTTTTCATCTTCCCATCAGCCTCATCTTCTCTCCTATACCTTCGAATCTACATTGACGTCTGTACATCGCTAGCTTCCTGCATCTGTTGTAATTTATTAGTTTGCTTTGAAATTGAGCACAAATGTCGGCGTCGGGATTGCACATCGAGCAAGCATCGAACTCGTCATTATGGGATCGCGTGTCAACATGGGTATCTGAGAACAGAGCGGTTGCATATACTATCGCCGGAACCGTCGTGGTAGTCACAGCAGGCGGAGTGGTGTACTATCTGTCCCATTCGCCTGAAAAGAACCTTGAGGCGCAAAACCATGCAAAGAAGAGCAAGAAGGAGCGACGGAAAGAGAAGAAAGAGCAACAAGAAGCTGCTTCTCGTGAACAGCCTGAGAGCGGCGTCAAGCTGATAGATGAGGAAGCTGGTATGCTGCACAAGCTCTAGTAACAATATCGTATTGCGAACTAATCCGTCCATCTAGCAATTGGTGTTCAAGCTCCAAAACCTGCAACAGTCGAGGCCGAGGATGAGGTACCAGAGATCACCGAGTCGACTGTTGAGGCTTTCTCGCCAGAGGTACTGTTGTTTGCACCTTCTTGTTGGTTGATGCTGATATTTCCTTTTCCAGGACCGCAATAACTACGCTGCGAAATTAAAGGTTGCTGGTAACAAAGCCTACGGATCTAAAGATTATAACAGCGCCATTGACCTATACGGCAAAGCCATACTCTGCAAGCCCGATCCTGTCTACTACTCTAATCGAGCCGCCTGTTACAATGTACTTAGTGAGTGGGACAAGGTTGTGGAAGATACCAGCGCGGCCATTGCGATGGACTCGGAATATGTTAAAGCTCTCAACCGACGAGCACATGCTTACGAACATCTCGGGAAGTTCTCAGAAGCCTTACTTGATTATACTGCTAGCTGCATCATTGACGGATTCAAGAATGAGCAAAGTGCTCAGAGCGTCGAAAGACTGCTGAAGAAGGTCGCCGAAAAGAAAGGAAAAGCAATTCTCGAGAAGAAGGGCAAGAAACTACCAAGCGCAACATTCGTTTCCAACTACCTCCAAAGCTTTCGTCCTCGGCCTGCGCCAGCTGGTCTCGAAGAGTCTGCTGAACTAGACGAAAATACTGGCAAGGGCCAACTACAGCGCGGTCTGGCAGGCATGGGCAAGAGAACAAGTGAGGGTTATGAACGGGCAGCCACTGCCTTCAAGAAGGCTCTCGAGCTTGGAGACTTGGGCGAGTATGAAGCGTTCGCTCTCAACATGCGTGGCACCTTTGCTTACCTGGAAGGCGATGTCGAGAGCGCACTCAAAGATCTGACTGACGCCATTGAGAAGGACCCATCGTTATCGCAAGCATACATTAAGCGTGCCAGTATGCAACTAGAACTGGGCAGCAAAGAACAAGCATCAGCCGATTTTGAACTGGCTGCACAACAGAATAAGGACGACCCGGACATTTATTACCACCGAGCACAGCTCCACTTCATCCTAGGAGAATGGGTCAACGCTGCCAAAGACTACCAGAAGTCTATTGACCTTGATCCAGATTTCATCTACTCACACATCCAGCTCGGTGTAACTCAGTACAAGATGGGATCCATTACCTCGTCCATGGCAACGTTCCGAAGAACCATCAAGAAGTTTGACAAGGTTCCTGATGTCTACAATTATTATGGTGAGCTTCTGTTAGATCAACAAAAGTACACCGAGGCAATCGAGCGTTTCGAGACCGCCATCGATATGGAGAAGCAGCAAAACCCAACGAACATGAATGTGCTGCCTTTGATCAACAAAGCCCTCGCCCTGTTCCAGTGGAAGCAAGATTTTAAGCAAGCCGAAGAACTGTGCGAAAAGGCTCTCGTCCGTGAGTGCAACAATTCAACGTTATATTGACACATGCTAACTTTGTTCTAGTGGATCCTGAATGCGATATCGCTGTTGCTACCATGGCACAGCTGCTTCTCCAGCAAGGCAAGGTCACTCAGGCACTCGAGTATTTTGAAAGGGCCGCAGAACTTTCAAGGACGGAGGGTGAGATTGTCAATGCTCTGTCGTATGCTGAAGCCACACGAACACAACTCGAGGTTTCGGAGAAGTATCCACAATTGCAAGCACGACTACAACAGATGGGCGCCAGTGGGCTAGGGAGAGGTCCGGGCATGTGACAAAATCAATAGGTCGTTCTTCACTTTTGGCGTAGATTTATTTCTGCGAAGCTGGAGTCGGCTGGATTACATTAATTCTCCACTTCGCGCCCATCTTGTACATGTACAATGTATCATCCTTTTTCAACGGAGCAGATTTGTTCACAGCTGGTCACGACCATGGTCGAGATGGCTGATGCGGAGTAATGAGTTTTACGAGGTGAGGTTCGATATTTCGTGAACCAGCATGTCTTGTCTTGCCATTCTTGATAAACAACCACAACGATTCTGGCACTGGCAGTGCATGCAGTGTTAGCGCCAGCACAGGTCATGTGCAAGAACACGTCGGAATGCTCTGAACTCTTACTCGTAGGCACACGTAATTAGCTAGCCAGTCACGGCAATTATAGTCCTTATCGATTTCACGCCGCAAAGAGGGGTTCTCCAATTCGCGTCCTCCCGAGCATCTTTATCACTTACACTCCAGGTTGAATACTGTTTTGGGCTGTTCTGCCTGCAGTGTTCTCGTTCCCACTTCGTAAGGCAAGAGCGAGAACGCGGTTTGTCCTGCTCACTCTTGTGTGACTCTTAAGTCCGTCACAAGCCACCAGTCGAAAGGCGATTGATGCAACTTGTCCGTGAAACGTGAAACCCGATCATTGGCGCAGCCCGACATGCCTACCTGAGCTCAACCATTGCTGCTACTCTCTCTCTCTCTCTCTCTCTGCCTTCTTCCGATTGTCTGACCATTCCAACTAACCTCTGCTCCCAAAATTTCACTCCTTCGTACGGACCTCGTCGGCGACTAGTATACACTAGCTGGTCTTCGATTTACACTCAACCAGCGAATTCACGAACCAGATAGGGCGTACATTCACCTGGCACTACCCCTCCCAACCCTCCGCAGTCCGGTTGCCTGCAGTCAGCAGGCTGATATCACTCAAAGCAGGTCTCAAATATCGTCGATTGTCTTACTCAACTCTAAGCCTCGACCACACCTGATCTGACTTCGATCTACTTAAGCTAACGATGCCTCCTTCTATTGAGGTCACGGACTACCAAGTCAGAAACAGGAAAGGTACTTTCATGAGCCAAGCCACGCTCACTGATCAGGCTAACTTTCTAATAGTGACGATCCACATCTCCGACGTCAATCAACAGGAACTCTACCCTGACCGCATTATCACTCTTGAATACCCAAGCTGGACCTACGATATTGGCCGAGGCAGTTCCAGTGACGAAGCGATTGTGCCGGGTCCAGACAATGCCTGGTTTACCTCAAAAGTTATGTCAAGACAACATGCTACGTTAATGGCTCATCCGGAAACAAAGATAGTCACTATACGAGACACTGGTTCGATGCACGGCACCTTCATGAATGGTGAACGAATCATAGGAAAGCCGACAGAGCTTCTACAGGACGACGTAATCACCTTCGGCACTGACATTGTGCGGCAAGCCGAGTCGTTTTCACCTCTTAAAACCAAGATTGCTTACGAATGGCATGACGAGAACGACCAGTCTTCAGGCACAATAAAGACCTTTCAGAACAGCTTTTCTGCTGACTATAGCGAGGAAGAAATGTATAGCGATCTAGACGACGAGGTTGAGATCGTGCATGAATCAGTACGAGCTCGACAACCCAGTGTTGAAATCGTGAAAATGGCGCTTCCTCCTCAACCAACCACACCGTCGACCTCTACCTCACCAAAAACAAACTCTGACACGAATGCACGGTCATCTAGCTCAGCTACCACCAACAGCCCAGTGAGCGAGAAGTGTAAAGAAAAGGACAACGACGGCCCTATTGAGCAACATTTCGATGATGACATTTCTCAGCTTGGTACTGAGATGGACCATCGATTCGAGCAAGCTAACCTTTCTGAGTCTGAACAAGAGACAGATATTCCTGACTCGGATATTGAGAACGAGGTGTCCATTTGCGAAGTGGAACCACCTCTGAAAGGTCAGTCTTCATCGAAGTATTTCTTTAATAGGGCCATCTTCGACAAGCCTAACTTCCTGCCAGTGCCACAGAACCTAGTGATGCGACAGCCAAGTCCATCGGATGCTGCTATGGCTAAACCTAGCGGCGTATTGCAGCCAGGAATTCAACCCACATTCCTAACCGCGCCTCGTTCCTTGTTCGAATCTAGTTCTACTGACACCACTCCAGCCCAAAATGCCGTACACAACCATGGTGACAACCTTCCTCCATTCAAAGTTCCCATGACGCATGACTATCATGGGTATCCATCACCCTTGTGGCCTCCACGAAACCCGTCGAGCTTCTGTGGTACCACAGGAGCTGCTAATAGCTTCGAGGCTTACAACTCGTATGCATTGCCTGCATTTCAGAGAGACCTGTTCCCGAGTCATTCGTTCTTCAAGCCAGTTGCAACCAGCAGCTCTGCACTCCAGTCTCAGCAGCTATCAGGCTGCCTAGCACCACCTTTCCCAAGCACCCAACTTTCTCACACGGCGTTATCACCTATGGCGTCACCAAAGCTTACAACGCCTCCAGATAACTATCATAGCGAATCATTGAAGCGTAAGGCGGAGGAAATATCACAAGCAGAGGAAGGTAGCGAAGACGAAGACGACGAGTCAATACCATCCACCCCTCGAAAGAGTGGTTCGCTAACCCAGGCTCGATCTCCAAGCTATGCTCGTGAGCCATCGGCAGTGGCCATAGAAACAGTCAGTCCTGCCTCGCACGAACCAGTGGCCTCATCAGGAGCTCTTAAGGAACTTGCAACAGCAGATAAAGCGACCGAACACAGAACAGCAGCTCAACCTGCATGTAAGATGCAAGAGAGTGTAACTCAGGCCGTCAACTTGCTTAAGCCTCTCGGGGAGAATCAGAACATGCCTGAGGAACCCCCACGCAAGATGATCAAGGTCAGCACTGACAGCAACTCTGACGCTAGACGACCGATAAATGCCAAGACCATCGTCAAGTATGCCGTTACTGCCCTGGCTGGAGCCACAGCTGGAGCAATTGGTACCGTGATTGGGCTTGCCTCCCTACCCCAGGATTATTTCGTTTGATCTGTGGCTCGAAGAATACAGTCAGCTTAGGGGTAAAGGTACGATTCGAGAGAGGTATATAATACACGCTGCACAGGACGGTAGAGGAGATTGGCTTGAAACATAATTAAGTGGCACTTGAGGTCATCGATGTGGTACTGGAGTTAAGAGCAAAACTCTGCCACATCGGAGTCAGGCAACGGACCACTTTTGTGGTGGATACATGAACAAGGACAGGTGGAAGACAAGCTAATAGGACGGTATTAAGCACGATGAATTGTGTTGAGAGCTCGTGCTCATAGGAGTTTTGTGAGTGGGCTTGCATACATACGGATTATATGCGCAAGCATAGAAGTCTTCGACGTGACCAATGTTTACACATGGCCACAACGAACTAGTTCTTATCCTCGTTTGGAGTTGTGGACGTCGTCTCTCAGATTTATATGTCCAGATGTGCTCTTACAAGGATCAATGCGAACAACAACACAACGTAATGAAGTATAGATGGTATGTAGCAGAGCTACGTGGCTTTTGGCTGTGCAATGTGATAGAGCATTTCACGAGACAGTTTGTTCTTTGTAGATCGATAAACACTTAACAGAGGCAAATGTATATTGGAGCGAATGGAGTACTGTACTTGGTAATCTAGTTGAGGAAGGAGCTCGAGGCTGGCATACCGCCTTACCCAAAACAGAGAGCTTCTCTGTCGGGGGTGGAGCCTCTCCTTGGCCTTAGCGGTGATCCTTGCTGTTGCGTATAAGAAACGCTCGTTTCCTCGTCCTGCCAGGTGCGTCCACCTCGGCCTAAGAAAGGCCCATTTCGGATTAAGCTGCCCGGAGTGGACGTCAAGCTCAGCGTAAGTGCTGCAGGCGGGCAAGCTATATTCCACGCTGCCAGTATACTGCTGCACTTTTTGGATAAATTGTGTACAGCAAAGTACAACGGAACACGCGACACTGATCCTGCTGCTGGCATCCTTTATTCCTTTCTGAAGCACTTCTCGTCGCTCAGCTTCCTTTGTTTCTCCAATCTCCACTGACACTCTCGTCATTGCGTTCCTGCGCGTCCAGCCACATTGTCTTTTATTGATTCCATAAAGGCTGGCCAATTACCTTCACTGCCTATAGTAACTGCGCCCATGCCCCCACCAACTCAATCACGATGCGTATACCACTTCCATCCAACCTACAATATCCAATCAAGGTTCACCAAGTCAATGCGACGCCAGGAACACGAGTGAAAATACACGATCCGCTGTTCACGTATAGCTATACGGTCATCGTGAAACAACAAGTGGGTCGTTACGATGATACGGAAGAGGAAGTCAAGAAGGAGTTCGATGCCTCTTTTGAGAGTCCAGTAGAAGGCGTTGTCGGAACCTGGCTGGTATGGAACGACGACCTCCTTCGTGGTCCTCGCGACGTCTGCGAAATCATCGAGGACTGCAAACACTCTGTTGTCTTCAATGGTATGTGTGCTGAGTGTGGGAAAGACTTGACATAGTATGTTTTCGACTGGCTTCGCGATAGAAGACAAAAAGACTGACCAGCAATCTAGCTCTGACTCGGTCGAGCGTTCCAACGCCACTGTGAAAGCTGCGCACGGCACCGACAAGCTGTTGATCAGCGGACAAGAGGCCTCGGAAGCTGACGAGGTGTCGAAGAAGCGTCTCTTATCGGCTCGCAAACTCTCCCTCGTTGTCGATCTTGATCAGACTATTATTCACGCTGCGGTCGACCCTACCATCGGAGAATGGCAGAAGGATCCTGAGAACCCCAACTTCGAAGCGCTGAAAGATGTACGTGCTTTTCAACTACAGGACGATGCTCAAGGTACAAGGAGTTGCTGGTACTACATCAAGTTACGACCCGGCCTCGAGCAATTTCTAGAGAGTGTCTCGGACAGGTATGAACTGCACATCTACACAATGGGCACAAGACAGTATGCTCAGCAGATAGCAAAGATTGTCGATCCTGACCGAAAATATTTCGAGGATCGTATCCTCAGTCGAGACGAAAGCGGCAGTATAGTAGCAAAGAACCTTACACGAATATTTCCCGTCGATACGAAGATGGTCGTTATCATTGACGACCGAGGTGATGTGTGGAAGTGGAGTCCTAATCTGGTCAGAGTAAATCCCTTCGACTTCTTCCTCGGTATAGGTGATATAAACTCTGACTTCTTGCCAAAGAAGCAAGAGATACCAAGCACGCCCCAGAACGGCGTTGAAGAGGCGGTCAAGAACGATACACAGACTCATTCCGCGCCGACTGACGAGGAATTGAAAACAAATGGTCACATCGCAACGCAGGAGACGCCAGGCACAGATACTTCGGCTCTACAGCAGGTTCTGTCAATGAGTGGCGACGAGGGCGCTACAGGAGAGATGACGAAATCCCAGGAAGAGACTATCGCGACTCAGCTCGAGGAGAAACCTTTGCTCAAGCTGCAACAGCAGTTGGATGAGAAAGACGGCACTGAAGATAGTGTCGGCTCTGTTCCTGCTATAGAGAGCCCAGAATCTGACTCCTCTGACTCCGATACGTCGACATCTGGAAAAGGTAAGCGCCACGCTATTCTGAGAAACGACGATGAGGAATTGGTCCACCTTGAGCGCAGTCTCAATGCTGTCCACGAGAAGTTCTTCGCCGAGTATGATCGCAAGCGTGGGCACGGTAGTGGTGGAAGAGTAGCTGCCTTGGCCGGAAAACGCAAAGAACCTTTACCCGAACAGGATGACTCCGCTACCCTGCGGAGCGTGCCAGATGTTAAGCAGATTATACCTGCAATGAAACGAAGGGTCATGGACGGCATCGTCATCGTCTTCAGCGGCGTCGTCCCTTTGAGTACCGATATTCACTCCGCTGACATTGCAATCTGGGCGCGAAGTTTTGGTGCCCGAGTTGCGGACAAAGTGTCCAAAGAGGTTACTCATGTCGTTGCCGCTCGTATTGGCACTTCTAAGGTCAAGACTGCGGTGAGGCGCGACATCCCAGTAGTCGGCACGCAATGGCTCATACACAGCTTTCAGAGATGGAAGAGACAGGACGAAGGCGCATACTTGATTAAGGACATCGGACAAAAAGAGCATGAAAGGGGACCATCGAGCGAGGTGGGCGACCCAGATCCAGACTTTCTTGGTGAGAAGCGACTCGGTGAACCGAATGACCATCTCTTGAGCTCGGAAGACGACGCTTCTGGTGCAAATGAAACAGATGATGACAAAGAAGATCGTTCTGCGAAACAGGAGCAAAACCTTGAGGTCGATCTACCAGAAGGTGATTTTGACTATGACCTAAATCACGATTCCAGTAGTCCTGTCGATTTGACACGCGATGAGTGGCAAGAGATGCAGGACGAATTGGCTGAATTCATGGGCAGCGATTTAGACTCGGAATCAGACGCAGAATCTGTACAATCCGATCGCTTGACGTCGAGGCCTGCGAAGAAGCGGTCAAGAGACGACATCGATAACGGTGATAGCGAGCATGATACTGAGAGCGATAGCGAAACCACAAATGGAGATCACAAGCGACACAAAGGCTCAAGGCACAGTGGCAGTTCCTTGAAAGCTGTGAGCAATGTCGAAGCACTTGAAAACAGCACTTCTACTGGGCATACTCAACAAGACGAGGATGACAATGATGACGACTTGGCGAGAGAACTGGAGCTGGAACTGGAAGCTGCTCAAGCTGAGGAGGATGCAGCAGCGCAGACTTAAATGTCACCGCACAGTGTGGTCAAGTGCTGTCTTTTTCACATTTAGCATGGTTGGTGAATCAATTTGCGTGCAAGCGTGGTGTTTGGGACAGGTTCAGTGTTTCATTTATCTACAAGCAACAATGTCGTCTGGACGAGGACTTTTGACATATGAGGCATTGGATATGAGCTTATAAGAGCTAGATAAAATCGTCTTTCCTTCATGAGAAGCTGCTCTGAAGAGGTGGTCAACCTCTCACTGCACGAGAACCAAGTGCTGCAGCTCTATCTGACAGTTTCGCTGTTCGCAGCTACGTCCGTGCACAATGAACAAGTGACTGGAGTGCACAATTCCACCATACACTTTGTTTTCATTGTTGAACTTTGGAATCATTTGGGATCATCGACTCATTGTCCGCTATCAACACTCGTTGCTCAGCATATCATGACTGAATGCAAACTAGCAGATCACAACACGTCGATCAGTCAATGGTCGAAACATAAGATCTCTATTGACTAACTAGTACGACGTCGTTCCTAACTTGAAGACACCAGTACAGATCACTTTTCCGACCACATACAGATCGAAAACTAGACGCACGCTCGAAATGTCTCTTCGTCGACCCCATCGCGACTCCTGGGAGCAGCAGGAGAGAAAGCGGATAGATCGTTCTTCCTCGCCTGCTACTAAGCAGGCAGCGTCATGGGTGCCAATTCGTCGCCTAACGCCATCGCCATTGCCATCGCCATTGCCATCGCCATTGCCATCGCCTTCGCCTTCACAGCAGCCACAGACACAGGCACAGACACAGACACAATCAATCGTGCTTCTATCAGCCGACAACGACGTCCGCCCAAAGACCATACACGGATATGTAGCACCTTATGTTGCCGATAGCCCAGATGAGGGCGATAGCGATACCGACGACTACCCTGAGCAGCTAGCGTTGACACCCACTGAGTCTCGTCAAGATTCCGTATCCCGGGGTACGAGCCCTGATCTAGCCGAACCACTGCCTACTGTACTTTCCTCTGATGAGCATGATCAACGTGATTGCAGCCCCAGCACGGAAGATCAAGACTACACCCTCCCACGTCTGGTCTACCAACCACCATCACTAAACCCTGACTCATCATCGCAGGTTGAAAACAACAACATTATACCCTCGATAGAGACAGATCCTCCGGCAACACTACACTCAAGCTGGTCCTCCACCACAGCCACACCATCTCTAGCTCGCCACGCCAGCCCAGCAGCAACAATGACACCAATCGAGCAACACGAGTTCGACATGCTGCATTCCACCGACTTCCCAGTCCAGTACCTCCGACCAGTCCCCGACTTTATCGTCCTAATGACGCAAGTCGCACCCGTGATAGGAGATCCCGGTTCCGCTTATACCCCCTTTGGACCTAAAGGTCCCGCGAAGCCGATCTTCGTGGATACGCAGACGATGTGGTTGAGACAGGCATATCCCGAGGACGGGCGGGACAGTGTTCTCAAGGAGGAGAGGGTGGGGACACGGAACGACCGGCTTAGGTGGGCGAGGAAGCCGAGGTCGCGGAACGAGTTGAGCAGTGGTGGACGTAATAGTAGGAGCACTGCGAGGGACTCTAGCTATGGGTCTGGTGGGATACCGTATGCTGATCCCGCTTCGTCTGTGAGAGCTAGCTGGAAGGGGAGGCATTGGAGTGTAAACCCGGACGCGAAGACACGACATTTGAGTTTTGAGGTGTTGGAGCGCAAGATCAGTCATGGTGAACTGCTTAAGCTGAATCTGAATGGCGATGCCTACAGAGACGCTATATTGATTGGTGGTGGCCCTCAGGATATCGGCCATAGTCTGGTCATTGACAGAAGCGGAGCGACCGAGAAAAGTCCCAGTCCAGACAACAACAAGCACCTGTCCGTACAAAGCCAGCAACCATCACTACTACCAAGCGACATATCCAGACCTCGCAGCACAGACACCAGCAGAAGCAGAAGCAGAGACCGCGCCCGCCATAGCAGCATGACAACCACAACCCTTCACGCATCGCGGATGTCCTCATCAGCCAGATATTCATCACACGCGACGACTCACAACTCACTCGCCACCACATCCGAAAACAACAACAAATACGACGATAAAGGTAGACGCTGGCGCGCACAGAATCTAGATAACTCATTTGGCACGGGACGTTACGGTATTGGCGGTATGATGCTTTGGAGGCTGGTTAAGGTTATTGCGAAGGTTGAGGATGGTGGGCTGGGGGTTCATGGGTTTGAGAGGCAGAGTCAGGAGCAAGCTGCTTGGTATTGTATGCCTGATCGGGCGATGGGAGGGTGGTTTTAGGCATATCTATGGATACTTGTCATGGAGGGAAGTGAGGTTACGATGTTTTACTACTGTCGAGTCAAGATATGGCGGGTGTCTGTGTTGCTACTCAACAGGAACATCGTGCGATAAGTTCATTCGCTTTCTCGATAGTACAGCAGATATCTTCATATACTTGATACTATCAGATTAGTACTACTGTAGAGCAGGATCCTCAACGTCGTTAATTGAGTCGCTGCACCTGTCTAATCTCATCACCATCTGGACCATTTCCCACCACAAAGCACGCTGATATCCTCGTTCCAAATATAAAACCCTCTTTGTTTGCATGGGAACAATACCTTGCTATCAAGGTAGAGACCTTGAACGTGATCTCTGTCCCTCTTTGTCACCCCCATTGCTTCGCCATAGTAGTCGAACGTTTCCTTTTCCTGGCTATACAAGGACTGACCAGGAATAGCTTATCTCGATCGCGTATTTAGAGTTAATGAAGTATAAGCTCCCCGTTATGGTATTCTCTCGCTACTGCTGCTATCGTGATCCAAAAACCTGAATTACATTCATTGCTTAGTATCCTACATATATCTTGGCTCCACCATCACCATATTCGTTTTCGTCGCTCACAGTTTCGACTTACCAAGATGGGATCATCTCAATCCAAACCAACCCGTCCTCAAAAGGGAGGACTAGCACGCTCAAACGCCAGACATGGCCGTCCAGCTCCAAACAAGAAACAACAACAGCAGCAGCAAAGATACGCTCCTCCTCCTCCTCCACCCAACAAGAACAAATCCCTACCACTACTTCCCAAACAACAACAACAACAACCAAGACTAAAACCCTCCAAAAGCCAATCTAACATGTCCGCCCTAGGATTCGGTGACATCGTAGCCGACCGCCAATACTATATGACCAAGCCGCTGCCACCCCTGCCTAATCAAAGACCCAAAGCCCTTACTAAAGCTCCCAGGAAAGCTCCTACCCCGACCCCTGTCCGAACATCAACCCCAACCCCAGAACAAAGCTTCTTCACCGGCAGCAAATCTCACAAATCCCGCAACCCCGACCCCTCCACCAACAACATCTTCCTCTGCGCCCCCAACTCCGGCATCCCCTCTCAAATCCCCGATTTCGCACTCAAGAAACAAGGCGTTTCAACCTGTCGCGCGTGCCGGAAGGCTGTCAATGCAGATACTGATTATTTGTTGTGGCATAATGTCGATAGTTGCAAGGCTGTGTATCATAATAGATGTGCGAAGCAGTGGTTGGTGAGGGAGTTTGAGAATCAGAGGAGTGGGTTGATGGCTAGGCCGAGGTGTTTGGGATGTGGTGGGTGGATGAATGTTAGGGTTGTAGGGGCTTCGAGGGGGTGTCCGATGGGGTTTGTGGCGTTTGGTGGGGGGAGGTGAGGGTTGGTGGTGGTTGTGGGAGAAGGGAAGGGGGAGGAGGAGAGAGAGGGAGAGAGTCCTGCCTGGTTGCACAGTAAGTTTTCGTGTGTGGTGAGTCTGACCTTTTTCTTTCTGTCGTCTGTTTGAGCTTTGACTTTGGCGTAATATGAGCAGGCCTTGTGCTGTTTTATCCACGTCCCAGCACATCGTTGAGTAGCATTTCTTTCTTGGGATTCAATGCATACTGTTCAGCCCAAGCATCTGTCCAGATTCAAGATGGCAGCTCGTCCAGATCCTCTATGAGTCTAAAGCTGCTGCTCTGAACAGAGACTCATGAGTAGAGCATCAAAGTGTGGAGGGAGATCGCAAAGACTTGATGCCTTTCGTCCATCGTTGTTACTGTCTCCTTACTCATCGCAGCATCTCCCTTAGTAGCCCATCACAGAGAGCTCGAACGAAATCCAAGTGACAAGTCGTTATTACCACTGCCAGTATCTGGTATAGGGCAGGCAGAATCAGGCAAGACGGTATCGTAGATGCACAAGTCCTCTGTTTTAGTCAAGGCTGAGTAGGATACGCAAACTTGGACGATGAACATGATATGCCTGTAAAGACCTGGTGAAGCTATCGTCAAACTCTATATTTAACAGGATCACAGGTGTGCTGCATATAATCAAGCTAGAGGGTACCTCTGTGTACGGGCCGAATTGTTCAAGTTATGTATGACACTTTAAGTACCGGTGCCAAGCCTGAACGTTTTCATTAGCCTCATCGTCTATAAAATGTACACAGCTAACAAGCATATAAAAGCTGCTGTACAACTCCTCCGATTTAGGTCTTCAACTAGGAGCAACGAGTAAGGAAATTATGTCAATTGACTAGAATTGTTTTCGATTGCACTACCTATTTCCAATCATCATCTTTACTGCTGGCATCAGCAAGGCTGTTCATAGCTATCCAAGCAGGTCTTTATCCGACCTTAGCCATCCTTCATGTTGTGAAAATGTTTTTTCCTTTGATCCAAATCCTTACTTGCGCCGACCATGCTCTTTTCGTTTTATTGTGTACAGCGATCACAAATCAATACACGGCTATTTGAAATTTAGCCAAACCACTTCTATTCGCTCGCTGAAACGATTCAATGTATGGTAAATATACAGCAGCAGGGGTATCGTCATTCTATGTGCAAGCTTCACTGTATATTCAGCTTTTCTTCATTCTTCATGATTTCATTCTGAGAAGATTGAATCAATCCTGCATTTAGTTAGCATGTCTTGATGGATTTAACGAAGAACGAATCATACCTCATCTGTTAACCTGTCCAAAAGCTGTATACTCAGGATCATGACAAGCAATCCTAGAGTCACCACAACCAGTAACCCAAATCCAAACCAACCTAAGACCATGGCACTTGTTCCTACGCCAGATCTCACACTTCCATTGCCCAGATCCTGTGCAACTTGACTCGCCGCCACTGCTGCCGTGTGCTGCCACATCACGCTCACTAAGACGAACACACTTGCAATGAAGATTGTTGCTAGTGCCACCTGTGATACTGCTCGTGATGGGAAAGGTTTGACTTCGTGCTCACTGCCATCCTCTGTCCTCGTCGTATGCCACCCTGGAAATGTTGCCAGTAGCAGAAAGGTCAGGAAAGCCAGGATGATGGCTATTATGATCAAGTATGGGAACACAATTGCGTCTTTGAATGTGTTGGCGACCCATATTAGGTTGAGCGGATCTTGATCGACGGTGACAAGATCCGCCAACGCTGTGGCATTCTGATTGCACATCCATGCTCCACCTCCTTCTTGTACGCAGATACCGAAGTAACCCACTCGAACGTTGAGGTTGGCATTTCCGACAATGTTGGCTATCGCCGTCGTGACTGAGGGATCAACTTGAACTGTAGAGAAGATTGCAGGATATTGTTGGTAATAGAGGGATATGAGGTAGATGTCGGGTATCAGGGGAGATGTGGAAGAGCATCCTGCTAGTAGTAAGGCTAGACGAGATAATTAGTATGAGCTTACTCTTGGGTTGACTAATGGTAAAC
The DNA here is from genome assembly GCF_036872675.1 of Lithohypha guttulata. Classification (NCBI taxonomy): domain Eukaryota; kingdom Fungi; phylum Ascomycota; class Eurotiomycetes; order Chaetothyriales; family Trichomeriaceae; genus Lithohypha; species Lithohypha guttulata. The sequence continues at coordinate 4,042,288 of NW_027042750.1, forward strand.
TTACACAGCAGGACGATGGCTATGGCGATGAATATCATGAGCACATGATGGTACCCTATCACTGGCACATATCTCCTCCATCCCGTAGCGAATGCAGGCATATCTTTGGTTTTCGTGGCACAGACCACGGGTCTTGTCGAGGCTCCTCAAGCTTTGACGATTGTCGTCCACAAGGGACGGAGGATATGGTGAACGACCAGCTCAGAAGGTGGTCCCAGCTGTACGGCGTGGAGGAGATAATTCGTGGCAAAGGGCTTCAGTCAATCTTGCACAGATGACAAGTTGTGCTTTGAAGTCGTTGTTGCAGCAAATCTCGAGATCTGTTTTCAAGTAAAGGCTTTCGATCAAATTGTCAGTATGTACACAGTAGTGCAGGAAAGATGAAAGGACAGGAAGGCGTAACTTGAGCTAAGTTTCCAATACAAGTCCTCCTTGACACTGGATTCGAGATCTTTCATTCGGTCAGCATTGTGGTGCTTTGGAAATGCGATGGCTGGCGATGCGCTTTTTCTCAAGAATTGAGATGGCAGGAGTTTTAGTCGGTCGCAGTTGCCAGTTGCCGGGACAAAGTCAACACGCTACCATTTACGTCTTAGCGTCAATCTACGTCATGCCTTTCCAGAGTCCACTCAAACTCCATAATCACGATCTTGGCCAGTCCAGAGGGCCTGGTACCTGAAGATCTGCACGGGCCGCGACGACTAACAGCCAATATTCTGGGGCAAAGTGCCAGCCATCCTCAGCGCATTGAGCCCAGATTGGTGCTGCCAACACAATGTATCATGACCCGAGATACATCCAATAACATGCAGATATCAGAGGAAGTGATTCGCGGTCATAGAATACGGAATATGTGCTACCAATACTCATTCATCATCATTTCTCATTATGGAGGCCACTTGCCAAACGCCAATACGTTATTAACAATGCTTGACACTGTCATCCAACAGTTGTGCTGTGCTTGCATGTCCAAAACTCCGTCATCAATACCCAGCATTGATGCGCTGCTCTCAAGTAAAAGAATGTTGTTCTATACTATGAAGCCAGAAATTGAAATTTCTTCAAGTTCAGACTGCTTACGGGCCTCTCCTCGACCTCAGAGATTTCGTCCTGACTGCTAAAAGGTATTGCATCTTCACTGCCTTCAACAGCAGTCGTTGAAAGTGAGTAGGCCATGTTCGATATTGGTGGTAAAGCACATAACGTTTGGAGCGCTTTATGCTGCCTCTCTGGCGATTGACATACAAAAGTCCTGGCTAGGGACTTGAAAGTGGTCACTGACCCATGTTGAAGGTCTTCCGTCTCGAGTTCACCTTCGAGCTCGAGATGTGTACGAGTTGGTGGAGGTACAAGCGAAGGACTCAGCGTCGCCAGTACGGAAGACTGCATCAATGGAGACTGTCCGGAAAATGTACGACTCATTCTTCGTGAGCTCGAGGCTGTACGTAACTGCTTTAGATTTTGCTCGAGAAGCTTCTCAAAAGCTTTGGGCTGTTCGTCTTTGCTGATCATAATCTCCTCACTTGTCTGGCTGTCACTCTGTGATTGAAGTTCCATTGCCTGAAGCTCTACCGTTCCATGACTTGACTGGGAGTCGAATTGTGAGTCCTGAGGCTTCGCAGGTGAAGATTGCGGAATTATTTCCTCCTCTTCTTCCTCCTCTCGACCAATGAGGGCCACACCTTCATCGACAGGCAGCTTCGGCAATTCTGGGTAGTCCACTGTTACCTTAGGTGGTTGCAAGACTTGCTGTTCCATCGCAGCAAAGATGTTTTCGACTGAATCGTCGGAAAACACATCGAACATTGGCTTTTGAGCCCTTTTGTCTCTCGTCTTCTTGCTAATTAATGGACTGTGCTCGTTTGTGCTGGAAGCGAAATATCGACTTTGCTTAATTTCCTTACAGGGGGAGACATCGTCCGATTCTGAGCACAATCTTTGCCGCTTGGCAGGTTTGTAAGTAGAGGGAGCTCCAGCTTTGGCAAGAAAAGACGATTTGTTGACACGAGCTGGGACTGGTGTTGAGCTTGAGGGAGGCAAGTCGGTGATAGTCCTTCGAAGAGGAGGAGCCGAACTCGCATATCGTGGTTCCCATGTGGCGTTGCGATTTCTCTCCAGTACCCTTTGCTGTGATGGAGACGGGGTCAGGCTGTTAGGATCCAGCTCAGCCAGAGGTCTCCTGGATGGCGGAAAGAAACTATCGATCGATCTCTTTGGCTTTAATCCTGGCGACCCCTCGTAGGTTCGCCTTCTGCTCTCTTGTAGTACTGCGCGTGATGTGAAGTTCTTGAGGTCTTTCACGCCCGAGACAAATGGTTCCTTTGTCTTCGGGTTGAGGTCGCCACATGCAACCCCAACAGCAATTTCGGGCTCTACAGAAGTCCCGATGTATGGCATTTCCTCTTCCTTAAGGTCAGGTGGTAAGTGGTTGAGAGTTACCACCCTGCCGAACTTAGGACAGAATACTCTGTGGTACAGAAAGGCACGTTCAGCATCCTGGAAGCTTGACAGATAGTCCTGTGGAACCACGTATTTTCCATTCAATGCCATTGCTCTGACAATTCTAGCAAGGTCTTTGTGTTTCTTGACAAGTTCGTGGCCCTTTCTGAGACCAATCCCACTCACGCTCGGTAGGTAATCGCAACCACTTAAGATTGCCATTCGTCTAAACATGGTGTCGGACCAGCCCGCGAAACTGATATCGCGGTTGAGGATAAAATCCGACCGATTTATCTCAATGCATGCACCATACTGATCCAATTTTGTAATCAACTTCCTTGCCCCAAAGACAAGGAGGTCCGAGTCTTCTGAGAGTATCCCGTCAATGATACCTTCCCTTTCCAGGTAGGTCAGTTGCGCGTCTGCCTCATAAGGCGCGACCAGAATCTGGACGTTCATGCGACGAAGCTCCTCGATCAGGGCGAAGGTCATCTGCGGTGTGACTGTGACGGCTTTTTGTAGCTCCTGGCAGGCTTGATCGTGTTTGCCCGAATGATACAAAGACATACCCAACTCTTTCGCCGCTTGACGTTCTTTCCTCCTCTTCGCGTTGGTGCCGCCCTTACTCGGTAGAGAGTCACCATCGAAAACCAGGTATGGAGTAATGCCGAAATCGAGGAGCATACGAACTCTGTTGACAACGAAGCTCACATATTGTGTAGTGGGCTTGTCCAGTGCAAGCTGCAGGGCGCAAGCGACAGCACCTCGATGCAGCCATCCGAAAGCATCGACTCCTAAAGTCTGTCCAGCATATGCTTTGAGCGAGGTGTGTTTGTGTATAGACTTCAGTAGGGGTAACAATCCACTAACACCCATGTTGGCGCCTTGCTTTTCAACAAGATGTTCTACCAACTGTTCCCCATCTGGGAAGCGCAGTCAGGGTATGGCGTTATAAAGAGAGACACATGTACGACGCAGTCTATGTGAGTGACGAGGGGAGAAATGTGCTCGAGTTGTCGTTCATGTCACGGGTATGGGGCGAGATGTGCTGGCGAGCAGCGGGTTGTCCTTGCATGGCCGGACGCGCTGGCCCAGAATGGGACGCGGCGCGTACCTTTTGTTGGGCCCACTCTAGACTCGGAAGGAATGCCAAGTCATGTGAATTTCGCTCTGATTTTCTGGCAGACTCTACGAGTACTATAGATATTTTCCATAACATTGCTGAATTTAAGCGCAATGGCACGGTCTTTGCACAAGGTGCAGAAGCAGATATCCAAGAAACATGGTGGCAAACCAACTGCGCTGCATGAAAACAGTCGTCATGCTCAAAGATTACGACAAGCAGGCGCAAGAGAGGACAAGCTCGCTAGAATTGCAACTGCTGCTGCGAGATCGAACCAGATCTACATCGATAGGGTAGCTTACTTTCAGGATGCTTTGGCAGAATCCACAGCACCACTATCAGAATCACAACTGCAGAACCTGGTCAAGGAATTCATAGGCCGTGACGATACAGAGTTGGCAGAACTCAGAGCCGCTCAGAGACCAGGTCGGCCTCGCAGCAAGGCGGAAGAGAACATTCAAAATCGTATCGACAATGAATCAAAGGAATTCAAAGCTGGTTTTTGGGCTCCAGATGTTACGACTGAAGACGGTCTCGAGCATCTGAAGCGCTGGGGTGGTTCGTGGGGCGGATTAAACACGCTCAAATTCTGCCGCGTCGTCAAAGACGGCGATATCCAGAAATCCTCATTCCCTCCAAAGTCATTGTCATGATTGAAGAGTGTTCGGCTTTTCACTGTTCGGCTCCAAAATTCGGTGCGGAGTAATTCCGGCCATGTTTGCAACCAATATCGAAACATATATTCAAGGCATGAGTGCCACCACCTCCATTTCACATCACTTTACATCCTTCGACAAACCTGTGTCTCGTGGAAAAGATTTTTGGGATCATCGTTTCGCGCCTTCCCCATTCTCCGATTGCTTAGCCCGCGCAATTTCACCATGAGTCCCGCCAAATACATAAAGAGGATTACACTATTCAAGGTGCCAAAGGAGGAAGACGTCGACGCTGCCATACAGAAGTACAAGACTTTGCGCGAAACAGCAGTAAAGGTATGATACTTAGCTCGGCAAAATTCGGCACAAGCTGACCAACTGCCCAGGACGGTGAGCCTTATATTCTGCACAATGAAGCTGGCAAGACAATCAATACATCAGAAGAGCGATCGAAAGGATTCACGCTATGTGGGCAGACCACCTTTGCAAGTCAGGCTGACGTTGATTACTACGACTCTCAATGCGGAGCGCACGCCGAGTTTAAAAAGTTCATTACACCACGTCGTACAGATGTGATGGTGGTGCATGTGCCGACCGAAGTACTCCCATAATCTGCTGAATAAGTCCGTATCATTACCACCACCGTTGGCTATCAGATACAGAATTGCGAGCCACTCAGATTCTCTGCAGGATCGTTACCAGCGTTCTGAGGGACAGCACGTTCAATGCCTGCATAATGAGGACCATGGGCCAACAGCTTCTGGTTGCACTGGGTTTTGCCTCTTTCTTCCTCTAGTGTTTTGAAAAAAAGTTGTGTCTCGCAGCGATAGGAGAATGTGTGAAGTAGCTACTGGCAATCGAGATATGCAAAGCCTTGTACGTGGAAACCGTGGTCTTTTACTGACGGTCGGATATGTTTTCCATGGTCGTGCGGCTGAAGTGCGGCAAATCATTTGATGCGACGCTAAAATTTCCAGAAAGGCTCGAGAGGATCGCGAGCCTGTTGCGTTGCATAATCTTCGTAGATATCGCATCACGATATATTGACTTCATCAACCACTTGACCAATCTTCTGTCGCTGATTCAATCTACAATCATAACCTCACATCAAAATGCTTGCATTACGATCAATTGCGCGAGCTATTCCAAGGACAGCGCTCAGGGCTGCTCCTGTCCGATCCGCCTCAAGATATACAGCCATCACCAGACCAAGCATATCACGATTCACACAGTGTAAAGCCTTTTCGACGACGAGGATATGGAGAGAACCAGCTGGTGACTGTAAGGATGAAAAGTCTTGCTAATGAACACGAGCGCTAATCATGCGCGACAGCTGATGCTGAACTTTCTGCCAAATTCGAACACGAGCGATCCATCGAGGAGCAGGAATCACCAAACTCCAATGCCATGCCTCAAGAGCTGCAAGATTACCTAGATGACTCCGAGTTCAAGGTATGCATTCAGTCCAAAGGCGACGAAAGAGCCATTTGCTAACATCGACCGCAGCTGACTGATCAACCCGGTACCGAGAACATTGTTCTCACCAAGCAGTTCGGCAATGAAACGTATGATACAGGCAAGCAACGATGTAAACAAGCTCAGTCACTGACCTACTTAGCATCTGCATTGAGTGCAGCATCGCCGACATGAACGCCCAGCAAGAAGCCGATCTAGACGACGACGTTTCCCTCGACGATGAATCAGATTTCGGTTCTGATGTTACCTCCGGTGGAAAGAGAACCATCAACCAGTCAAAAGGTGGCAAGATTGATGTTATGCCAGAAGATAGCCTTGCACCATCCGATCGCGACGCTGGCGCTGAACAGGAACAAAGCAGCTCTTTCCCACTGAACCTGAGCATTACTATTGACAAGGGTGCCATTGGTGCCACCAACGTTATTGCTCAGGCGCAAGACGGTCAGATCGATATCGAATATGTCCACTACTACCCACGCGCAGATCTGATTGATCCCAAGACCCACGAGGCAAGCAGAGAGGCTCAAGACGTGTATGGAGGACCGACTTTCCAATACCTCGACGGCGAGCTACAGCAAATGTACGACAATTACATTGGTGAGCGAGGTATCAACACACAGTTGGTCTGGTTCTTGACAAGATATGTCGACTACAAGGAGCAGCGCGAATATGTCCAATGGCTTGACAGTAAGTCCCTTACCCGATATCAATGAGCATTTACTAACAGTACGTTAGACATGAAGAAGTTCATTGACGCTTAAAATTTGTATCACTATAATTATCTCCGCTTCTAATCACTGGATTTGACGTTGAGCGAAACAAGTTTGTACAATAGACGACCAGCACGCGAGCTCACGGTCCCTTTGGGAAGACGAATGACTGAGTCAGGGCTCCATCGCCTTGCTGATCCACGGAATGGAAGGTCTTGTTAAGATAGTCCAGAAAAGTACGACTATAACGACAAGATAAGTGGCTCTGTTGCTGGCCTGGCACGTTTGTAGTGTCGAACTGCTCGTTGGTACAGTACAGGACCGCTCAAAATACGAAAGATTTCTCGCTATCTTTGGAAGACCTATATTTCCTGAAAATCTTATCTGCAAGCCTGGCCATATGCAATGCACGTCAAGCACTTACCATCGTGTTCTTGCGTATCTGCATCCGCATGTCGAAGATAATGGAGAAAGACCAAATAGCATCATGGTCGTAGCTGCTGTATGAAATCTACATCGCCTCGTATATATCTTCTGTTTTAATGCTAGTCTCTACAACATTTGCGGCTAGGACCCCTGCTCATATTAAGCGAAACCTGCCATCGTGTTCACGATACAGCCTACAGCAGTCAACACGTGACCGTTTCGGATTCCGCGCCTGCCATGGTGCACTTCCTGTCCCGACTAGTATACGTTTTGAGCACTGGTGAAAGTTTGAAACCGATCGTATACGCATGTCGTTGCCACGAGTCTTCTAGAAACCTAGGTAAATAACGACTCTGACCCAAAAACCCCACCACGTACGGGCACAAGTTACTCCGCCACTCCTACCAGTGCTCGAAAACCCTCTGCCTGCTCGACCTCGGTTTCATACACACCATATCTTGTCAGTGTCACACTGGAGATTCGTGTACGAAATACGCTCAGAAATACGAGGCCTTCCATGAGCTTGGGTATCTTCTTGCGACTGTCTTCGTCCGAAAGACTGGCAGCAATTAGCCAAGATGAGAGGCCTAATGTCTGACCACTTTGTAGCTTCTCCCAACTGTGACGCAGTCAAGAGGGGTATGTAATTAAGAAAACAGCTGAGCACATCGCATCACACATATCGATGTAACGACAACGTATTTTTGGGCAAGCCAAATGACCTACACGCCCAAGGTTGCAGTATATAGTTCATGTCTTCGTGCACTGTTCTCAACTTCGCCAGCACGATCAGCTCGCTAACAATTCTATATACCTGCCCAGTAAGTCGGTGAAGCGGCGGAATTAAGCTGAAACTCGACGTTGTTACTGATTTTCACATTCTGCTTCGACTACCTTTCGCAACTTCGAGAGACTAAAGAGGAGACGTCGTGCATAGCAACAAACTCCTTCAGAACAGCTAGTTGAGAAGCTCAGTAACATTCAAATCTCGCAACAGGCCGATCTCCTATCCAGCATGGTGCATTTAGTGCTTTTGCTGTTAGCAGCGCCTCCGGTCTACCTACTATACGCTTTCGTCGCATCATATTATCAAGCCTGGCGATATGAGCAGAGAGCGGCAGCTAAGGGTTGCAAGCGGGCTCCTATGCGACCCTACAAGTACCCTGGTGGTCTCGACATGATCGCACGCATTTTCCAGGCCGATGCACGCCATCAAATACCCAACGAGTTTGAACGTATATGCTTCCAGGAGATGCAAGGGAAGACAACGTTCGAACAATACTTGTTTGGTGGGCTTGTATTCTTTACGATCGACCCAGAGAACATTCAAGCCATCTTGGCCAAACAGTTCAACGACTTCGAACTCGGACCAAGTCGACGTGGAAACTTCTGGCCCTTCCTTGGAAATGGCATCTTCACTGCTGATGGTGCTGACTGGTCTCACGCACGGGCGATGCTACGACCACAATTTGCGAGAAATCTGGTGGCGGACCTTGAACTTGAGGAGAAGCACGTCGGGGATCTGCTCAAACATATACCAGTCAAGACATCGGATGGCTGGACAGATAACATTGACTTGCAACCTCTGTTCTTTCGGCTCACCCTAGACTCTGCCACCGAATTCCTCTTTTCTGAATCAGTACATTCCCAGATCACTGCTCTTCCTGCCTCGGCCAGAAACAACGAGAAACTATCTAACCCTACTGGACTGGATCTCATTGAAGTTGGCAAAGCCTTTGACAGAGCGACACACATGCTTGGAAAGAGAGCTCGCTTCGCAGAAAACTATTGGTTGTACAACCCAAAGCAATTCAAGACAGACTGCAAGCTCGTCCACAAGTTCGCTGACTTTTTTGTCCAACGAGCCTTGACCTCGGATCTCGAGAAGGCGGACACAGGCCGCTACGTCTTCTTGCACGAATTGGTAAAGGTTACTCGCGATCCGATTGAGCTTCGATCTCAACTACTGAACATCTTTCTGGCTGGGCGGGACACAACTGCTGGACTATTAGGCTGGGTATTTTGGGTTCTTGCTCGCCATCCAGACATCTTCCAGAAATTGCGAGAAACGGTCCTGAACGAGTTTGGCACATACGAGAAGCCCAGGAACATCACCTTCGAAAGTCTCAAAGCCTGTACTTACCTGCAGCACGTCATGAACGAGACTCTCCGTCTCTATCCCTCCGTGCCTCTAAACTCTCGTCGTGCGGTGCGAGATACAACCATTCCAGTCGGTGGTGGACCAGATGGAAAATCACCTATATTCGTGCCCAAGGGCACTCAAGTCGACTACGCCGTCCACGTCATGCATCGTCGCAAGGATATCTATGGTGAGGATGTGAATGAATTCAAGCCGAGCCGCTGGGTCGGTAAAAGGGTTGGGTGGGAGTATTTGCCCTTCAATGGCGGCCCTCGAATTTGTTTAGGTCAACAGTTTGCGTTGACGGAGGCTGGCTATGTGATTGTGCGATTGATGCAGAAGTACGATCGAATCGAGAACTTGAGCAGCGTGACGGAGGAAGATCCTTTGTATCAGTACAGCGTCACGACGGCACCTTGGGAGGTCAATGTGAGATTGCGTGAGGCGAGGAATTGAGCTTTGAAAGGTTGCGGAGTGCGAACAGCGGTTCGATATTGCTGCTACTGCTTTTAAGAAACAGTGTCTGCAGCGATCGAGGTGTGCAGAGGATCTATTCAAAGTATAGTCTTTCATCGTGCCGTCTTTCTGTGTGACTGTTAGGAAACATTGAGTCTGTGGGTGTAGCAACGTCAATGTATGTATCTGTGTTTGCAATCGCCCTTATGTATGATCATTTTCCAGCGTGAGGTACCATTATCCCGGCTCGTGTCATTTCCGCAACAGTCGCAGTATGTGCTTCCTCAACAGAAGATGCCTAGATAAAGATGCGCGAAATTGTACTTGGGGGTCGCAACAAACGAGCAAAGGCTGCGTATCAGTACCATGATCAACGTAATGTAAGGTATCCTATAGGCTTGTCGTATTGCTGGAGGATCCATGGAGGAATTGTGACAACAACTCCACTCAGCCCACAATGATTTGCTCAGGCTTGCTCTTCCGAGCAGCCATGATCCAGATAGAGTTGCCGGCTCAGACGTTTCTACTGTCGTACACAAACGGCCCAAATGTCCAGCAATAGGTGACGAAAGTTTGCCGAATTTCGGGGTCCAGACTGCACTACATCATCCGCATCAAACAGAACCGTCGCCATCACCGTTTTACCTTCTCTCTTTCTACACACTATCTACCGTCCTATCGTCACGACAAACCTACATCAATTCTTGCCAAAACCATTCAGTAGACCTTTTCTCGTCAAGTTGACGAACACCAGACAAAACTTCAACCAAGGAATAGCCGAAAAAGAAAAGCGCAGCTAAAACAATGTCTCGCCGTATCCTCACAAGCACCACTCCTCGCGCTCTATCAGCCTCCGTCAGACCGTCGACAAACTCTGTCATCACAAGAGCGCCACGTATCCTCGTCTCATCACAGCAACAACCCGCACAGAGAAGAAATTACCATGAAAAGGTCCTTGACCACTACTCGAACCCCCGCAATGTCGGTTCAATGAGCAAGAACGACGCAGATGTCGGTACCGGTCTAGTCGGCGCACCCGCTTGTGGCGATGTTATGAAACTGCAAATTCGAGTCGATCCAGACAGCAATACAATCAGTGACGTTAAGTTCAAGACTTTCGGCTGCGGTTCTGCTATCGCCTCGTCTTCATATCTTACAGAGCTGGTACGCGGCATGACGCTGGAGCAAGCTAGCAGAGTAAAGAACACCGAGATTGCTAAGGAGCTCTGCCTACCACCCGTCAAGTTGCATTGCAGTATGTTGGCGGAGGATGCGATCAAGAGTGCAATTAACAACTACTACACTAAGAACCCGAAGGCGAAGCAGACAGATTTGGGCATGAGCCAGGCTCAAGGTATGCCGAGGATTGAGATCGAGAAGGTTACGGCTACCACAGACACTGGGGCGAGTGCAGCTGCCTAGATGGTGCTTCATGAGGAGACGGATGAGCACGGATGGGATTTGTGTGAGTGGGATGAGGTCGAAAGTGATCTGGGCAGAATAGCGTTTTGCAGAGGCCGAGATCAAGTGTTATTGATCGAGCCTGAACAGCCCGGAATGAAGCAAGCTTTTTTTAAAAGACCTTAACAAAACCTACCTGTGCAAGGCAGAGCTTGTATACAGGTCATCATTCTACCTTCCGCTCTCTATCCCTGCGAAAAGGGTATGGAGTAACGGTATCAACGAAATTGATATCCCTGTTTTGGTTTTGATTAGTAGTGTACATTTTCTACATAGCCACCTATTTTCGAATAAAACACATGCCTAAATGCCAAAACCACAATGTAGCTTCAGATAAATTTTCTCCATTACTACTCATGATTACAACAAGTCCAGGCACCACCGGCTCAATCATTACCATGACATGGCATCGAGTGATCGCTTCATCCTGAAGCGCCCACTGTATCCTCCATATGTAGGAAGAAGTCGAGTGAAGACTTGGAACCACAATGATGGTCTTGCTCTCATAAACTTTGAGGAGCGAGGTAGGAGGCACGACGACATCGTGGCTGTTAGCCGTTATCTTGATCGTGGAATAGAACCGCTATTTGAAGACATCTTAATGAGCGCTTTTTGTGGAAGGATACAGCAATTGCTACGAGTCCCGTGATGAAGGCTCGAAGTGGTCAGAGCTTGAAGTGATCAAAGCGCAGATACGTTCAGGATGCGAATCGTGGTGAAGAGAAGATAATAGGTGTCCTGAAGGATGATGGTTGTGCAAGTCAAGCTGCTCTATAGCGACTCTAGTACAGCCGTCATCTATCTTGAATATCCGTCATGGACACCGCGACCTGAAAAGCTGTTGAACATTGCTAACAGGATATGCAGTGTCCTTCATGCTAGGTATCTGGAAGTATGCTCGCTCGCTTGAAGACATATATACGTGCTCTCGTAACTCGTCATGCAGCGATGTCGCTCAATAATCTACCATCATGTCTTCATCGACATCACCTGTGCTGAGACCAGGAACTTTCACCGGCACATTTCCCTTCTTTTCTTGGTCTCTGGCTTTCTTTGCTTTTTGCAGCCAGTCCAGATAGTCCTTGCTGACCTCAAGTTGGTGATCGTAGTTGGCAACGTGTCTAAGTAGGTCTTGAAGTTCTCTTGCTTTGACGGCAAGCTCCTGTTCGATCTGGGGCTCAGGTTTCTGAGCTGCTGAGGGTGGCAGAAATCGGACAGTGCCAAGACTGTCTCCTTCTGCAGAGGTAATTTCGGCCTTGAGGTCGCCTGTCGATATGAGTTCTTGGATATAGGCAAGGAAGCCTGGCATGTTTTCGGGTGTGGGCGAGACACGTCGTGCAAGCTCTTCGATTGGTAGAGCCGCAAAGATCTTGCCGAGACGAACCACGGAGAACTTGCTGAAGGCACGCAGGACTTCGCTCATGAGACCATAGTTGGCATCGTTGGTCCACTGGTCAAGGCCTTCTTGCACTTCAGCAGTCAGAGTATCGTAGTTGTTAGTCTTGAAAGCATCTGCGATGCATTCGTACGGCTTGGCTATCGTTCGCACATGCCTCAGTACGTTTGCGCTGATTGCCCTTGGTGGCTGCTGGCTCTCGCCGTCAATGATAAGACAGAGCAGAACCCATCTCCTGTAAGCCTCGACCATGAGCATGCTTGCCGCATTCTGCTGTGTTGGTGTGGCAAGAACGACCTCTAGAAAAGCTTTTGCCTTTCTCCATTGCGATGAACCAATATAGCACAAAGCCCCCAATAGATAGTATTCGAGGTATGTTCTATATGTGATCCTGCCAGACAGACCACTTTGTGGGTTGATGTAGGCTAGGCTAGACTCATGAGCCGAGCAGAAGTTCTTGGCCAATCTCTTTTCCAAGGGTTTCATAGATTCTGACGTGGGAACGTGATATATTGGTCGATCGAGAATTGAGGCTGCGTCTACGTATGCTCGTGTATACGAACATGCTTGGACGAAGTAGTAGTGGGTGACAGTCAGGGTTGACGAGGTAGGGTCAAGTCCAAGTATGACGCTGTGCAATACTTGTATAGCTGGCACAAAATTTGACGATTGTTCTGCGCCATAGTATACCACCTCGACGATCCTGCTTAGCTGGTGTCCAACATATCTAATCTGTATGGGGTCAAAGTTGAGAAGGCCTTCTGTGATCACGGCCCACGCTTTTCCTCCAGGCAACAAAGCTGGATGTACTGATCTGGACGTTGGCTTGTTGGAGGGAGACAAGATCTCGAGTAGGCCATGCAGGAGGTAGAAGTATGGTATCGTCAATGTGGATGCGTCAAGTTGTTCGAGCACCTGTACACGAAATGTTAGTATGAGCGCTTTGATCACAGTTCATATGTCGTACTTCTAAGATCTTGTTCGCATCATTCATCTGGATCTTTTTCAAAGCTTGTAAAACATCTCTGGCGACCCCATCGTATTCATCCTCGTCGGTTGCGAGTAGTACTGGGTTCAGCTGTGAAGCATTGGCTAATATGGTATCCATGATTAACTGCTGCTGCCCCTGCTATTCCACTTCTAGTGCTTGGTGATCATTCGGCAAATCTCATCATGTGAAGTTTTCTGAGATCGAGTTTGGATGTCGACTGGTTGATCTGATTGAGAACGTACCGCATGTGTATTGCAACAGACTGCTCGACCAAAGTGAATGATTATCTGCACATGGGGCTACAGGCGCGTCGGTTGTTTGCTGCCTGAAGGTGACGCGATTTTCAGGGCCATGAACCGCAGACATGCGTTACTGACCATGGAGAATTGTTGGTGCCTGGTGCCTGAATGTTTGTGGCATGTCGCTGCCAGCGGGCTCGAAAACTGAATTATCCTGTCGCAGGCCAAAGACATTGACATCCATACACCAATTGAAGTTTGCTACGATACGGCGAAGATGGCAGCATTCGGTGGACAGACACCTACTATAGTGGTCCTTAAGGAAGGCACAGACGACTCACAAGGCAAGGGCCAGGTCATAAGCAATATCAACGCCTGCCTGGCTGTACAGAGCACCATTAAATCAACCCTCGGTCCATATGGTGGTGATTTACTGCTTGTCGATGGCAATGGTAGACAGACTATCACCAATGATGGTGCGACCGTTATGAAACTCCTCGATATCGTCCATCCAGCTGCCAAAATTCTTACGGACATTGCACGATCGCAGGATGCAGAAGTGGGCGATGGTACAACATCTGTGGTAGTACTAGCAGGTGAAATCTTAAAAGAGATCAAGGACCATGTGGAGAGTGGGGCGAGCACACAGACTATCATTAAAGGTCTCAGGAGGGCTGGTCAGATGGCAGTCAATAAGGTCAAGGAAATCTCAGTGAGCATGTCTGAGGGTAGCGAATACGAGACATTACGCAAGTTGGCTGCAACAGCTATGAGCAGCAAGTTGATACATCGAAACGCGGATTTCTTCACAAAGAGTGAGTAGTGAATCTTCAGTGACGGAGCATGACTAACACAGAGAACAGTGGTTGTTGACGCTGTCATGTCGCTTGACCAAGAAGACCTCAACGAGAAGCTGATAGGTATGAAGAAGATCCCTGGTGGCGCTTTACAAGATTCCATGTTCGTCGGGGGAGTCGCGTTCAAAAAGACATTCTCCTATGCTGGTTTCGAACAGCAACCGAAGAGCTTCAAAGATCCCAAAATCGTCTGCCTAAACGTCGAGCTTGAGTTGAAGGCAGAGAAGGACAACGCAGAAGTAAGAGTAGATCAAGTCTCAGAGTATCAGGCTATTGTCGATGCCGAATGGCAGATCATCTTCAACAAGCTGGAAGCATTATACAAAACAGGTGCAAAGGTTGTTCTTAGCAGATTACCCATTGGTGATTTAGCTACCCAATACTTCGCCGACAGAGACGTCTTCTGCGCAGGAAGAGTATCCTCTGATGACCTTGAGCGAGTATGTCAAGCGACAGGAGCAGCTACACAATCGACATGTACAGACATCAAGCCTGAGCATTTAGGCACTTGCGGCGACTTTGAGGAGCGACAGATTGGAGGCGAACGATTCAACATCTTCAGCGATTGCCCACAAGCCAGAACCTGCACCTTGATCTTGAGAGGTGGCGCTGAACAATTCATTGCAGAGGCTGAGAGGAGTTTACACGATGCCATCATGATCGTCAAGCGCGCCATCAAGAACAAGACAATAGTGGCAGGTGGTGGTGCTACTGAAATGGAAATCTCGAGCTATCTTCACAGACATGCCGACAAGAACGTGCCTTCCAAACAGCAAGCAATTGTCAAAGCATTTGCGAAAGCACTCGAGATAATACCTAGACAGCTATGCGACAACGCAGGTTTTGACTCGACCGACATCCTGAACCGTCTGCGGGTTGAGCACAGAAAAGGCAACATTTGGGCAGGAGTTGATTTCGACCACGAAGGTGTGCGCAACAATATGGATGCATTCGTGTGGGAACCCGCACTGGTCAAGGTCAATGCTATCCAAGCAGCTGTAGAGGCTGCCTGTTTGATCCTGAGTGTTGATGAAACGATCAAGAACGAGCAAAGTGAGGCGCCTCAAGGGCCACAACGAGGTCTACCTCCTGGCGCGGCTCAAAGGGCGCTAAGAGGACGTGGTAGGGGTATGCCTCGACGATGATATCGCAAAAGAGCAGGAGTAGGCGGAGGTCAAAAGTGCATTGATTTAGCGTGCATCTTCTCGGAGTCTTTTGCCGCAGGTTTGATCGGCACGGTCCACGATACAGTGTCTAGAATATAGGTGCGATAACAATAAAGTGATGAGGGATTCGGCGAATCCGTAGGTCTCGTCCTGCACAGGCTCCTGTGGCCTTCATTACATGGGTTGAAAATGCACAACAACCTGACATGAACACCTGTGACCATCAACATCAACGATTGTTATGGCTTGCGTCAATCACCTCTCGCTGTGACGAAAGACGAAAACAGACCAATGCAGGGGCAAGCTGTAGTCTCGACTCGCCTGTGGTAGCGTGCAATCTCGAATGCCTGGTCGCCAGCAAAGAGGATACCCAATGGGAGGGCAAGGACTTGTAAGAAGTAGCCATTCCGGAAGGCTGGACTTGTCACCTTGTCGTTGAACACGGTTGGAGAGGGACAGCAGGATGACAATTACTAGCAGGCATCGCAGGGATGTCTTTGTTTGTGGTGGTTTGTTGTTGATTCATACAGCAAGCATATCTCGCACCAGGTCCTGGTACAAGGTGACGTGAGTGAAGAGGAAGAGACCATTGACGATAGCTCTTCTCGGCATTTATCTCAAAGAGGAATGCTCATGCATGTACTGGGTATGTGCGCTTGCCATGAGGTAGCAGGGCGCTGCGGGAAGGAAGTGGACTGCAAGTGCGGAAGCTGAAGTAGTCAAGGGCACTAACTAGTACTGTGGTCTAGCAAGGCCCACACGGGTGATGTCTGTAAGAGTAAAGGACTTTTTGTATGACTGTAGTAGTAGTAGTAACAACCACTTGCATCGTTTCAACAAAATCGATCTGGAGAGAGAGGCTTTCCATGGCTGCCTGAAGCACTAACAATGTTGTTTCATGTCTACTTGTATGGATTCATCTGGCTCTATCGCCGAGCCGTGGTCTACGATGAAGCATGAAGCCGCGTCGTCAGCTTTCAAGCACTCACTTGTGCATTCAGCTTGCCAATGTTTTCCGAACCCTGTTTGAACTCAATGTGTGTGTGTGTGTCCCCACAAACGAGCGTTAGGCTGTGTTCATGAACGGCTATGTTCTTCGAATTTAGATTCACCTTTGACAATTTCCCGAATTTAGAGCAGTGAACTAATGTGCAAGAACTTGAATATTGATCCCCTTCGTCTTGTAAAACATATACAGCCCCCAGTCAACCAGAACCTTCAGGCTACAGCGCAACCATTTAGTTAGCGAGGATTAGCTTCATCGAATTCCTTGTCACATCCAAGCCGAGGGGTCTCGCGGGCTGGACGGGCGCTTGGGCCAATAGGGGTCCACACCTGATCGCTTCTCATTTTCCGCTCGGGTCACATATTGTTGTCAGCCTGACTCACTGTTAGAGCACCATCCTATCGAAGTGCAACATCCAACACCAACAGAGTCTTTGACAGCCATCATCATCTGAAGACATCGAAACACGAGATATGTCGTACTACCCGGGTCAAGGAGGCTATGGCGCGCAACAACATTCCTACGGCCCTCCTCAGTCGTACTCTCCACAACCACAATATCAGCAGTATAATCAAGGATACCCACCACAACAATCATATGGCTACCCGCCACAGCAACAGAACTACGGTCCCCAGAGCTACAACGCTCCGCCGCCGCAGATAACGCCTTATGGATACAACAACCCTCCACCTCAATCGCAAGGAGGCTATGGTTATGGCGGCCCACCTCCTCCACAGCCAAATGGATATCCTGGTCCACGACCTGGCATGCCGAGTGTATACAACGCGAACGGCAACCCTCCGCCCCCTCCTACAGCTCCTCAGGCCTTCGGACACGGCGCTCCAAGTCAATACCAATTCCAGTACTCGAACTGGTAAGCCTCGTTCCATTTTCAGATTGCCGAACTCAGCTAACGATATCACAGCACGGGAAAGAGGAAAGCATTGTTGATCGGTATCAACTATTTCGGACAAAGAGGGCAGCTTCGCGGATGTATCAACGATGTGAAGAACATGTCCACCTACCTCAACCAAAACTTCGGCTACGCAAGAGAAGACATGGTGATCCTTACCGATGACCAACAGAACGAAATGTCCCAGCCGAAGAAGCGAAACATCCTCAGAGCCATGCACTGGCTCGTAAAAGATGCACAACCTAATGACTCTCTGTTTTTCCATTACAGTGGTCATGGTGGACAGACGCCTGACTTGGATGGCGATGAGGAGGACGGCTACGATGAAGTCATATACCCAGTCGATTTCCGTACCGAAGGTCACATAGTAGACGATGAGATGCACAGGATCATGGTCAAGCCACTGAAGCCGGGCGTTCGCCTTACTGCGATATTCGATTCATGCCACTCTGGCTCCGCTCTCGATCTTCCATACCTCTACTCAACACAAGGTGTGCTCAAAGAGCCAAACCTGGCCAAGGAGGCGGGTCAAGGACTGTTGTCCATCGTCTCATCCTACGCTCGTGGCGACCTTGGTGGTATGGCTTCTACTGCTATGGGGCTGTTCAAGAAGGCGACAACCGGTAGTGCACAATACGAGCGAGCCAAGCAAACAAAGACAAGTCCTGCCGATGTGATCATGTGGTCGGGTAGCAAAGATGAGCAAACTTCGCAGGATGCAGTCATTTCAGGAGAAGCAACAGGCGCAATGAGCTGGGCTTTCGTCAATGCTCTGAAGAAGAATCCACATCAGGTGAGTAGCTTGCATTTTGTTCAGAGTGGTCTCACTCAGCTATTCCCCCGTTTCTTGATAGTGCTGATACTGACCTTGTCTCAGAGCTATGTACAGCTCCTCAACAGCATTCGTGATGAGCTATCAACCAAGTATAGTCAAAAGCCTCAGTTGAGCTGCAGTCATCCTTTAAGTGAGTGATTGTCTCTATTGGCGAGATTGATGCTAAGTGTTCCTCTACAGATACGGATATATTGTACGTCATGTAATGGAGAAATAGTGTTGATACAACTGCTTGTCTCACATAAAATCTGCTTGTATATTGAACGTTGGATAATGAACAACAGCGACTTGCATGTTTAGGAATTAGTATTGATAGCCTTTGGCGACCTAGAAGCGCATGAAGCAGGACGCGAAAACGAAGCTGTATCGTTAATACGTTGAACGACATGCTCTTCTCCTCGTCTCAAGATTATCTAATACCTGCCTCGTATATGTCTTGGAAGTCTTGAATGATGCCGTACTCCCTTATTCCGAAATCGGCCTATAATTCGGAACACTTCAATGCCGACGCCCGACTCATACTCGTCGCCAATCCTTCGCAGACACGAAAGCTATACGTTGGTCAGGTCCTGAAGGGGATACGATACGAGTACACTCGGGCCCGCATGTGAAGAATGCAGGGTGTCTAACGGTCCTGTCGTTAGTGAGGTTGGTAATGCCAGGGTTGCCATGCTCTTTATGCATGATCGGCCTTGCACCGTTGAGATGCGAATTGATCCTATATATTTTGCTCCAATTAAGCCGTGCTGAGCCTGAACGAAGAGTGTGAGCTCAAGCAGTCATATATTGTGTTACTGGATAGTCAGGTCCAACAGCATGCATGCTTTTGAATAGGCAGGTCGATCGGAATTAACATCGAGGTCGGGTCGTCCCGGTTTGCTCCTGGGTCAGTCCCAGCTTGATGATTGACAGGAGACTGACTCGTCAGAGACGAGGAAAGCACACGACCAGCGAGCAATGCCACTGGAAATGCCACTTTGCTGACCATCAATCCCATGTGCCTACCGAACAGAGTTTAAGCTTTCAGCGCGGCTCTCTTATTAGCTTACCCGTCGACTGTCATCGGCCGTGTCGCGATTGGCTGCAATCACGAAGCGGTGAAGTGATCATTCGTCAATCGAGTCCCTTTGGAATTTGGGATCCAATCGTCATGCTCATCAAAATATGCTGCCCTGTAAATGACGACGAGAAAGTACAACGACTATTTACAAGGCAAGCACAGCGACGCGCTTGACCGGCACTTGGGTCGCAATGTTTCGGAATTTCATATATTCAGCTTGGTGAGTGTGGGAAGGGTCTGGAATTTGTTTGTGCTCTGTGAATTGTTGTGCTGCGGTTTTTTAGTCAGAGCGTCGGGAAGCTTTTTGCACTACTTTGTTCGACTTTCGGCCTTCCCGCGGTAATCAAACGAGATTGTTGTTTGCAGAAAACTTGTCTTGTAACTTCGCCAGAGACATCCTGAGTTACTGCTACACCAATCGACACTTCTCAGCCTGTCACCGAATTGACAGCCTTCGTTAAGACGCCCTCACGATCGCGAATGGTTTTCGTCCATCTATATAGGCTTTGGCAAGCATGGATGTTTGCTGTGGTGCCAGGTTGATGAAATTTGCAGCGCGGTACCAGCATTGAATTGCTTTCTAAAGGTTCAGCCAGGGTGGTTTCGAGATGGACTTCACGGTACGGCCTCGCGACAGCAGAGTCGACGAAACATGCAGCTGATGTTGAAGATACGCAGATCGCGCTCACCCATTTTTGTGAGGTCCATGGGCCAAAGTCGGTTCTGTGCAGTCAAGTGCTACCTCTAGAATGCGCAAAATGCGATCCAGCAGTACCTCAGCGCCACCAGTCGACAGTCGAGTCCTTTGAAAGCCCCACGCCCCGGAATCAGGCTGCGCCCTACATACCCGAGGACGAGCACGCTAAGCTCCCTCGCGATTCACCGAGCGACGTCGGTCCGTCGTCGCCAACTCAGAACATCGAACAACATCCGTGGTTTCGACACGATGATTATACGAAGGAGCTAAGAAGATTTCCCTACGGTAGGGCTCATGGTGAGACGTGCGCCAGCTGTACCTTTACGGTGCCACAGAAGGTCGCTGCCAGATTACCAGAAGGAGCACCTGGAAGTTTGCCGAAAGAAGGAGGCAAATCGGTTCACGGTGCCCCAGTACTGCGCTCGCGAGAATTCATCTGCTTGGGCAAACATAGAAGAAGGCACGGCCAAGTACAACCGGGCTCAAGTCAAGAATCGCAATCTTCCTCGCTCAGCTCTTCAGGTTCCACCGTCTCTCATACCAACTGTCATGATCATACACTAACATATCTGACATCAAAAAGTCCAGATGATCCGGAGAACTACGCGCAGTTACGCACTGCTATTATCAGGGCGCTTTCTTGCGAAGTTCTGCCGAGAGGCATGCCAGAAGGGCCATTCTGCTTCGGTGATTCTAGCACAGGCTACACAATTGCATATGTCTTTCGCCTTCCTGATCCCAAAGCTCGTGGGCGCAGGAGAACATACGCATTCGTCGCTCTGGCTGGCAAGGACGCATATAATGCTTTCAAGGCCTGTCCCATGCTCTGGAGTGCTTTCGCAACCATGTCCAGGACGATCGAAGACTTGGCTCAAAAAGCTCAAGACGAACAGGAATTGCGACAACAGAAACAGAGAGATGAGCAAAGCTCTACAGATACCAACAAGGGTTATACAGAAATCTCTTCTTTTTTGACACAAAGACCTAGAGATCCAGACGGTCAACCACGGCGAGCTGGCCAGACTCAACCGAGAAGTCTTGCCGAGATACTGGGCAAAGAGGACATCTTTCTCCTCCTTCATCACCATTTCGTCCAATTGCTGAGGTGTCTGGGAGATAAGTTTGGGGGGCTACCTCTTGCACAGCGGAAAGATAGCCTCCAAACCGGGACATCGCCCCAACTACAAATGACGAGCCCCAACAAGCGTGGAAGAGTAAGCTCAGACATGCTGGCTAACCTCAGCCTGGACGATCAGCCACCAATACAACCAGATCGACCTGCGCATGCCAGCCATTCTAGCGTAACACCTAGCACAGAACCCGCAAGGTCTGTCGCAAGCACTGAGAGTACCGTGCACCCGGCTGAAACTACACAGACATCCGATCTCTCCAAGGCAGCTCCAGCCACCACGACACAATCACCAGTGACGAGAAACAACCAATGTGGTGCATCCGTCAGTGTCGACCATGCACAGCAGCGACGAGTTGCTGTTTAACCTCTTTTTCACCAACGACGTTATGAGACGACACGTATCACTAATACCCATGGGCGGTTCTTTTGAGATTAATAGCTGCTTTGATAGATCAGCGGCTGCGGACTGGGGGATAGACTCTTTTACGAAGATTAGCGAGTGTTAGGAGTGGGTGGTTGAATGAATATTATAGATGGATGCAAGTTATTGAGCGAGCGAGTCAGCGATCGAGCAAGCATTATTGGATGTCGAAGGATGTTGTCGTGATCATAAGTGTACTGCCATCGATGTGATGAATGATCATTGTCGTATCGTCTAATGAGTGTGGTGAAGTACACGCGCAGAATTTATTCAAAATGCATTTCGGATCTTGTGCCCACATTACGTGTTATTGCCTTAAATGGTCACTATACGCTTACCATGTCCAGCAACTTTGTACGTTTCATTTTTCAGACAATCGAAATCCATCTCTGATGCTTCTGTATGGTCTCGTCTTGCATTGCTCATTTGTTCATATTGCTGGCTAGTGATAGCCACTGAAGACCGACTATTCAGGCGACGGACATCAACAACGACTGCACGAGGAAGCAAATCCAGAGACGAAGCGAGGCGAACTGCGATTAATTTTACGACGCGTGCTTACGTACTCGCTCTAAACCCCTACTTTGCTAACCTGTAGTACCTAATTTCACCAACTCAGCCAAGAAATCCTCTCCATTCACCAGTTCCGTAGAACCATAAATCACCCTTCTTGCCTTGGCAGAACCAGCGGCGGCAGTGCTAGATTGCCCACTCGTCCGCTTCACCCACTCCTGCAAATTACCGTATTCATCCATACTGCCACCCCCAACAGTGAAGACGATGGCTTCGGAGTAGCCCTGCCTCTTCTGCCCGAATGATGGAGTGGTATGCGCTGTCGTTTGGGATCCGGTCGTGGCTGGTCCGCCAGTTGTGCCTCTTGCATGTGCGGAACGGGGGTCGAAGTATAGGTAGTTTTCTGTTTTGGCGATGGCTGAGGATGAGGCGGCTGGTGGATCCATTATTGATTCGACGATTTTAGTTACTGTGAGGTCTCGGTTTGCTGGCAGGAAGTTTTTGACGCCACTGACGAGGGATTCGAGTTGAGCCGGGACTGCGCTGCCTAGGCCTGTGGCTGCCAGGTTCTTGGTGAGGTTCTTGCCTAGAGAGGCAAGTCCACCAAAGGGAGATGAAGATTGTTGGGTGACGGTCGGCTGGGAAGTCAGCATCATGGTACCACGAGTCTCGAAGCGGACATTGGATATATGCCGTATTGCTGCGACTGCGTCTCCTACACCTGCGCTTACCAGCGCATGCTCAAATTCAACTAGTTCTGATTTCGTCGGCTCCTTGTCAACGGACAGATACCATATGATAAATACTCTCAGCTTGTCAAGTGGATTGTTCCCTTTTTCTGATGAATTTATCAATTCTAGCATTTGCGCAGGTGTCTGTTTGGTGATAGCTTCTTCGAGCTCATAAAGTTCATCTAGTTTCCGATTCTTGATGCCTTGCAGGAGTGCTGTTGCAATGGTCATGTGCATGTCGAGTATTCCCTTTCTCTCCCTGAGCTCCGGAAGGAGTGTAATTGCTGCCTTCAGGTGTTGAGCAGATGCTGCACCTGTATCGTCGATATCGTCAATGTTGGAAACACCCGTCTGTTTCGTGACATTTTCCGCATCAGTCTTGTACTTTGAGAGCTCTTTATCAATGTCCTCTGCAACATTAGGAAATGGTTGGCCAGCATTTCGAGCCCAGAAAAAGTCACCCGCGCTCAGATCGTAGGCTTTAGGTTTTGCATTCGGATTCTGCTCGTCCGCTGTATTGACAGTGATCCGATTGAGCTGCATTTTGAGCACGTCATGTACCAGGGACTGATATGTCCAAGAATGTGAGAGCATAGGCACTAGATCAATGTTGCGATCCAGAATCAGCAACACTGGTCGTGATGGACTGGCGTAAGCACTTTGCTGTCCTCTTTGACCAGGTGAAAAGAGATTGTCTTTCGAATTCAACACATGATCCCGCAGCTTGCGGTCCAGCTTCGTGGCTATAGCTTTTGCGAGCTCTGATTGAGGACACCGTATGATGGGCACCGAGCCCATGGTCACTGCCACGCTAAACAGACCGCTCACAATCCGTTCGACTGCCGACTCTATGGTAGCCTCTTCCACTTTTGCGCTACTGAAAGTGTAGTATGCCTCTTTACCCATACCCAAGCTGAAAAGATCTGGCTCTGCCACAATGAAGTTCAGGTACTGATCATAAACCTGCGCGATGTGCTCCGCGGTATTTGTTGAAGCGATCTGGGCTGCTAAGTCTTCCAGCAACGGTCTAGAGACGGAGGAGATGAAGTTGACGTAGGCAGGAGAGTATAAACCCCTTGCAAGGTCAGAACATATCAGCTGAATGTTGACTGCTGTTGGTTCGACCAGATATAAGACTGGCACGTCGGGTATAGGATATCGAGGATTGTTGATGTTTCTGCGTTTCGTTAGCCAGCTCTGCTCTATGCCAGACACGGTACTGACAGATGTATTGTAACTCCATGCGCTCTAAGGTCATTGACTTTGAGTACACTGCTAATGACATTCATTCCCAAGTTGTCGAACACCAAGACCTTCCATATAGGGTCCCCATTCTCGTCCAACAAAGGAACCGTGGTCTTGCTGTCCCCAAATGTCCCGTCATTTTCACTTGATTCATGGTTGAGATTCAGTATTCGCTCGATAGAGGCTGAGATCGGTCAGCGAGGCCGATCGGTTGTCGTGAGGAGCAGACTGACCGATTTGGCGATCTCTTAGTGTTTGCTTGGTCGCCATCTTGTGGCAGGAAGTGAAGGCTCTACCCTCCACTCATGAGCGCATAAACGACCAGCTCTCTTTCTGTATACGCTCTAGCGGTAGTGTTACACGTTTGGTGATGCAGATTGAGAGTGTAGAATTTGTCTGCAGAGTGTCTTCGAGTCGCAATCTGTCCTTTCCATGTTCACTCGGCCCTGCCAAATGTTTTAGGTGCACCTTGCACAATGCACACGATTATGACGCCTATTGCGCCCATTGCGATGGTAACCGCAAGGGCAATTCCGCGTTTGGGGCGAGGCTGCAGACCCTGAGAGTCAGGCTTGGCAAGCATCCTCAGGCTCGTCGCTGCTCGCTTCGCAACTTCTTCCCTCAAAAGAATTGGCACGTCGTCCTTCATTCATCTACACAACCATTCATCCTGTTTCGATATCGTCTCAACCTCAGTAATTGTCTTCACCCTCAAGCGTGACGTGTAATTTGTGTCATTATAGGACGCGCATATCACGATCTGAAGAGGTCTGAACCCATTGCAGTTGACGTGATACTGGCACGTTTTCTCAGCGCGTCTCTCATCTTTGCACTGAACTGTTCAAAGGACTTGCCTTAGCACAGGTTTATTGAGAACCAGTATCATTCAGTTTCGTGTTGTATATTACTGTCAGTGGACGGTGGCTTGTTAAGCGACTCTGTTACATTAATATCAAACGGTCAAGGCAATCGTCTGGCAGGATTTGGTGTGGCTTATTTCTACGTCTAATCACTCTGTTGCAAGCAGCATTCACTGTTGCTATCGACCGCTCAGCGAGAGAGGCCTTCAAAGTCCCTATTGACCTTACATTTGTCCCTCAAGAGTCTTCATTGAAGCCGGATGTGGTCGTTGTCACGTCAGCCTGCGTCTCCTTCTTAGAAGTGCTGAGCGCGAAGAGATTGTGGTGGCAAATCCTGGCCTGCGCTTCCGTCGGCTCCAACTTTTGGCTTTCATAATTCAGCCACATCCCTGATCTTACACGTGATCAACGAGTCCTCTTCCCTATTCAACATGGACCCTGCTACTGGGTCATACATGCAATACAATAATGATAACGATGCTGATTTGAGCTCGTTTTTCCATGGTCTTGAACAATATGCTACTCCCGATATTTCTTCCTCGACCCAATTCGATCCTGCTCTATTTGCCGAGGATAGCTTGGCGCCTTTCTCGAACCAGCAAAACCAGCAGAACCAGACCTCGCAAGCAACAACAAATCCGAATTTCAACCAGGCTCAGAGACAAACGCAATCACACAGTCCGGCTCTTCCACAGTTCAAACCGAGTCGGAGCAACACATTATCACCAGCTCAATATGGTCAGAATGTCTATAATGCCCAAGCCATGGGACAATCTTTCGACCCTCAACTGCTCGCGAGACCGACGCCGTCCCCCGGACCATTCGACCAATACTCTTACGCACCGCAACAGATGAACTATGGTCAATCCCAGTTCGACTACCGCTTCAACAGCTTTCAACCACAGCGGCAGGCATCGGCACCCCAACAGGCGTTTCACCCCCAAGTTGGGCAACATGCACAACACTTTATGAATGGATCACGATCTTCGTCGCAGGCACCGCCACATATGTCACAGGTCCAGGTGAGAACGATGCCTGAGCCTGCCGTTGTCACGGCTAATCAAATGAAGGGCACAAATGGATTATCCTACCCCTTTCAGCAGGCCAACCATAACCAACCACAACATCGCTTCATCGAGCCATCATTACTAAACGCTGATGGTCAGCTGCGTCAGAGTCAGTCCTCGTTTCACGAAGCCATATACTCAGCTAATATAACCACAGATCAAGCTCAAGCTCCTCAATCCAAGCAGATGGAATCGTCACCCTATTTTGCCATAGCGAACACGAAAATCACCAACAACACCCTGGATCCACGAGCACTTCAGATGCAACAACACTATGCCCAAATGCAACAAACTCAGACCTCAAAGCCTGGTGGACCATATATGTCGGCTATGCAAAGTGGACAGGTGCAAAATTTATTTCCAGCACAGCTTCAAGTCGCGCAGAATGCTGTTTCGAGACCTGTTCAGCAGCCGAGAATGTTGAAGGATAGCAAATCGTCCGGAAGCATAACAGGCTCTGACGATGACTTGGAAATCGAAGATGAAGAGCCACAGCCGAAACCTGCGGTCATCACAATTGCTAGGCCGACTGACGAGCGAGGTCAACTGTTGTGGGACGTCGTTAATGCTGTATGGGCGCCTCACAACAAACCTGCACCTTCAGAGCAGATTCGTACTGCTATAACTTTTGTTGGATCTGCTGTCCAGGGACTTCGTAACAAATGGAAGCAGACAAACGAGCAGCTAAAACAAGCTGAGCTTCCAAATTCGGCCACTCGGAACCAAGTCGATAGACTAAAAGCGATGGCTGAAAATTACCGAGCCATTATGGAGACGTTGGCCTTTAGAATTACACAGTTTGCGCACCCATCAATCTTGAAAAGGTATGTATGCACTCTCCACCCACCTCTTTTGATTGTCATAGAGGCACCAAATCATGTAAAAAGCTGGGGTCATTCGCCGATCCTTGGTGGCTACCGTATCGTACTTGGTTCTGTCTTGGCAGGGGTCTGTGCCTATACAGCATTAGATAGTCAGATAGTATATACCATGCTATCCGTGCCTCACATGAATTGCATAACACGAGCTAATTTTTCTTAGATTAGGAGAGAACTCGTTTCTCTTGTCGGCACTGTACAGCTTTCTGCTTGATCGAGCCACTGCGGAAGATCACAACAGCACTTTAGTAACCACTGTCTTGCGCTTAGGCACCAAGCTAACTACAGTGCACGAAGAGCAGCTTGAAAAAGTCAAGTGGACGAAAATACTTGCAAGATTCTCTAAGAAATCAACAAACGAGTCGAAAGATCTTGCTCTGATTATTCTCAACAACGCCAAAAAGGCTACTGCTAGGAAGAAGACTGAGGCATCAGGTCAGGGTCCTGCGTCGCCGTCAGGCAGTTCCAGCGGCCAAGTCGCAGGCATAAAGAGACCTAGAGAAGGCAGTGACGGTGCACAACAAGCAAAGAAAGCTGCAGTAAAGCCGGCATCGAAACCACTTAGCGTTCAGCTAGCTGAACAGAAGAAGTTGAAAGAGAAAGTGGCAGTGGCCAAGGACGTCAGAGCAGCGAAGGCTCCAGTCAATGGATCGAGTAATGCTTCTGCGCCTATTCGCCCTAAGGTCGCAAGCACAGTACCGCAGAAGTCCAGTCCTTTTGCTTCCCTGATGTCGGCCTCCAAGAGGCCCGGCACCACAATCGCTGAACGTGCTGCTAAGGAAAAGGTCGACGTGCCTGCAGTAAAAGCTGCTGCTCCTACCGTCGGAAAGGAGCCTCTGGCCAGGCCCGAGCCTCCTATTGCAAGGACGACTTCCGCACCGGTCGCAACTACTTCAGCATCGTCCTTTCTTGGCCTGCTCGCCGACATGGAAAAGCCCAAGGACTCACCCAAAGCGAAGGTGGAAGATGTGTTTGACGAAACTCCAGAAGCACGCGTGAAGCGTTTGCGCAAGGAGTCAAGACGGAAACTACGTGTTTCGTGGAAACCGGAAGGTCAGCTTGTAGAAACCAAGATTTTCGAACACGATATCGACGAAGAGACTGGGCACGAGGATAGCATGATGCGAGACGTAGGTGATACAGGAAAGGAGGGTGAAATGCTCAAGCATCGTCACAAGCTGGAGGAGATGGACGAAGACTCAGATGACGAGATTGATTATTTCATGCCTACGGAAGTTGACCTTTCTGATATGCATACGGTAATCAAGGAGAACTCAGCCGATGGAGAGGAGCACAACTTTGTAAAATGTGGCGGAAACGCCGAGCCGGAAAGTCCCGCCAGTGAAGCTCAAAGTAAGCATGAGTCGGGCAATATGATGACTGTGTACGCGGCAGGAGAGCAGCCCAATACACCGAAGGAGCCACAAGAGGGTGAGGACGATGACTTCAACCCAGTTCTTGACTTTGGAGAGCCTTCCGATGGTCAAGTAGCGGTGCGTCAGCGTGAACAACAAGTGATTGCCAGACGCAATGCATATCAACCGCAAGTACAACCACAATTCAGTGGTATTGATGTTGCCTCTGTTCTGTCAAATCTATATCCGCAGTCCAATCAACAGCAGACATGGTCTCAGCAGCCACAAGGCCAAGCTCAGCAGCAATATCAGAATTCAGGTCTACAAAGTCTGCTTGCACAGGTTGCGCAGTCACAGCAGCAACAGAACATGTTTCAGGCTCCTGCTCCTGCTGTTCAACCGACTGTTACCACTGCTGCATTTCCACCCAACATCGCAGCTCTTCTGGGTCAATTGCAACAGAACCCACAAAACAATGCTTCTTTACCCGTTGGCAATGGAGACAACCCCAATCCTTTCCCGGGCACACAACAGAAAGATAAGAAGAAGGACAAGGACAAGAAGAAAGGCAAGGCACCAATCGGACCTGATGGATTGCCGCTGAACTACAAAACCAAGATCTGCCAGTTCTGGTTAGAAGGCAAGTGCACCAAGGGCGATGCTTGCACATATCGGCATGACCAAACTGGAGGCGAGTAGATGTTGTCTTTGTCCAGAAGCCTGGGAATGCACTGGAGAAGGACTCGTCGTCCAGCTACTCAAGAGAGACTCATCAGACACGAGGCTTATACTCGAAGGACAGAGAACTTTAGCTGGGCTATGTTCTTCAGGCAATACGTTAGCGCTAGGCGTTGGGGGCATGCATCGAGATTATTATGCGTGTGGATCCTGCATTTCGAGAAAGACAAGATTGTGAGCACGATTATATGCTCGTTGCCGACTGAGGCACTTATGTACAAACTTCGAAACGAGTATAGTCAAAGAAATTGAAACCTTCAGCGTGATAAATTGGTTACTAGATTTCTTCTATAACCTTGCCGGCTTGTCTTTTTGTGCTCTATCAAGACTATATGCTCTCACGTTCTTCTCAGTTTTCGAGAGCGCTAGTATACCACTATCCTAGCTTGCAGATCTTCATGCAGCCAAGGTCGATTTATTGTTTCTGCTGCGCCTTTGATTGGCTGTTGAACAACAACAATTCATAATGCTATTCATATCATTCATGCCTGTCAATTAGTCTACAGCTCTCGACATTATAACTCTGAGTGCAGATACACACCGCTCGTTTATTGCTGGCAGGAAGTCGTTCTGTACTTCACTACCTAGGTCGTCAGCGTCATTTCGATCCGAAAATGGAAAGGCTGCCGCCAGAGCAGCACCACCTCCTTTGATAAGAACATGAACACGATTACATGGTGCCTGCTTTCTCAGTAGCTCTCAGATCGAGCCTTCCATCGACATTCACAATGGACAAGCTTTATTCGATGTCAACGCGAGACTTCTGTATGCTTAAAGTCTGTACTCATTACAACATACGACAATAACACACACTCTTTTGTCTCAATCGAAAGGCATCATTATTCACAACATATCTGTCATATATCAACTCATTAGATCCCTTCAACTTCAACTGAGGTAGCTGCCCGCTGATACCGAGGTCGGCCCTCAAATACAAGAGTATGGGTGAAACGCGTACCAAGAAGACAGGCAAGAAGCCCAAACCATGTGGGTCATCGAGTGCATTAAAGAATTCCATTGGCGTGCTTGATGAAGTCGTGGCCAAGTCGAGCAATAACCGTCCTCCCTCGACTATATCCTTCGAGCAAGCCCCGCCTCGTCCATACGACACGTCTCTCATTCAAATTGAAAAAACAGCAAACAAAGGTTATGGTGTGTTTGCAGCACGAAAAATACCTGCTGGTACCTTGTGCCTCGTGGAAGCCCCTCTGATAAGGTTGACCCCTTCTGAAGATGTCGGTACCGATGAGCAGAGACAATTGTACATACAGCATTATTACGAAGCACTTCCCACCCACTCTCAAAAGGACTATCGCCATCTGTGCGACACTAAAAAGGCCGACTTCACCCGCAGGATGTCCATCTTCTATAGTAATTGCTATGACATGAAACACTATGGCGGTGGAGCATGTATTGGAGAGATTGCCAGCAGAATCAATCATTCTTGCACTCCTAACGTTGTCTTCTCCTTTGCTAAGACATTACCTGACAGCTTGTTCACTGGGGACAAAAAAGATGTGCCACGGCCTTCACAGGCCTCAGTCGGCTTCATGGTCTTCCATGCCATCAAAGACATATCTAAGGGCAAAGAGCTTGTATCGAACTATCAGTCCATCTGGCGCCTTACTCCCGAACGACAAGCAGAGATGAGCATACACTATCGCTTCAGATGCGATTGTATGGCTTGTGAGCAGGACAGTCCTGGGCAGGACGGTGATCGCCGTCGCCGCAATATGATCAAGTACAGAAATATTGTTCTTACAGCAGATAAGGAACTGACAATGTCGCGTAAGGAATGGCTGATGAGACAAGGCCAGATGTCTGAGTCAGAACGTCACGAAGACCTGTACTCATGGCTGCGAAGCCAGGTCGTACAAGATAAGGTTTCCACTGCCCTCGAGAAACTTACAGCGTTGGCTCAATTGCTGCCTAAAGAGGGTATACATGGCGGTCATGACCTTGCTAATATCTATAAAGATTTGGCGAAGTGGTCGATGCGAGCAGACGATGAGGTTGCTGCTAACAAATGGCTTCAGTCTGAGCTGGAAATATGTACCAAATCATTCGGATCTTGGAGCGAAAGGGTCAAAGAAATACACGAGAGGCAGCCCGGTTGGTGGCTAATAGGGCTCGACAAGGAGTAGCGCTCTCTCTCGCAGCAGCACTTCCGACTCAGGACCAAGCGATAGACTTATTGTAAAGGAGGATATACAGCCACTTGTTCTAGCCCATACTTCGATAGCTGATACTCAGTCATATGTAGAATAGTTGCATGCCTTCATGCTCATTGCCAAGTACTTTGCTCTGCATATCGAACAAGGCATCCTCGCTTCTTCCTGAATGCCCTGCTATGAACGTACACGATCAGACTGCCACATACTTCACTATATGAATAGTGGAAATTTATGTGCCGTGTTTGCCTGAGGCAGAACAGTCCGCAACCTTCACAGCGAGGTCGACTTTCGAACAATGATTTCTTGTCAGCAAATTCACCATGGTTCTCATTATTCTTCCGCCGCTTGCTGAGAGCGATACAATTCCCCAAAATATATACAATGGCTCATCCTCCGACGACTCTGACTCAGGTGGCATGGACATCGACTCTGACAACCTAGAAAATCGACCACGAAAGCGCGTCCGACTAGGCAAGCACTCCATGACCAAGGGCTCAATCGTAGTCCCAGGCGAACCAGTGACCGACGAAACACAATGGATGAGAGGTCACGGCACAACTACGCTCCTCAGCCCTTCGTCAACCCTCATAACCGCGACCCTCGCCGGCCCAATAACACCAACCAACAAACTCCTCTCTGTCCTCCCGATTCGCGCTCGCTATAACCCCGAGGTCGGCGACTTGGTCATCAGCCGCATTGTGTCTGTTGAGAAATCACAGTGGCGCGTCGATGTTTCTGCACCTCTACTGGCGAAGTTGAGCATGAGTAGCATAAACTTACCAGGTGGAACGTTGAGGCGGCGGACGGCGAACGATGAATTACAGATGAGACGGTATTTTCAGGAGGGGGATCTTCTCGTCGCAGAGGTTCAGAGCATCAGTAGTGGAGATGGGAGCGCGACGTTACATGCGAGAAGTTTGAGGTATGGAAAGCTACGGAATGGGACGTTTCTTGCTGTTTCGGGGACTGGTGGGGGTGGGGGAATTGTGAGGAGTAGGAGGCAGCAATTTACTCTTGACACGAGTTCGGGAGCACAGGGTGGTGGAGAGGTGGATGTTATTCTTGGGGTGAATGGGTATGTTTGGCTGAGCAAGCATATTGAGGAGAGGAGTGGTAGTAAAGCTGGTGGTGTGGATTTGGGGATCAGTAACCTTGATGAAGCGGTTAGTGCTGAGGCGTATAGTTCTCAGAACGATATGATTGAGGAAGGCACGAGGAGGGAGATTTCGAGATTATGTGAGGTTATTAAGTGTCTGGCAGAGGGCGCCATAAGAGTCGACGAAGAGAGTGTTAGAAGAGGCTATGAGGTAGCTGTGGATTTGGCGCTGAGCCGAGAAGGTGGGGGGAGCCTAGAAGCAGCTGGACGGGAGTTGCTAGAAGCAGAGTCTAGAAGGCGAATTGTGGATGGGGTGGTAGCAGGGTGAAGGCACCACAAATAGACGGAGGCAGCCTCGAGAGACGCTATATCATTCAAAGCATTGAGCTTCAGAGCGACTCAAGCCTGCAAAGATTCCTGCTTTCGAGGAATTTCTACAGATCTTGGCAAGACATACAGGGCTACGAGTTACGCCCTTCTCCGGGTTCGCGCAGTTGACGTTCCGCGCTGATGTCGCGTGCGGCTCAAAGATGAGTGAATACTCCGAACCATCGAGCACTACTATTCGGAAAATGCCGCTTCATTCTAGTCACGGGACCCTGCTCGGAGACTATAGGAGGTATCACACCACTTCTTTAAGAATTAGCGAAGACACATTTTACTGTTGTAGATCTCGGTACTGACCGAAGACTTCACAAGCGACCTCGAGAAGATTCGTGTTCGAAAACATCGCAGATCAGACAACTTTCACGTTCGACATGCTCCAAAGAACACCCTGGAATATTGATCTGGGAGCAATACAACCCATTTCCCTAAGACTTTGAACAGATATAAAGATGCCTCCAGACATGATACATACCTCCCCCATTTCATTCCAACACAATCACCAAACCAGAACACCTCACACTTAACGCCCAACTACCACCAACCAACCAAACACCACCACAAAAAAATGTCCTCCTTCTACACCCACTACTACAACGAGCCCTGGCCCTCCTACTACGTCCCCGAACCCTGGAAAATCACGTCCATCCCCCACCACTTCCCCGAACACCACTACCCCCTCGAACACACCCGCCACGCCATCGGCCGCACCATATCGACTCTCGGCCATGCCATGACTCATCCCTGGGAAGCTGTTGTTCCAACATTCACGCCACGGATTGATGTGAGGGAGAGCGAGAAGTGCTATTATGTTGACGTTGAGTTGGCGGGGGTTAAGGGCAGGGATAAGGTCAAGTTGCAGTGGTTGAGTAGTCGGACGTTGTTGCTGGAGGCGAAGACTGAACGGCCGTTGACGGGGGAGGAGGGGGATGAGGATGGGAAGGAGGGAAAGGCGAAGGCTGCTGGCACCGGTGATGGAGGAGAAGGAGAAGGAGAGGCAGAAGGCGCCATGCTCGGCTCACCACTGACTCGCACCGAGACACGGGAGAGCATTGATCCAAATGCTCCTGCTGCGAAGAAGAAGGCCGCACCGCCAAAGATCTCATTGTTCACAACCGTCAAAGAGCGACAGGTCGGGACTGTGGCGCGGGCTTTTACTTTCCCCAGCGCGGTTGATCATGCAACTATGAATGCGCACCTGGAATGTGGCTTGCTGAGCTTGAAGGTCCCGAAGATCTCTGATGAGGGGGTTAAGGATGAGCATAAGATGCCGGAGGTCAAGGAGGGGGCGAAGGGGGAGGAGAGGGCGAAGATTTGAGGAATGTGAAACTTTTGGATATATGCTGAAGTTGCTAGTGGTGGTTCGAGGAGGAAGAAGTGTTAGGAGGTATAATAGCTGACCAGAAATTGTAATGAACGGAAACAACGCTTCGATTGCTCTACCTGCAGACTCAATTATCACCGTCCCATTTCCTCTTAAACTTCATGCCTCCACTCCTACCCTGCTGCGGCTGGCTACCATAAGTTCTTCTTGCCTGCTTCTTGTCTCTCGCCATACTAGCACCGAGCTGTATATCAACTCTTGGCGGAGCAGGGAAGCCGAAGGATTTGGAGACCTTTACAAGATCGAGCTTGTTGACATCAAATACAGAACGTAGACTGTGGGAAGCGTATGCTTGCAGATAGGAGCGGTATGCATCTTTGGCGGACTATGAAATCGTTAGCTTGATGTAGGTTAGTGGATTACAAGTAACATACCTTGTTCAGATAATAGTTCTGTCCTATCAGCTTCTCCAGCTGGGTCTGAACATTCACAATCTTCTTCATGGGAAACTCGTATTCGACAATGGGCACTTTTGCGTCCTTGAGGTAACTGAGAAACCCTACCTCATTTGGCTGTAGGAACATCAACGATCGTCCTTTCCCGTTAGCTCCCCTAGCTGTTCGACCGACTCTGTGAATGTAGTCCCGTGGGTCATCTGGAGGATCAAATTGCACGATCCAATCAACGGCTGGAATATCGAGTCCTCTCGCTGCCACGTCTGTGCATATTAATGTGCCTTGCTTAGCATTGCAAAACTCGAAAAAGGTATTTGTGCGCTTTTGCTGTTTCTGCTTGCCGTGCAGATCAAGGACAGGCAGATCGATGTAGTTGAGAAGTTCGGCGTGATATTTGACGCATGCACAACTGCTGAAGAAGACGATGATTTTCTTTTTCAAGTTGCGCTTGAGGAAAGAGAAGAGTAGTAGAAAGCGCTTGTCAGAGTCACAGATCACGTAGCCTTGGTCAAGGCCCTTGACAGTGCTATGTTCAGCTTTCTGTTCAACGTTGATGTATAATGGACCTGGCTTTAGCGATATCCGTGCTAGATCCTCAACTTTGGTGGTTTGTGTGGCTGAGAAGAGCATCGTTTGCCTATGCTCTTTGGGCAGGATGCGAATGATCTGACGCATTTCGTCCTCGAAACCGACCTCAAGAATTCGGTCAGCCTCATCAATGACAAGAGCCCTGCAGTTCTTAAAAACGAAACCTGGTGTGTTCTGCAAATGATCCAGCAGCCGACCCGGAGTCGCAATCAGTAGATTGACACCTTTTTGCAACTTGTCTGCCTCAGCTCTTCTGTTTGCGCCACCTATCACTATGCCAAAAGTCTGTGAGTGGAATTGCATGAGCTCGCGAGCTACGCCAAAGATTTGCAGGGCCAATTCTCGAGTAGGAGAAACGACGACGACACCTGTACCATTACGAGGCTTGTAGCGAAGTGCTGAGAGCATCTCAATGGCTGGTATTAGGAAGGCCAAAGTCTTGCCCGAACCAGTTTTCGCAGCACCTAGAATATCTCGACCTGCCATGGCAGGCGGTATAGCTCTTTGCTGAATCTCAGTCATTGTTTCGAATTTCATCTCCTCTATGGCTCTTGCAGTTTTCTCGGCTAGTTTGAGCTCTGTGAATTTCTGCGGGACAAACTCAGTACCTGGTAGTGAAGGAGCACCATCGGTGGGTAGGTCGCTGGCAGAAGTGAGCTGAATGCCACCACTTTCGAGGTCGGCTGTTTGTTCGAGCTCTGAACCAGCGTCGTCGTTTTCTTGTTCTTTCTCTTTTGGAATCTCAATGTGCTGCTGGTCTTCGTCTTCTTCCACTATGCTGTCTTCACTTTCCTCAACTTCACTGTTGGGTTTCTGCACTGCCACCAGTCCATCTTGAAGGTCAACCTCGTCTTCATTTTCGTCGCTCGAGTGAGATGTCTTCCTTCGCTTCTTTGCTGGTTCTGGCGCAGAAACAGCTGGCGGCGCTTTCTTCGAAGTAATTGGTCGCTCTTCCTTGCCAGCAGAGGCACTCTTGCTGTGCTTTCTTCTTCGCTTCTTGTCTTGCTCTACTCCGGTGCCTGTGTGTTTCGACATCTTGTTCGAAATGAGCAGGTAAGCAATATACAATCAACTACGACTTTCACAGGCTTGTGATGCGCTACAACTTTTTTTCGACCATTGCGGCAAACCTTCTATTCGAACCTTATCGCTTGATAACACTAGGCTATTTTGAGCTTCACAGAATTGTCTGAATGTGCCTCTTCTCCTCACGAGCCTTGGTCGCATCTCGAAATAACATACGTCTATTATCATTTCTTGCAAACATCTACATAAAAGTCGCTGGTGACCTTGTGCTCAGCAGTCGTGGTCTGTACGACCAGTATGTGCTCAAAATGTGTCTGTACAGTGGTCTGGCCTGCCCTGCCCTTGACCCGAAGCTATTGGCTGAGCGCCACTCCGCATATCAGGACCGTCCGTCTATGATTTGAAATCACTTTGACTCGCCATGCTACTCTACCGTATATGTTCTGCTTCTCGTAGGTCGACCGCTCTCACTCGGACAACGAACAGTTTACTCTCTCGGATCCCTGTTCAAAAGCACTCTACACATCACAGCCTCACACCCACCATGTCCCGTCTCCTAGAACTAGGCTCCAAACTCCTCCATCCCCGCCAAGAATTCCGCCCAAAAATCGTCGACACCGAAAAACGAGTCCGTGGCGTCCTAGACGGACACTACATCTTCGACACCACACGCTCAAAACTAGTCTGGGAGATTCCTTATTTCCCACAATTTTGGATCCCAAAAGACGACTTCTTACCCGCAGCGAACTTTAAGGAAGACGCGCCAATATCAGGCATTCAGAGCTCGACGAGTAAACTTACTGCTGGAGGCAAAACTATCAGTAGCCTTCTGATACCGCTGGGTTATAATACGGAGTTGGCGGGGTATGTCAAGGTAGAATTCAAGGATTTGGATGCGTGGTATGAGGAGATGGTGCAGGTGTTTTATCATCCTAAGGATCCGTTTCATAGGGTTGATGTATTGCCTAGTGGACGGCAGGTTAAGGTTGAGCTGGCAGGGAAAACGCTGGCCGATACTAGAGGCGAGGGTGGTGTACTTAGTTTATGGGAGACGAACTTTCCTGGACGATGGTATTTACCGCCTACGGCTGTGAATTGGGAGTACTTGAAGCCGAGCCAGACGAAAACGGGGTGTCCTTATAAGGGTGAAGCAAATTACTATAATGCTGTCATTGATGGGAAGGAGCACAAGGATGTGGTCTGGTACTATCAGAATCCAACGTCGGAAAGTGCTGCGATAAGAGGCTTGGTAGGTTCACCTTTCATATCTGAACTGAAATTTGAGCTAACTCAGAACTAGCTGTGCTTCTACCCTGACAAGGTCGACACCTATGTAGACGGCAAGCCTATAGCCAAGATTGGTATGCCGCCTATGAGCAAAGCGGATAAAGAGAGCGTACAGCAGCCTCACAGTGGCTGCAATTGCTAGTCTGAATACCCCTTCATTGAGTTCATGTCAATAGCCTCATGCTGTTTGCACTGCCCGACCAGCATCAATGAGTCTCCAGACATGGAAGATATTCTTGCATGAGTAAATGCCAAGCCTGTTGTAGAAGGCTGGTAGAGGTAACAGTGCGGTACTCAAGATCGTTTCCCCTTTCTATGCTCTGCCCACCGAGTTTTCAGTCCTTCCTCAACTGATCCAGTTACCTTGATCGTTTCCTCCATACCTGAGATCTGTTCGGGTAGAAACACGTCATCCATTAGTCCCCGACAACTCACTATCTTCTCGATCTCTTGTAGAAGGTCAGGTCGTAACGATGAGAGGTGTCTCGAGTCCTGTTTTGAATCGCGAGCAAGTTGAACACCAACAGAGCCATTCTCAATCAGCCATGTCTTGAAGACACTTGCAGCTTTCTTGAGCCTCGGCTGACAGAGATCCTGAGCCATTGGATGACCGTATCCCATCAATGTTAATATCTCGAGTAATATGCGGCTAGCCTTGTCGTACGTGCATAGGAATTCGTCGCTACCAAAGGGACTGTCCTCCAGCCCTCCGCAACCAACCATCAATGCATCGACAAGCCCAGAACAGCCCATCTCAAATCGTAAATAGTCAAAGTCCGCAGTTCGTCCCTCATTGTGCATACCCTTCTTGATCACTGAAAGAAACTCGAGTGCTTGCATATTCAGCCGTTTGTCACAAAATTTCCACAATTCAGCCTTGTTCTCGAGAGCACAATTTTCTGTGAACCTGACCTTCATGGACTGCTTGCCAAGTAGTTTGGGCAGCACTGACGCTGCAGCAACAAGTTTCACGTCGATCGCGCCAATCTCGTGCTGATATGGCAAATACGCCTGTTTCAGGCAATGTATCATTGACAAGGGGAAAAGATGACGGCTAAATTGTGGCTTGAAACGCATCAAAAGCTTTTGGATCTGTGTCTCATGCGGTCTCAAGAAAAATTGCGCAATCTGCTTTTCGGTAAGGCCTAAGCTGTGAAAGATTTGAGATGTGAACGAGCTCGTGATCATTAAGGTCGGTCGTTGATTGTGGTACACGTAGGCTTCGCCGAAGAGTGAGAGGAGGAAACTCAAATCTGGCCAATCGACGTCAAGAATATTGCACTCCGACAGCAAATTGAAGAGATGAGCCAGAATTCTGAAGATGCCGCTAGCATCGATGGAGCACACGGAGCCGGCAGCGTAGTCCCCACGTAGTCGAGATCTACTCAGACAACACGTGAGTAAGTTCGACCGCAGTAACTTAGAGAAGGGATCCTGAGTTTTGTCTTTGTAGGACGGCTAGGTGTACGCCCAGTCACTTAAGGACCACTTTATACGACTTTGCCATAATTGAGACACTCGAGAGGACTTGTAATCTTGCGAATTGAAGAATGCAACGCGCTTAGCTTGCAGCTCTGAAATTCCTTCCACACTTTGCTTCAGCGACCTCAACCCAATTGACACCATATCCTTAGCAACGATAATGGTCAATATGCGCAGACGGACTGCAAACACGATAGCACCAGGCATGACAGAGTCGAGCGTCTGTACTTGTGGATTGTCGAATATTGCATCGAACATCTTGGTAGAGGAATCACAGGACAGAACACCGAAACTAGGTCCTGCTACCTGACTCGCCTCATGCAGGATACTAGCTAGACAGTGCTGCTCGACGGCTCCCTGCTCCATCGGATGGAGATTGAAGTAGTCGACGTCTGGATCAAAACTGGTTTCGTAGCATTCATCTGGTGCATGCTTACCTGCGAGTTTGCGACGGGCGTGGATTATGACCCATTGCGTTCGCAGGAGAGGTGTCTCGTAGAGTATGCTATGGTCCTGCGACGAGGTCCAGAATTTCAGGTGGTATGTGTGGTCATTGTCGAATGATGCATCCAGTGATTCCTCCATACGTCCAATCAGATCGCAACATCCGTCAAAAATGGTAGGACATTAGAATTCGCAGCATCTAGAGCGTATCGTACAATCTCAAGGAACAGAAAGTCCTCTATTTGCTGAACGTCTTTGTAGAAGCAGAATCTAGCAAAGTTGTACTCCTCTTGCAGCTTCAGATCTTCATCTAGTCTAGGTGTGCTTGGTTGCTGGATTCGAGGGTCTGTTTTCTTGCTTGCAAGTGGCTCGTCGTTTCCGTCAAGATCGATGTTCTTGCGATTGTCCTTAAGATAGTCGGTCGCATCGGAGCTATCTCCCATTTGTTCGAGTGCTGCATACCTCGAACCATTGAACATCAGATTGACCTTTGTAGTTTTGGAGTCGATACTAAGTTGTTTCATGGAATCTGGTGCCGTTTTACTAGTGCGATTTGCGGCGCTCAGGACCGTGAACGCTTGCTCCAGGATCCTGACTAGGTACTCATGGTTGTCATTGTGGCACCGAGTTCTATGGTCGTTTTGAGGCGTGTTGTTACGGAACCAGTCAACGCAACTTCGGCGTAAATCAAGAATTTTCTGGACCTGGTTGAGCACCAAATCTGGAATCTGAGTCTGGCTGTGTTCAACAATGCAGGAAATCGCAGGAAGGATATCAAAGATAGCAATATTTACCTCCTCTTCATCGGTGGTTGTGCTAAGGTTGGGTTTAGGAGGTGCCTGAGCTGTTTTCGTGCTAGCGTCCTTGCTCGACCCTTGAGCTTTGAGTATGCCTGGTCGTGACAAACAACCTTTTCAGTGTTTGGAACTTGTTCGACTGGACGACGGGGTTCAAACTTGTGGCCATAGAGGGATGCAGTTTCATAGATCCACCTTAGGAAATTCTGTTCTTCGATCTTGTAGGTGCGATAGGTCCTGAAGAGGTGATCAGGTAATTGCATGTTGGGCGGCCTGATGTGGAAGTTTCGATCTGCCGGCAGAAGTTGTAAGACTTGACGTGACAGCGGCTCTATGGAGCTGTCTCATAATATCGAACTTGCAACTCCATGACCTTCATTGTCACTAAGAACTGCCACATGACCTTGCGAACAGCACGTGAAGAAATCACGGCACGCGGCGAAGTATCTGATAAGTGTCCCGAAGCTGTGGCGATATGGGTAGGAGCGGAGCCTGGTCAAAGGTGATGGTTAACCACGAGTCTGCTCGGTTCGTGCTTACATCGTCGTCGGCGATACGTCATGGTGCTGAGTGAAGCACCGGTGTCACAATTATCGAAGGGCACCACATGGGCTGTATAGGTGCTGTGTAGCCTTTCACCTAAGGCTTAAGCTTTTGCAGTCTTTGCTCTTTCGCGAATCGCGACAGAGATGGTAAGCCCTCTAGATCCACATGCGCTGCCCGCTGTCGGTCTATTTGTTTTTGACAGCGGCTTCTTCGATCCTAAGCCTCTCGACGAGCCTCTGCCTCAGGTAGTCCGGAAGCCCTAGCACACCGTCTCTGGTCACTATGCGATACGTTCCACTCTCTTGGTATTTTCCCGTACCATTCGTGAAGGACCCATCACCTTCGACCTCTAAGCTACCGAAAATATCCTCAGGATCTGCTATGCGTCCATAGTCTGGGGGGCGTCTGTTGTCCGAAACATGGATGAATCCACCTCGACCTGCAGACCCATATCCACCTTGATCTGACGCTCCAGAGGAGCCGGTGTTTGTTCTTCGGTTGACTTGCATAAAGCTCGCTCCTGACGAGGATATCATTGCTGCGGCTTGAGCTTTAACTTGAGGGTCTTGACATGCTTGTTCGGCCAGAACGCTATGCAGGATATGGAGAAACCGAGGATTTTCGCGGAAAGCTGAGGGGTCCTGCTCCGGAGGGACAACTTCCGTCTCACCAAGCGCAAGCTCGACAGTAGGAGGTGTTGTCGAGAGGAGACTGAAGATCTTGGATTGAGGATTTATAGGATGGTCGAGGACATAAACGTGAGGACTCGATCGAAGAGTACTAGCGAACCGCGAACTACATATCTGAGCAAGCCGGGCAGGAGCAAGAGTCCGACGAGAAACTGTACAAAACATGACTGCTGTGTCGAAAGACAGCCAGTATGTGTTTCGAGCTCGGAAGACTGAGTGAATGAGAGCTCATCACGATTCAATTACCACCCGTAGTTTAGCCGGACATTCACCACGTCATTATTGCTGGCTGCTTCCTTCTCCTTTATGTTATGTGAGAAGGAGCGACCATAATGCTGCTGCCAGGTATGGCCCTGCCTATAAGCCTCATACGTGTAATCAAACTGTCAGAGACACATCATAATTCTTCAATACTGACACAGTC
This sequence comes from Lithohypha guttulata, assembly GCF_036872675.1. Classification (NCBI taxonomy): domain Eukaryota; kingdom Fungi; phylum Ascomycota; class Eurotiomycetes; order Chaetothyriales; family Trichomeriaceae; genus Lithohypha; species Lithohypha guttulata. The sequence goes on from NW_027042750.1 coordinate 4,083,991, forward strand.
ACTAAGCTCGAGCTCCGGCAAGAGACTGGTATCCTATACAAATCTGAACATCCTACGAACATCCTGATTGATCTCATACTGGCCCGTACGTACGAATCAAATTCACCGCCGTGCTACAACATTAGACGATACCTTGTCCTCCGCATTCTCCTGGTGCCTATTTGCCACCAATTTGGCCAGCTGGTAAAGGTCGGATCCATGCACCTGCAAGATTCAGGCCTATGATCATCACGCCCTATCATGCGTTAGCTTCCAACGCTGGTCCAAGCAGTGTGGCTACTCACCATGATCCAGAAGCTCGAAGCATAGTCTGTACCATGAAATCGAAACACTACCTTCAGTCAGCTCCTGTCGGAATCTTTCGAGCCATTGAGACTTACAGATAGCAAAGATTACGCCACCAAGATTCCTGTATCAAGGTCAGTCTCGTCCACAATCTCGGTCAAATGAGTAACTCGGCCTCGACTAATATCGACGCGAGATAAGATGAAGTACTCACCCTGCCGCTCCAACCGTCCCACTCATGATTCCGTTCTGGAAAGATGTTAGAAAAGGACGACTCGAACGTAGCCTCAAGTTTGCTTACCCCGAAAGGATGGACATGCGGAACAAGTGCGAAATTGGCACCTGATATCATGTCAGTACCTGTCTTATCTCTGTCACCCCCAGTCGACACAATCGTTCTTACCGTTGCCAGCCTCCAAAAATACAGCCATTCCAGCAATCAGTCCAAACATAAGGCCTTCGGTGTGTGGATCAATCAGTCCGATGGCAATAAGGAAAGCCCCGCTCACAACCCCAACAAAGACAATCCAAGCCTCTGCAGATGCATGGTTAGCAAGAGTTTAACAATTCTAACACATAACTGAACATGTGCAGCACTCGTGGTCTCACAGTCGGAGCACAGTTTGCTGGCAAGGTGACCTACTTTTGACCCAGAGAGATTTTGTGTATTTGTATAAGATATCCGCGACGAAACCGCCAGCCTAAGAAAATTAGTTGATCATCAACACAAATAGGTAGTTGTCGTACCGGTCTTGTGATCACATTGAGCAAGCCAAACATGGAACCCCAGCGTCCGGCTCCTGTCTGACCGAGCGATGGAAAGTTCTGACCATTTGTAAGTTTTAATACCAAACCTACTTGTGTGTATATGACTGACCTTGAGGTAGTAACTCGCAATGTATGAGTTGATCGCTAGTTCTCCACCGAAAGAACAAACATAGGTCATGGAATGGAAAAGAGTTTGCAGGGAAAGGACGATGTGTAGGGCTTCCTTAAACGTAGGAGCGACCACAATCTCTCCTTTAGCGACCTCTAGCATGTCTTGCTGCGAGAGCGGAACCTCCTTGCTTGCCGTTGGGATAATGCTACCAGATTCCACATCACCAGGAGTCGAGGTCTTCTCCTTGATGTCCTTGGGTGTTGCCGTGCCGCTTGACTCATCAGAGTCGTTTCTGGCATTGATGGATCCTGGTTGGTCGACGACGGTTTCGTGAACACCATGAGCATTGAGCAATCGCTGAGTTGCTAAGTGGCGCTCGCTCCACTTTCCGGTAGGTGTGTCTGGACACAAGAACAGCATCCCAAGGGCTGTCGTGACGATCAGGATGAAAGGTACTATGAAGGCAACTCTCCAAGCAACATGCGAAGACAAACCCCGGTCTTGCACCAGGCTGTCATATATGGCAGGCCTTGAAAATTATTAGCCTGGCTGCAGCGGAATGATGATTCCACAACTCAACGATGCGACTGTTCCACGAATTCTGAAGTTGAACTTACATTGCAAAATAGGTGATACCTCCTCCAGAATTGCCCCAGCCTCCAATCAAGGCATTGGATGAGCCAACCACGTTCTTGTCGAAGAAGCCGGTGGACCAGACCTGACAAGGCACGAAAGTGCCTCCCAGGATACCAACAAAGAATCGAAGCGCGATCAATCCTTGGACATTGTACACAGCGCCAGCCAACGCTGTTGGAATTGAGCCACAGAGCAGAACGCCGATGAATGTGTATCGAGGTCCGAACCGGTCGCATAGCGGTCCTGCGACGAAGCGTACAATCAAAGTTCCGGTAAGAGCAGCAATGTTCGAGTTTGCAACGTCTACCGTGCTCAAACCAAGATCTCTCCTGATCGTAATGGTCATCAACGGAGGAAAAGCATACCATGACCAGAATGCAATAAAGAAGCCCCTAAAACCGTCAGTTGATATTGTATCGCACGGGTTGCCGCCTTACAGCCAAGAGAAGGTGAAGACCCGTCCATATTGGTTCACTTTCAATCATCAGTTCAAACATTCGACCCATTTGAGGCTATGCTCGGTCGCCTCAACAGAGACCGGTGTGAATTTGTGTTACCACCTACCTGGATTGAATATTGGGATTGACCTGGCTTTTCGGTTGATAGGGTTTACCTCTGGAGCCTTCCAGAGAACACTGATTGGAAACATCTTCGGAGGTGGTAGCGATGCGGGACGCCTACGTTCTGTACGTGGCTCGACAGAAAATCACGTCGATGTAACGTGTGAGCAGCAAAGATGAGAAGCTCAAGCTGTTCAGCGTCGCGCCGACTCATATACGGCCCCAGAAATTGAGGTCATCGAGTATATATGCCGTGCGATATGGGACACCTTGGCAATGGGCATCACGATTGAAATGAAATACAGTCGTCCAATAACACTCCTTGATTACGCTACATTAGTCTTGGCGATCTCTCTCTGTCTACGAAACACAAGCCGTCGACGAACGCATTCCCGAACGACGAACTGCGTCCGCGAAGAAGATCTCTAGATTGAACGGGTTGGGGTAGCGAGTCCTCATTACTGGGACAGGAAGTAGGCTATCTTATCTCAAATGCCAAGAGAGCCAAGCATTCTCGTTATCTTTCGCCAAGACACGACTATCACATGTATGGGGCTTGCAGGAAAGAGACAATCATGTGGCGCAGGCCTTATCTTGACACCGCGGAGGTTGTTAGGTAAGGACGGGACTATTGTCGTTTCAGGCGAGGCGATAGCTGATCTTCGTCCAAGACTCTCAGAGCCTCCTTGTGTTCTATTCAGAAGTTCTATTTGGTAGTCACTATCTACTATGAGACACACAAGCAGCAAGGGAATGGTCCACCTTATTCCACCTAGTAGCCTCTCCTTGAGCATGTTGTCGAGTGCAGTCATCTGGCTTCCTGTGCCGTGGAGACTTGCTTGATGTAAATGCTGGAAACAGATATTGCGCTTGGTGACGGACGATACAATGGTTTTGATCTGAGACACTGCACCACATACGCCTTCAGTCTCTGAGCCAAGGCGCAAGCATAGACGCCTGAGCATGATTTTGTCTTTGTCCTGTAATGGAGTACGTCTTAGCCAACTCTTCTGCACCAAGTTGTCCACCTGGAGGAACCTGCTTCAACGCAGTCTTCACAGCCATTTCCGCCGCAAAGGGATATCCATCCACATCGCCAACAAGCTGAGCTAATTCCAGCCAACCCTGCGGCTGATCCGGAAAGAGCATAATGCCACCTAGCACATCAGACCTGGTCTTCTCTGCACTTGCACCAGTGGCTGCTTTGTGTCGTAGGATCGCGGTCAACACTTTGGCTATTTTCAGCTTGTCAGGGACTGCCACTTGGCTATTTGCTCGGAGACTCTTTAGATCGTCTTCGGCGACTTCGAGCCCTTCTGTGTCGTCGTCCAAGAGGGAGATAGTAGCTAGTAGCACGACTGCATCTGCGTGGCTGGGATGTGCTTCGATGCACTTGTAAAGTTGTGTGCGTGCCACTTCGCACTCCTTCGTGCCAGCGGTCGCCCAGAGGATTTGAGCTAGTAGAAGTGTCACGTTGGGATCTACCTCGCCATCGTTCCCCAGGGACTTTGAAGTTTCTGCTGCTGCGCCCAAGTGTTCTATAGCTTGCGACATCTGTTTCAAGAAGCTGCTAGCAAGACCAAGCGTGAGCTGAGCACTTAGTCTCCACCTCTTTCTTTGCTCGTCATAGCCCGGGACATCATCCTCGCTAATATCCAGCACGAACTGTGCAGACTCGATGGCTTCCTCGTGTTTGCTCTGAGCCAGTAGTTGACGTGACAGATCGGCCTTGGCTTGTGCGAATTTCGCTAGTGAGTCATTCGATTCAGACTCTTCGTAGCGTGCTTCAGCAGTCTTACAAACAGCATCGAGATTCTTCTCAGCCGTCATGTGCTCTCCAGCACGTTCTGCAAACAGTGACAGAAGATGCATCGTGACCTGATCAGTCGGTGACTGAGCCTGTAATTGTCGTAGCGCAAAGAGTGGTTGAAGCAGTGAAGTTAATTGACCACTAGCATTAGGATCACGAAGCAAATGGTCAAAGGCCGACAATGCATAGTACCGCTTCGCCGGCAGCGAACTCGAGTCCGCAATCTCAAACGCGTGCACGAACAGGCTCGTTGCCTCTTTGACTCTGCCGTACAGCATTGCTATTAATCCCTGACCGACCCAAGCAGCCGCATACTCAGGATCAATAGATTGTGCTCGTGTAAAAGCCTGGTTCGCCAGTTCGTGCTCCGAGTTCAACAGATACAACGAGCCGAGATTCGTCCATGCTCTCGCGCTACGATCGTTGAGATGTAAGCTCCGGATGAAAGAGTGCTGCGAGACTTTGGGGCTGAGATTCATTGCTGCCACGCCCAGGGCGTCCCAGAACTCGGAATTGCTGGCTTCGAGTTCAATTGCGGTTTTAAAACAGCGGATTGCTGCTTTGAGGAGATGGCGGTGGTGTTTGGGTTTGGTTGAGGTCGTGGAGACTTCGGCGAGGTAGGCGTTGTATTCGGCCCAGCCTAGGTTGTAGTAGGATACGGCTTGTGCGTGGACGTCGCTGGATGATAACGCAACGGCACGTTTGTAGGCTAGGATTGCGGCTCGGACAAATTGTCTTTTAAGTGGAATGTGGTTTTCTTCTGTTGAGGAAAGGTCTTCCTTCGTGATCCCATCGACATCTTGCAGTAATCCGAAGGCTTCTTCAGATGCACTTACTTGAAGGAGAGTGCTCACGACATCGATCGTGGCTCTCTGTGCATGGACTTTCACAGCATCAAGAACAGAGCAAGCATCGCCTACAGCTTTCCAGAGGTTGAAGATGTCAGTCTTTGTCTCGGCGATGGCCTTGGCAGTATCGATAGCTTTTGCAGCTAGTTCCGCTGCATGACCAAAGTGACCTTGGTGAACTCGAGCCCACCCGAACTCTACTAGAGTCTGTAAAAGGGACATCAGTAAGCCAGGTTCACCCGGCCTGATCGACAAAACCCCTTCATATGCTTCGACAGCATCTTCGTACGCACCAAGCTCACGTTGAACGTTAGCCAACATATATCGGGCGAACCAGGTCTCATCTTGTAGCAGCTGATGGTCAATACTCTCTGCCTTGTAGAAAGCTCTTGACGCTGCGATATACCTTCCTGAATTGTGGTAGCTTTCACCAAGTCCGACCCAACAATGGTAATTGTCAGGCGAGATACGGAGCGCATGCTGGAACGACACAATACTGGAAGAGTATTGTGCTCTATCCATCTGTACCATGCCTAGGGCCGCAAATGGCCAACTGTAGGCTTTCTTTTTGGATCCTGGAGCTGGTCTCGCTTTACCCGATTCCACCACTCGCTGCGCCACGAGTTCGACTAGATCCCATTCCTGATCGACAGCGAAATTTTGTGCAAGCTGTTCGGCGGCAGCCAATTCAGACGTCGACAACTCGAAAGCTTTTTGGAAGGCCACCCGAGCTCGTGCCTTGTTCTTTGTGTAGTGTTGGAAATAGAAACCAAGCAGGGTGTATGCGGGTGGATAGCTAGGATTGACTTTCAGGGCGTCGATCAAGTATCGGTACGATCCTGACTTATCCTTTCGCGCTTTTGGAGACGGGTCGATATGCCACTTACAGTAGGCAATACGATATAGCGCTTCAGATTTCATGCTGGAATCTGCCTCTTTGTCTTCGTTGAGTTGATGCAGAATATCGTCCAACTCATTGAGTCCACCTTGGAGGTCTCCATCTAATGCTCTACACCAGGCGTATTCCAGACGGATTCTTAGGTTGTCAGCGTCGCGTTCTAGAGCTCGAGCTAGGAACTTGACTGCCTCAGGATAGTCTTCGTCCTCCTCGTAGATCAAGCCGATGCCAATAAGTGCGTCAGTTGCTTGAGGTTTCCTGGATAAGATGTTCTCGAATATTGCCCGAGCTTCTGGATGGTGTCTAGGCGACTGAGACACGACAAGCGAGCGACCTAAGGTCAGATTGACGGCGTCCAAGCTATCTTGTAGTGGCATAGCATAGTTGATTTCAGCTTTGCGATATAGGCTGACCGATTTCCTGGCCATCTCAGCGGCTCTTTCATGTTCGTCGAGGGCGAGATATGTATGTGCCATGATCCGATGAGCAAGCATAGAGTCCTTACATTCTTCCAACCCTTCGCTCATGATGATTAGTTGATCTGTTTCAGATAGCTTCTCGATGGGCTCATCGGGATTTGCTGACTTCGGCAACGGATGTGGTGATGTATTACCATACAGAAAACCTTTTAGTACTCTAGCCAAACCTGCTTCAGGGAAGAATTCGATATACTGATGCAGTATATTAGGCTCCCAATCAATGAGATTCTCCGAATCAACCCATTCAAGCGCTATGTCCCAAGCCAGAGCAAATGGCTGTTTGATAACTACCATTCCGTTGGCCTTCTCAAGTACTCGATCTCTTTGTGGTGGCTTGCGATTTTCGGGCATTATGAGCAGGTTGTCAAGCATACGTTGCAGAAGTTCTTGATCGAGAGCATGCCGTACGTCGTCATCCTGAGTCCAATCTATCAAGTTCTGGTAACAACTCTCGACTTGAAACTTCTCAATAGCCTCATTTCTGACCTCTGCTGTGACCCGATCAAGTCTTGCGCCTAGACGTGTTCTTCTTTCGGCAATTTGTGTATCCATCCAACGGTTCTCCTCAGCTTGAATGGATTCGAGTATGCGTTGGTAGAGATGAGACGGATGTGGAACGCGCCCTTCTAGTACTCCGTATAGCGAAGACGATGGAAGCATTAGTTCGAGGGCGTTCCGATATTGGGACGGGGAACCGTTCTTCTTGGCAAATGTCTCGTATTGGTTTATCACATTCTGACACTGTTCTCGATCGTCTTGCTGTGCATAGATTGAAGCCAAGCCAGCCGCGGCGGCATGATAGGAGTCAACCTTGTCGGAACCTTGCTGTTCATAGAGCCTGATAAGGCCCTTGTATGGCTGAACATCCTGTGGTTTCAGCTCAACGGCTTTCTGGAGAGCCTTCTCTGCGTTGTCCAAGTGCTTCAATTTTTCCTCAGCGAAGCCCAGAAACATGAAAGCATTATAATTTTGACCATCTTGCTTCACGAGATCATTAGCTTGCACACTTGCTTTTGCAAAGTCGCCACTGTCAATAGAAGCTTTGATGGTCTTCAACGCAGCCTTGGTTGCTGCCATGTTGATTGAGTTGATCACACAGAAGGTTGACAAGTGAAGCACGTCAAGTGTGACACATGGATTCACTGCACCTGTGCAAAAGTGGAAAGTGAATTGCAGAAGAAGGGCAATTTATCAGTAGCAAACACCTAGCCTTAACACTTAGTGTCATCTTTCAGCAGCATTCATAAATTCCAAGTCACACAGGTAGTAAAGTGCAGTGTACATTGTGCCTTCCCATACTCCTGTCTACACCACAAGGGGCATACGGGGCTGTACCTGATGTGTAAAATATATTCAAAGACGAACACGATGACGTACATTTGACTACACATGCGCTGAAACGGGAAGGCACCAAGCCGTGCCGGTCTGGTCACACTCACCACCAACTATGGATTTATAGACACCCTTTCACTCCTAGACTGGACGACAACGAAGAACCTACGATCTATTATTGACAGATCCAGTACTAGCATATCGTTCAGCAATCTGCAACAACAGCTGAATGCTATAGTACGACAATTTGCTCGCCTCCATGGCGCCATCTGCAATTCGTATAGATGGCAAGAGGCTTAGAGACGACCGTGGTCGCGAGGTGACCTTTCGGGGCATCAACGTATCGGGCGATGCCAAATTCCCGCGCAAGCCGAACCTGCCGACACATATACAGGGCGACTTCTTCGACGGCGATAATGTGTCCTTCGTGGGTAGACCGTTCAATGAGGACGAGGCGCATATGCACTTTGCAAGGCTAAAGAGATGGGGGTATAACAGCATCCGCTACGTCTTCACGTGGGAAGCTATAGAGCATGCGGGACCTGGCATATACGACGACGAGTTCGTACAAAGCACTATCAACACTCTGAGAATAGCAAAGGACTATGGCTTCCACATCTTCATGGACCCTCACCAGGATGTCTGGTCGAGGCACTCCGGTGGAGATGGTGCACCTATGTGGACTCTGTATGCTGCCGGTTTTGATCCAACACACTTCAGCAAGACCCAGGCGGCCATGGTGCACTCTGCGTGGCCAGATCCAGCAACATTTCCGAAAATGTTATGGCCAACAAATTATCAAAGACTGGTTGCTTTCACAATGTTCACTTTATTTTGGGCTGGGAAGGACTTCGCGCCTAAAGCGGTCATTGACGGACAGAACATCCAGGACTACCTGCAAAAACATTTTATTGATGCTTGCTGTTATCTAGCACAGAAAATACACGAAGCGGGAGACCTGGAGGACGTCTGTGTAATAGGCTGGGAGACCATGAACGAGCCAGCTCGTGGACTTGTAGGATGGGAGCATCTGGACGCCATACCAAAAGAATTGAATATGAAGAAGGGTACTTGTCCAACTCCTTGGCAATCACTTCTAACTGGTTCTGGTCGTGCCGTTGAAGTTGATACTTATGAATTTGGGAACTTCGGCCCTTACAAGAGTGGAACACTTTTGATCGATCCCGAGGGCACCTCAGCCTGGTTATCGCCAGAGAGTTCGCGCGACGAAAAGTATGGCTGGAAGCGCGACAGTGATTGGGAACTAGGAACATGCCTGTGGGCTCAACATGGAGTTTGGGATCCTAAGACGGACAGTCTCCTGCAACCTGAATATTTTGACAAACTTCCCAAGACCGGAGATAAGTTGACCTACGAAAAGTTCACCAATACATACTTTTTACAACATGTCAGAGACTACAAGCTAAATATCCGAAATCGCCATAAAGATTGCATTATCTTGTTGCAGGCCCCCGTCCTGGAAATCCCGCCTTCAATTAAGGGTACATCAGATGAAGACAATCGCCTGATCTTTGCTACTCATTACTACGACGGCTTAACGCTCCTAACGAAACATTGGAACAGGTTATACAATGTCGATGTCTTTGGTGTTCTTCGAGGTAAATACTGGTCACCTGCATTTGCGGTCAAGGTAGGAGAGACCGCAATCAGAAACTGTCTACGGAGTCAGCTGGAAGCAATTCGAACGGAGGGAGAGGAGCACATAGGCAATCACCCAACATTGTTTACAGAAATTGGTATTCCGTATGATATGGATGATAAGCACGCATACAAGACTGGTGATTACAGCAGTCAGATATCAGCCCTGGACGCGAACCACTTTGCCCTCGAGGGCAGTGGTGCCGCAGGATACACTCTCTGGCTATACTGCGGTTCAAACAACCATCAATGGGGTGACAATTGGAATGGCGAAGACCTTTCGATCATGAGTGTCGACGATCATATTCCCGCGAGCCAGCTACGCGACGAGCCTCCCTCGACCAATGCTTCAAGCACAACTTTGACACGACAAGACTCTAGATTGTCCTCGGAAGTGAGACCAGAAAATCTAAAGAGCAAACTCGTTCAACCTAGCATAGAACGTGTCGCGTCGGAGACACCACCCGACCTAGGTGTTCCAGGCCTAAGAGCAGCTGAAGCATTTCTTCGGCCTTCACCGATCGCGACCCACGGAGATGTTGTCAAGTACGGCTTCGACCTGAAAAGTGCAACTTTTATGCTCTCACTCAGCGCACCTTCCAAGACGCCGGACGATGCGCCGACTGAGATCTTTCTACCCGATTTCCACTTTCCTTCCGGCAAGACTTCTGTAGAAGTGAGCGGAGGCAAGTGGATCATTGAGACGCTGGACGTCGACGGAGAGGGTATGCAATGGATGAAATGGTGGCATGCGGAAGGCGAGCAGACCATGAAGGTGACTGGCGTTGTCAGAAAGAGTGGGCAAACGACAGGTGTCGCGGACGAGGATTATGGATATTTTGAGGTCATGAAGCGCATCAGTGAGAGCTGTACAGTCATGTAAGACTAGAACCTGTACTCGGTCCAATATATGGAATAATCAGAATGGTAAAGAAGCAACCGAACATTTGCAATCCTGGTGGTGTTCTCGTTGCTTTTGCTATTCCGTGAATAATTGTTACTGTACTCAGGCAATTCATGCCTTAACGCCTGAACTTGCTCGGGTTATTCTCGAAGTCGCATCGATATTCCTCATGTTCTACTAAAAGAGATAACACACAAAATGGAAGCGGAAGAAAGGCCTACCAAGCTGCGAAAGACTCAGCATACTACCCATGATATCGACGACGGTGAATATGAAGGATACACAACCTCTGAAGCGCATCAAGAGCCTGCGCAAACTGCAGAAGGCGCAGCCACCACTGGCATAACTGCTGACTCGCCGGTAGCAGAAGACAAGGATATAGAAATCGAAACGAACGATCGTGACACAGATCCCACCGAGACACCAGATGATATAAAAGAAGCATCCACACCCGGAGAACCAACACTGTCCAAGAACCAGCAAAAGAAGGCAAAGCGCCGAGCTGAATGGGAAGCCGGCAGGGAAGACAGAAAAGTAAAGCGCAGAGAGAAGGCAAAGGAATTGAAAGCCCGGCGAAAAGCTGCGAAGGAGGAGCAGAAGCAGCAGCCACAGAATGGTAATGGTGACGAGCATGCGCAGACATCACTTCCTGCGCAGGTGCAAGGTCAACTCAAACCTCTGAAGCGATACAGAGTTGGCCGTCCTGTGCCTCTTGCGATTGTCTTTGACTGCGGCTACGACAATCTCATGACCGAGAGGGAGATCATCTCGCTTGGCTCGCAGCTCACGAGGGCATACAGTGATAATTCGAGGGCGCTGTACCAGACTCATTTATATGTTAGTGGATGGTCGCCTCAGACTGATCTGAGACAGAGGTTCGATGGGTTGTTGAGAGGAGTGTATAAGAATTGGAAGGGAATTAAGTTCGTCGATAGTGATTTTGTGACTGCTGCGGCGATGGCGAGGCAGACTATGGAAGGGAAACGGGGAGGAAAGATGATGGGCGCCTTTGAAAAATACGCACCACCGAAGAAACAGGAGACAGACTCAGCGGAAAACGGTACAGTGGAGGCAGAAAACACACAAGACAACACAGAAGCCGTATCCACGGCCAACAACAACGAACACAACACTCCTCCCATCCAAGATCCTAGCGAACAACGTGACGACGACCACCTCAAATCCCGCAGCGAAATAATCTACCTAACCTCCGACAGCCCCTACAATCTCACCGAACTCAAACCCTACCACACCTACATAATCGGCGGCCTCGTCGACAAAAACCGCCACAAAGGAATCTGCTACAAAACCGCTCTGGACGCAAACTCCAACCCCAAGACAAAACAGCTACTAAACGGTAGGGAGATCAAGACGGCGAAATTGCCGATTGATCAGTACATGGCCATGGTTAGCAGGCCGATATTGGCGAGTAGTCATGTGGTGGAGATTATGGTGCGGTGGTTGGAGTGTGGGGATTGGGGGAGGGCGTTTATGGAGGTCATGCCGAAGAGGAAGGGGGCGGTGTTGAAAGAGAAAAAAAGGGATAAGAATGGAGAGGGAGGCGCTGGTAGAAGTGGGCAGGTTGAGCAGGATAAGGAGGAGGAAGAGGCGGAGCAGGACGATGATGAAGTCGTGGAGGAATCGGATTCTGAAGCTGATAATGTGCCTGCTCAAGCTGGAGCTGATACCACGAGTGATGACACAGAGCACCGTGAGGTAAGTTCGTAGTCGGTATACATCAGTTCTGTCTATAAACACAGCATGAACATTCCACCAACTCTGAGAGCTGGCTGTAGAGAAGTAGTAGACATCTTCTTGATTTCTATCAACCAAGAACCTTACAATTCTCGAGTGTTAAGTTACTTTACTTAGTGACCGTTCACGTCGAAAGCCTCGAACAATGCTATTGTGCCATTGAACAATCCTCCCAAATATGCCATTATTCGAGGGCATTATTTGAGATGTACGATCCAGTCTAGTTCGTGGCGCGAGAAGTTGAGTAACATTGAAGATGTATCAAGATCTTCACCCATGTGATCTTGACTTATCGAATAATTCCTCCCCTCTAGTGGTGAATACAGATCGCGTACGAGCGACAGTATCATACACACTAAACTTTCTTCTGCTCGAGTTCATGCTCTTCGCTTTTCTATCTCTTCGCTTGAATGCCTGTTCTCTTGAAATTAACGTCTTCTAGCATCCACCTAACGTTCTCATGCGGCCGCCTTCTTCTCTTGTGTCGCGACAATCCTTTTCATATAGGACTCTTCCTTGTTGGGCACCTTGCCAACACCTTGGAAGATCTCCTGTCAATAATCCTCAAGCCGCAATGAATTCAGAGTGATTTCCAGGTTGTGATTATGGTGTAGTCATGGCTTTGATATACAATGGTGTCTAAACAGCTCAAAAGCCGCGAACTTGAGCCCATTTCTTTACTTCTTCTCCCCGCCATCCTTTGATGGTTATATGCTGATTCAAACGATTTATTGAGACTGTCTCCTTTTTCCGTCCCTTTCCATCTGTCACCACTTCCGGTAGTCGCAATATAGCCAGGAGCTCACGTTGTACGGCTGAAAGATCGCCCGATAGCTTCTGGACTATCGTGACCTGCTTCGAACCGCCAGACTTGGTATGTTCGTATACTGGAAGGTTGTTCGTCTTTGTTCTTCCGATGTGGTAAGGGAGAGATTGCGAGGAAGATGGCTCGGACATTGTGCGTAGGGTTTCCTCCAATTTCACAGCCCGCGTTTTGGCATCGTCTATCTGTTGTCGTAGAGCAGCCTTTTGCTGACGATGCAGTTTGTCAAGCCTGTTCACTTTCGCGTATTTGTGTCGCGGCATGAAATTAGAGGTAGATCGGACCTGGCATGCTGCGCAAGGACCGCTCGATGGTCGAAGGAAGGCTCTCAATATAGAGGTAGATGGAACGAATGATTGAGACATGGCTGTGTGAGATTGGACGAATACTTCTGTATGCCAGGAAGTGCTTAAAGGTTGTCGTTTCTCTGTTGCTAAATGCTGCGGTGCCAGTTGTGTGCAGTAGTACAAGACGAGAATTGCGCGGCGTACACCAGGTCAGTTACTCAGAGACAATGGTTGGTGTTTATACGAGCTGCTTCATGCGATGGTAGTACACATCTACAACTTCACGCGAAACTCCCCAAACGAGCTGCAGAACCATCGGGACAACTTCGGCACGATCATCGGTCTTGGCGGCGGGAGTCCGGTCGTGGCTGCCAGTGTGGGCAATTCACCACGCAGCAATTTGAGGGCAAGTGATATTGAGACTTTGTACTAACAATCACATCCCTAATCGCCAACGAAATCGCCTTCTCGAAGCAGACGAACGAAAATACAACTATCGAGTCAATCAGTGCATAAAATTGACCCTCACGAAACTCCATTGATTAGTGAACCTGCGAGTTTTACAAAATCAAGCGCATTCACAATTTGTCCTAGAGGCACTATCCACACCAAGCAAATTCAGATATAGTCTCTGCCATCATGGCGACCACAAATGGCACATCTGCCACGACAGTAGAAGATCCCACAGGCGAGTATACCTTTCTTGACCAGATAATACGACGTCTCGATAGACACCTCATATTTCCTCTACTTGACCACGAATCTCACAATGAGGATCTTTCACCAGAACGCCAGGCCGACCTACGACTTGCGACTTTCAATCTTCTGAAGAATACCAATATGGTTGACTACGTTAGCCAGTTATACAAGGACATCAACGACACAGACTCTGCGCCAGCTGAATTCGAGAAAAAGAAGCAGGAGGTCATCACACGCTTGACCACTTACGAGGATGAGACGGCTCATCTATCCAACCTTCTGAGCGACGAAAGCATAACTTCCCAATTAAGAAGCGATAAAGTGGCCAATTTAAAATTTCTCGAAGAGTCGCACGGTGTTACACAGCCTATGGTCGATGCCTTGTACGACTTTGGCAGATACAAGTATGAGTGTGGTTTATATCCCGATGCCGCAGATATACTTTACAGATTCCGTGTCCTGTCTACCGATAACGACAAAGTCGCAAAAGCCAACTGGGGAAAGTTGGTCTGCGAGATCCTCAGCGAGGAATGGGAAACTGCCATGGAGGAAGTCGACAGAGTCAAGGAACACATCGAGACACGTCTCTTTAACAATCCACGAGCACAGCTGACCGCAAGAGAAGCGCTGGTTCACTATGCTCTCTTCCCTTTCTTCAACCACGAGCCAGCTCGTGACAAGTTGACCGAAATGTACTTCTCTCAAAACTTCATCTCCACCATACAGACATCTTGCCCTTGGATACTGAGATATCTAGCCGCCGCCGTCATCACGAACCGATCTCGACTCAACAACTCCCACAATTACCAGAGACAGCTGAAAGATCTTGCAAGAGTTGTCAAGCAAGAAGTTTACGAATACGAGGATCCTGTCACGGAGTTTGTCAAGGCCCTCTATGTTGATTTTGACTTCGAAGTCGCTCAGAAGAAATTGTCCGAAGCCCAAGCAGTAATGCAAAATGACTTCTTTCTGGGAAGTTCAACCGATGCCTTCGTCGAGTCTGCAAGACATCTTATCTCCGAACTTTACTGTCGCATCCACCAGAGAATTGATATCAAGTAAGTTGCCCTGTTTTCATGCAGCGATGAAATGCTAATACATGGTGCAGTGATCTTTCGACACGACTCGGTCTTAGTGAGTCCGAAGGCGAGAAGTGGATCGTCAATCTCATCCGTGACACAAGAGTGGACGCCAAAATTGACTACAAGGCTGGAACCGTTGTCATGAATCATCCTTCTCAAAGTGTTTACCAGACTGTGATAGAGAAGACCAAAGGTGCTTTCTTCCGAACGCAAGTTCTAAGTGCTGCTGTAGCCAAGTGAGGAAACAACGAGCCGAGTTTACTCAATCGTCACATGCTTGGAAGAAGAGACAATTTGTCTGATGTTCCAACGTTATGATGAACAGACGTGAGCACTGGCACCAGAGCAAGGCCACTGTACAGACACGTGCATGAAATATCGCAGTGAGCTGGTATAAGAAAGGAAACACAAAGAGTTGACCAAATTCACTGAAAAGTGTCAAATTTGAGTCGATCTGGGTCAACTTGGCATGCCAGTCCGGACCACGACCTCTAAAGACAGCAGCGCCGTGTTAAGATACAAGAAATTAGGCTGTCGCTAATGAGTCGGCCATTGCACAAAGCCTCAAGACAAGAGACAAGGACTCGGAGATCAAGGTCGATTACAGCACTACCGCTGGCGTATCGGGTTCTGTCACGCCGTTGGAGGTGTGATACCCTGAGTGACACACGCCCTTACATCAAGGGTTGTAGAGTGGTGGTTCTGAGCCATTTTCGAGTCTTTCTGAGAACAGATGATCAAATTTCAACGAAGAAGATATCTGCGTTTCTCAACCTTTAAGATCTACATCAGTAGCGAGTCCTACTTCTCAATATCTCGTTCCTGCTTCAAGCTTCAGCCAGCTAGATAAAAAACGCGCCGACGTTTGTGTGTCCTGCTGCCTGTGCTTCCTCACCTCTGCGACCATCTTTCGCAGTGCATAGGTCACCTCCTACACAGTTCTCTTCCCCCGTTTTGTTGGTTGCTCCATCTACACCCAGTTACGGACCTCTGCTCTATTCCTCCTCTCCCAATCTCCCACACGCCTCCTCCGTCCCCAAAATCTCCCCAAAAGCAAACCCAAACCCCCTCAACCCCGCCTCATGCTGCTTCCTATTCGCACTCCCACACGCATCACCCACCAACCACGTCTCAAACCCCCTGTTAAACGCACTCCGCGCCGTCGTATCACAGCAACAATCCGTCATGACTCCGCATACCACCACTCTCTGTACATTCGCTTCGTCGAGGATTTGCTGTAAGTTTGTGTTGATGAAGGCGTCATAAGTGTTTTTCAGGACGATTCGGGGCCGTTTACTGCTAGGTTTAGTGGTAGGGGAGGGGGTGTCTTTCAGGTAGTGTTGCAGTGAGTCTTGGATATGCCAGGCGTGGGAGTTGATTGCGATGCTGCCGTTAGGGCCCCATTTGCGGACGAGTTGGTTGGAAGTTTTGCCGCTGAGTTCGTCGGGAGTGTGACCGTGTTGGGTGAAGATTATGGGGGAGGAGGTGTGCTGGAAGTGGGTGATTAGTCTTTTGATGTTGGGGAGGGCGGTGGTTGTCATGCTTTCGAAGTAGCGTTGCATGTCGATTATGAGGAGAGCTGTTTTGGGTGCCATGTTGGATTTGGTGGGCTAGCGAAGAAGTGTATGGACTGCTGTGTTGTGCTTGTGAACTTTCCACGTGCTGATCTCAAAATTTCACAATGTGTCGATGTGGAAGTGAAGATGGCACATCACTTTGTGTAAGCATGACGTCAGTCGTGCATTTCCTGTTCTCCCACGAGCTTGAAACACAGTACTGAGCATGACTGCCAGGCTTGTGTTACAGATGTTTCGTGGTAGATTTTAGAGTGCTCCTTACAGTCGCAGGGGGGCGGCTCAGTCTTTCCAGGAGTTCGTTCGCTCAAGTATTAAACATTAAGGGTATAGATAGCCACCCTCAAAGTAATTACCATAGATGTCAACATTTCCTTGTCGTTCCATTTTTCCTTTCGACGCAGTCTTAGCAGGATTCCTGATCACCTTAATTTCTCCTGGCCAATGTCCCTCGACGTAGATGTTTGTCTCAACAAGTTTACCAGAGGCAACCGATTGTGGAGATGACAAGCGACGTTGTCTATGCTTCTGCGTTTCAGCATCGTAAACTGCCTTTCGCTCCCGTCGCCACTTGGCTAGTTCTCCCACTACATCGAGCATGATCGCTTGGGATGGTCGTGCCACGACATTGCTGCCGGAATTCGAGGTGGGTGGCAGGGGTCGCTGAGGCGGAATTGTCCCTGGCATCTCGAAATGGGGTGTTCTCAATGTGCTGCGTAGTGGAAATCTTGTCTCTGAAGCGGTTGCTGAGTGTGCTCCCTGATGCATGTCGTTACTGATGCGTCGATTGCGGCCGAGTGGCAAGTTTCGAGGGCTCCTGAACACAGTGTCGTTTCGTCCTAGAGGATTCGACTGACCCTGCCTGCCTCCAGGCGAGCCAAAGTGAGTGATTTGTGGGCTTACAATCCTCGGACTATGTGGAACATAGTGATTTTTAGATGCACTTGGTTCGTCACTGTGAGTAACGACTATCTTGTCGTCAAACGGTATTGTGGTTGGATAGTACTTATCAGGTTCTTGGTCATATACGCCACACTCTGCAGACTCCTCGCCTTCCTCTCCGAAAAAAGAGAAGTCGTTATCGGCTGCTGACCAGAGTGCCTCACTGTCAGCATCACCCGTAGAGCTTTTAGAGATGTTTAGTCGTTGCCTAGTATGCTTCCAACCTCGCTGATTTCCCGCATCTACCACCGGATTGATCTCAAGTACTATTGTTTGCAGAGCAAATAGTGTCTGTTTATGTTGACGCTCGGCATTTTGCCTAGCCCTGCCTGGAGGAAGCGAATAGTTCGTATGGGCTCTGAGTGCTGCGAGGCGTTCTTCTACTGCACAAGCTGCAATGTATGCCTTCAAGCTTTCGATCACAGTAGGTTCTGACGCTGGAACTTGTGAAGGTAGGTTGGTAAGTACAAGTGTTCGCAGATGAGGCAGGAACGACGGATGCAATTTTGTGGCAGGCCTTTTAGGTCGAAGCTTAGTGAGTTTGTCCATTTCGGTGTACAATACACTGATGGACTGCGAGCGTCGTCGAATGGTTTCTGCGTCTGTGAGCTGCGTATCTGGCTTCTTCCTGATCGTCAGTGGCGCAGGTCGCTCGACTACTGTCTCTTCTGACTGTAGTCGTTGTGATGAGTCACTTTGCATAGTGGACATCGTGGAATTGGTGGCAGAGGTCGTGCGTCTTTGAAGGCCAGATCCTGTAGCGTTGAGCACTACCTCTTCTGAGTCATCTTCAACTTTTCGAGCTGTATCAGGCTCGTCAACCACCTCGGGTGCCATCGCACCCTCTCCCCGGACAGGTGATATTACCTCACCTATACCGGTTTCTGGTGCGTCTCCAACTGGTGGACTGAGAGCAAAATGTATAACATCACCTGGCAATTCTACCCGAGGAGTGGATGGAGTCGCATCCATCTCAAATATGGCTGTCTCAGAAGACATTTCAGTGGCATGGCTTCTAGATCCTGCTACCTCGAACACTTCTCGATTAACGGCATCCAGTTCCGCAGCTCGAGACAGCTCACCAGGAAGCTCTGCTCGATGTTCAACCGCCTTGTCTTTTCCCTTGAGCTCGTGAACGGGATCGATAGCTGCTGTTACTACAGCATGGTCAATTCGTAGGTGCGTCAAGTTTTTGCTCGCTTTATCCTGCAGCACTGGAATAAGCTTTTCGGCACCAGGCATTTTCAATAGGTCATCGTCCATGTTGTCTGAATCTTGAAGAGATGCACCTGCCTCAGAGCCATGCATACTTGATGGCCGACTCCTGTGGCGATTCAGCACACCCTTCATGTTTTTGCTGTGCGTAGATTTTGCTCGAAGCGTCTCACGGGGGCCACCAGACTGCTGCCGTGCTGCAAGAACATGAAGGTCGACTGGCGTCAAGGCGGCAATGTCGCCAGCGTCAAGCACGTGTAGCCTGCCGAGATCCAGGATACCACGAATGCTCTCAATTGTTACGCCTGGATTACCACTGATGAAGAGATGAGTAATACCTCCATGAGGAATGTCCTCGAAAGCTAATCGACCCGTGAGAGGGTTAGTAAGCTGGTTCAAAAGTGCTTCATCCAACTCAACAGTGCGAATCGTGTCCAAGCTCAGAGAATCTGGTGGAGGTGGCAGTCCTACAGGCCATGACTCGAGGTGTCTTCTGGAGTACTGATCATTTGGCATACTACCGTTTGTGCTGATCGTGGAGGGTAGCCGAACACAAGCTTGGAGCAGACTTCGCACAGCCATATCAGACAGCTGATTATCTGCGATATCTAGCAAACGTACCCGCAAGCCAAGTACGTTTGCAAGAACCTCGAGCTCGTTGTCTCGCAAGCCTACTCCCCTGAGTTTGAGCACTTGCAGATGAGTCAGAGCATCCAGACTTCGAAGTACGTTTATGTTTCGTGCAGGAGAGGTATAGGAAAGATCCAGGTATACAAGGCCTGGAAGATGTGGCAATAGTAAGGACAGCCCGACCCATGTGACATTTGGTTCCTTTGCAGCGAGTAGCAGTTTGACAGGATATTGTCTAAAGTCCTCATCATTCAACCCGGGGGGTACCACCGAGTTGCGAGATTGATCGACTGCAACCAAGCTGTCGTGGTCGAAGAAGGGCAAACCGGAGACACACAAGCTCTGTAAACCAGGTAGCCAGTCGAGGACTTCTCTTAGCCAAGTCGAGTTGGGACCACCATAGATCTCTGACAACGCTGGTGGTAGATGTAGAGTATGGCAAAGCATACGTGTTGACACTCGGGCTCTTCTTAAGATGCGCTTGAAACGCGTCAGAGCAACATAAACTAGATCGTTATGCGAGCCAGTGACCTGCAGGTTTGCAAAATTGAGGCCATTGGTCGTTCTTGCAGTTTCATTGGCGACCTGGACAAAGTGCGAGGCAGGACTACCCCAAAGGTGAGGTATGAAAGTAGCGTAGTATGTTTTTGAGACCAGACATAGGTTGACCAGTGTAGCTGTACTTAAGTATGGCGGAAGCAAGTCAAGAACATTGACATTGATATCGTCGTAGGATGGTGGTATGTCCTCCATGGCAAGGTACCTCAGAAAAAATTCTGCCAGAGGGGCACGTTCGAGGACAGTGTGACGACCTCTGGATTTCTTTGTGCCAATGCTCTCAATACCTGAATACTTGGACCATCGCTCAGTCTGGTGACCATTTCATGAAAAGTTGTTATGCCACCGAGACTTTATCCTTTAAGGTGGTGAAAACATCTGTAGAAATCGTCGTGGTTGCAGCCGCACGACTTCTATACCTTCCGTGTGCGTGATTGCTTTGAGAGCGTGATCCAAGGAAGGCATGATGAAGGCTCGCAACCATGTCTGCCTCGTTGGAAAGTGCCCAGAATCGACGCTGTCTCTCCAAATCCGACTACACGCGACAAGTCGTTATTGGCAGAATGAGTAAGTAGCTTGTGACGATCCTTGCTATGAACTTGTTCTAGAAGGTCTCCGGGGCTGCAACGTCCGTCGTAGGCAACATCACATGTTCCGAGATTACTATCCTTAGGTGACCTCCACTGGGGCTCTCCGCGAAGATCTGCCGTGAGCCGAGTGATCTTCCTGTACAGAGCCACATCTGCATAGAATACACTACTGTTTGATATACTGGAGTTATTGTGAATTGATTTGAGTGATACAAGAGTTCTTGATGACTTGCTAACCATGCTACTACCCTGGTTTCAGTTGTGCAGACCAATCGTTGTTTTCCGGTAAGTTTCGTCTGAATGATGGTAGGCCACCGAGTGAAGGCAGTCATTACTTTCACTTCACTGTGTCGCTTGCGTATTATGGATTCTGCTTGGTGATGCCTTGCGGGCGTTCCTTCCTTCATCCCTGTCTTTCATGTTGTTGACTTTCGATGACGGGCACAAAATTTATCATCAGTGAATAAATATGCTTAAATGACCTCGCCAATGGCTCAACAGGATGATGGTTCGACAATCAACGTTACACTCACAGAAAGCGTGAGCAGTAAGGTCGCTATGCTGAAAGTCCCTCGTTCAGACCTCGCACGTTTCCAAGAGGACTCCTCATCGGACAACGTCACGCATACCCGACGACAAGAACGATTTATTATCTCCGATAGTGAGTCTCATGACGAGGTCACTGCTGGCAATGAGCTATTTCGAGAGTTGCGAGGCATCGAACAGATTGAACGGCCGGACAATTTGGAGGGAGACGAGAACAGCGACGAAGAACAAGCTCAAATCAATCGGCAATTACAGGCAGAGCTCAATACGTACCTTGAGGAGACAGTCGAAGACCAAGATGCAGGCCACTACTTGAGGAAGAAACGTTTGCAATCAGCACAACGGTCGACACGCTTAGCGTCGGTCGAAAGTCAGATAAACTCAATGGCAGGAAGCAGCTATTCTAACACAGGAGACAGTGAGCATGATGAGGAGCAAGAGCACAGTAAAACGAAAGAAGCACGCCTCGATGAATGGGAAACCCTCACGCAAACCGAGAGACAGCAGGGCGCAACGCAGGCTTCGCAAGGACAAGCAGACATTTATTCAGTCTAGCTAGCACAGACAGCATTGCATCTTTCGGGTTTCTCAAGGAATTGAATACTGGCAAATTGAAAGTTTGAGAGAGGGACATCGGCTCAATTCGAGGAGGCAGAAAAGGAATGTGAAAGCATGTGCTCAACCGTAGTGGAAAAGTGGGATGGGAAGAGTGACGTCGCTGGTCGCTTGGGGATCTGTTTGCAGGCTACATTCTGCTCACGAGCAAGACCTGTTCTCAAGGCATGTGTGGTGGTAGCGAATGTTCTGACGGTTTCTATACCTCTTTCGCATAAATTCCAGAGACTGCACATTCTATTTTATATTAAATTCTCTTGAACACGTTAAGGGAGTTGTCTTGTACAGGATCCTCGCGTGTTTGTAACTTATCAATACAATCGAATAATTCCCACAGACACTAACAAGAAACACTTCAATCGTGCCCCAAGACTCGTCCACTCAGCACCAAGGTGAATCAACATGTCAACCGCCGTCATATCCACGGACGACGATCAACTCGATCCTACACTCCAAAACCTCATTGACCAGAAAACATTACGATGGATTTTCGTGGGCGGCAAGGGTGGTGTTGGCAAGACTACAACCTCTTGCTCGTTAGCAATACAAATGGCCAAGCACAGAAAATCAGTGCTGTTAATATCGACTGACCCGGCGCACAACCTGAGCGACGCATTCTCCCAGAAGTTTGGCAAAGATGCGAGATTAATCGAGGGCTTCACCAATCTGTCCGCCATGGAGATCGACCCCAATGGATCGATCAGCGAGTTAATTAATGCAGGCGGTGACGAAGCACAAGAAGCAATGGCAGGTATGGGAGGCATGGGTGGCATGATGCAAGATTTAGCATTCAGTATACCTGGTGTGGACGAAGGTTAGTGCTTGTAGCATGCAGCGGACGAGGTCTTGAACTAACATACCTCTAGCCATGAGCTTTGCTGAAGTCCTGAAGCAAGTCAAATCACTCTCCTACGAAGTCATCATATTCGACACAGCTCCGACCGGTCACACTTTGCGATTCCTACAGTTCCCAACGGTGCTCGAGAAGGCACTGGAGAAGATCTCTCAGCTATCTACACAATTTGGACCTATGCTAAACACAATACTCGGCGCAAGAGGTGGTCTTCCTGGCGGACAGAATCTCGACGACCTAATACAGAAGATGGAAAGCCTGCGAGCCACAATTGCTGAGGTCAACCAACAGTTCAAGAATCCAGACATGACCACATTTGTTTGCGTCTGCATTGCAGAGTTCTTGTCGTTATACGAGACCGAGCGAATGATTCAGGAGTTGTCGAGTTACAACATCGACACACATTGCATCGTTGTCAACCAGCTTGTCTTTCCAGAGAAGGATTGTCCTTGCGCAAGGTGTAATGCTAGGTGGGCCATGCAGAAAAAATACTTGGACCAAATAGAAGAGCTTTACGACGAGTTTAACGTTGTCAAAATGCCGCAGTTGACTGAGGAGGTCAGGGGAAGTGAGAAGCTAAAGAACTTTTCAGAGATGCTGATGAACCCATACACCCCGTCAACTCAGTGAGCATGATGAGTCCAGGACGAGGAGTTGCAATAAAGACGGCGAAGGGTACATCATGGGTCAGTAGGTAGCGCTGTAGTTATTTTTCACCCACAACAATCTACATCTTGGCCAGGTTGCCAGTTTCTGCAGACATCATCTGCTCAGCAGCAGCACACAACTTCAGCCCGAATACCTTTTGCCATGCTCATGACGTGATGCAGCATCGAGATCCAGTATCAACTTGTACTCTCGGGCTTTTTCGTAGCAATCTCAGGACCTCTCTAGCATGGCTGCGGAGGTCCGTTCTATGGTCGCCTCAGGCAGAAACTAGTGGGTCGGCCGGTGGGTCCGAGGAAACATGTCACATCACACTGCATCACTCTTGGTCTGCCAACTAGGCAGTGTAACCACAACCTTAACTTACATTAATAGTAAAGCCTTATGTCGCCGATCACAGTTATTCTGACGTTCTTAACATTCATTGTCACACTGCCAATCAGGATGGTTGACAGCTTAAGACGACTATTCAGTCGCAAACGTACAGCGTCATACGAGGACGATGCGATCAAGGATATGCCAGCTCGGAAATTGACTGTGCAGGATTCTGGTCTCCTTCGCCTTCCAGACGAGCTACTTCTGTATACCCTTGGCTTTCTCGACTTCGACAGTCTGCTCCGACTACGACTTACACAGTCGCATCTAAACGACCTGGCGCAAGAATTTGTTTTTCAAAGCTTCGAAGTTCACCATGGAAGACGCGCCGCTCAGTTAGCAGCAATGCTGCGACGAGACGAACGCAGGGCTCTCTGGCTCAGATCGCTTCTAATATCAACCAGACACGACGAAGACGAGGGTCTACATGCTCTTCCACCTTATATGGAGAGTTTCACTAACCTCAGGGACCTGGTACTTGAGACCCCGGATTGTAATGCGCGGCCTCCCGCCGAAAGAATCAAGTGGATTGAACTTCAGAACATTTACGAGGATATTTTCCGGCGAGCAAGCGTTGCTGTCCCAGCCACCGATCGACTTCTACCAAATCTGGAAACATGCACGTTACACTTTGTCGACAATGAGGTCTCCCTGTATCCTCTTTCAAAATACAGCAGTATTTTTCTACATCCAAATTTGAAGAGTCTTACATTGTCTTGCGCATGTACAGATATGCCACAAAGGATCCTTCAACGTCTACGGCAGTACAAGCGCACCACATCGTTGAGGCACATGCATCTTGAGGAATGCGATTTCGATTCAGAGAGCCTTCAGGCACTTCTTAAGTTGCCCAAAGCCCTAGAATCGCTTAAAATCAGCGAAGGTGTCCGCTACAATAACAACGGGGCGAGTCGCCCTAGTAGGGTCCATGGCAACCTCAACCCAGGACTCTTCTCCCGAGCTCTTGTCAATGCAGCGTCTCATTCTCTTGAGTACCTCAGTCTGAACTTAGGGTACCAGCATAGTCGAGGACATTCAATCACATCTCCCGGACGCAGCCTGGATCTGAGACTTCTTACCAAGCTAAAGAAAATCGACGTATCAATGACAACTCTAGGCCTTATTGTCCCTCGTCCAGGTTGCGATCACGCAATATACCGTCGTCTCCCTGACAGCATCGAACACATCCGAGTCTTTGAAGTACCATTGCTCAAGTTGCGCGCGAGACCACCCACACCTCTACGACCTTGTCTATTCACTCAAAAGGCCGTGCATGGTCTGCCCAACCTCAAAGAAGTAACTTACTGCTACGAATACCAGGCCCTGCGAGGAAACTCCTCCTTCGGCCTGTTCCAACGTGGCGGCGAAGACACACTGAGCCGCATCATCGACGCCTCCAAAAAACGTGTTATTAACATCAACAACAAGAACTACCCAACATACCACGAATCCAACATGCACGTCGTCATCGAAGTCGAAATCACTCCTCCAGGCTATATCCCTCCCTACCTCCACAACGAAGAACATCCAACCATCGAAACGATCTGGGACAGCAACGAGCCGACTTTTGAGGCATTAGTTCACCTAGACAATGCTCAGAAAGCACGAGATAAAGCGGATGACCAAGGACAGGGATCGGAGTCTTCACTGGCACGCTCGATAGCAGAGACTCAGTCACAGGTCACTATTGATCCAGCACAGTTACATCCGACGCCGGCTCAAACTCCTCAGCAAGCGTTGAATTGGTTGCTTGGAGGTGCTATGCTGAACACTCCGAACACCATTGAGGATGAGAGTGATGATGAGGAGGGTGGTTCGCCTTTGCTGGATTTGCCGCCTCAGGCGGCGGAGTTGTTGGAGTTGTTGATTCAGATACCGGGGCAGCCGTTTCAGGTATAAGGTGATGAGCACAGGCGTGCATTATGATTCACGTATGGAGTACAGGACATGTCACAGCAAGGAACAATGGACGAACCCAGAAGAAAAGGCGTACGACAGACACTATGAAAGTCCATCGTTCGAAAGGGTTCGCCATGTAGATAGTTGGTCTCCCAGAAGTTTATACAACCTAGAAATCCACTCATTCACTGTATGGTTCTGCAACATATTCCTTCTCTTCATTGGTGGTTCATCAATGTGCACAAACAGTCACTTTCCTTGATACAGGGGCTTCGGTTGAACAGTCTGGTCGCCACCTATTCCCATCGAGCTGGTCTGTATTCCCTTTCGTAGTGATTGCTAGATGGCCACTTCCGTCTCCTTCTTCCCTGTGTGTCGACCTGAATGACGTTTATAGACACTGCGTCTTCTTTCGAGTATGAACAGCTAATCGTGCAATGCATGATGGAAACTGCAGTCAGCAAGGAAATCATGTGCAGCTCTTCTTGATAGGTTCGAAGAGCTACCTTCAGTGATTACTCTTCTCCTTGTCCCACTGCTCTACCGTCAAGCACTTCGGCGTCCAGGCATGCACAGCCTTGATCTCCTCTTTCAATATTCCATTGACCAGTCTATGTCTCTGCAGGGCTGACTTTCCCTTGAATTCATCCGACACAATGATGGCAGCGAAACTTGCACCGCAACCACCAGAAATATCCTGAATCTCAACGTGGGTAGGGTTCAGCGGCGAAGAGGATTTCAGGGTCTGGGTGAGGGAGTCTGGTGTTATGCCAGTTGTGTTCATTACCTCCTCTGCAGCCGTGTCGGTCGGAGCGGCCATTGGTGTATCGGCTCTTAGGATGGACTTTGCAGAAAATGCTCGGATCGGTCTGAGAATGGAGGGTGCGACCCTTTCAGGTCTGACAATGCGGCTGGTGGTGATGCGCCAGGCCTGTCTTGGGAGGATACGGTATAGCATGAGCAGATTGAGTCTGTGACTGGTGTGTAGCTTGTGTTGGGCTGTAGACAAAGGCGAGTGTATGTGGTAATGAATAATTACCGAAGTATTGTCAGCAAGCTCTATTAATCGCCGAATTTTGAGTGCATGACGTCGTAGCGTAAACAGAAAAGCGCAGTCGCGATTGACCTGGGCAGCTTCTTGTTGGCAGCGGCAGCCAACTCTGAGCTGTCTTTGCCAATGCCCTTCCTCCGACAGTGGTCGCTACATCTATGCGACCGTTCTCGAAAAATTTTCAGCTTCCCAAAGGTCCTCTACGAAGTGCCACCTACCAAGGAGGTTTAGGTCGCGATCTAACACTACGAGCTCAAATTCGAAGCGCCAGCAACATGGCACGAGTCTCACCTTTTTCGCATGCAGTGGTTGCATCTATGAGACACCTTTACCCAGAAGTGCTGGCAGACAAGTCATTTGACAATACAGGCTTACTTCTTGAAGCCCCTATACCAACTCATCTTCCGAGAAAGTCGAACTCGGTCCTCCTCACTATCGACCTTACCAAAGCTGTTGCAGACGAGGCAATCGAAGAGAACCATTCGCTTGTGGTCGCCTATCACCCTATAATTTTTCGAGGCCTCAAGTCTATCACCTTGGACGATTCGCAGCAGCAAAGTCTGCTGAGGTTAGCAAGCCATGGCGTCAGCGTCTATTGTCCACATACTGCTGTCGATATCGTGCCGAACGGTATGGCGGATTGGCTGTGTGATATAGTCACTGGAAAGATCGAACCTGCTCCTGAGCCCATGGCTGTCTCGAGCGCGGAAGCAAAGCAGCAATTAGAAGACACTATACCAGAACAGTCAGAGCCAGTATCTGAAACAGACGTGACTACTTCGGAGGACGAAGAGCCAATAACACCTAGTGACGTTAAGCCAAATGGTCACATGTCCGATCCTTTCGTCGAGAAGGATCCCACTACCCCTAAGCCCAAACCAAAACGACCAACTGGAGTGCACAGGACATACTCAAAGCCATCCTATCCATTACATATTCGTGATCAAGAGGAAAATTCACCTCCACACAGAATACCTTCACCCATACAGTCTTCTCCCAATACGACCTTTCACCATTCCGTCATCCCGCATGTTCGAACAGTCATCACTTCTTCACCCAGTTCTGCATTAGAGACTGCTAACGCTGCACGTTCCACCTCACAAGGAGAACCATACTATACCTCCTCCAATTCTGGCTCTGGCCGACTAATCACCTTCGAACATCCACAGCCTCTTTCGGCGCTGATAACACGTATAGCCTATGCGACCGGTACACCCAAGGGCTTCCCAGTCGCCATTCCTCAAGACCGTTCACTGGAGTCTATTCGAATCAAAACAGTTGGTACATGTCCAGGTTCAGGCAGTAGTGTTATCCGAAATGCAAAAACTCCACCAGATCTTGTCTTTACTGGTGAGATGTCGCATCACGAGGCATTAGCTGCAATCGAGCAGGGTAGATGTGTAATCTCCTTGTTTCACAGCAACAGCGAAAGGGGCTACCTGGATGGAGTAATGAGAGAACTGCTTGAGGAAGAAGTACAGAAGAGATGGAAGGATGAGAGGGAGAGGACGAAGGCGGAGGACAATCAAGGGGAAATGACAAAGGAGATAACAGGGGACGATAGTGTCAGTGTTGTCGTCAGCAGAAGAGATCGAGATCCTTTTGGTATTGTGGTTTTGCAAGAGAGTGGGGTGCGAGGTGAAGCCGTGAGCTGAAGTATTGGCGACCCCAGTCGGTTCACAAGTCAGCCTTCCGGCGAAGGAAGACAAAAGACAACAGCCATCCAGCACAAATGAATCAGGCTCGAAGCAAAACATGCTTAGTTCCCGATGTCAAGGCGCAGTGTCAGCATGGTCAGCAATTCCCACGCCACGATCTGAAGAATTACTTCACGAGTATCTGGCATTTCGGAAGTCGATAAGCATGGAACAAAATCCATTATGAAGAGCCGTCTAGACCTTCAGAAGCTGGCCATCAGGTCTGACAGCCATACCTGAAGATCTTGAAGAGATGAAACAGTTATGGAATTGGAAGGTTCACCAGCTCGGGAGATGCAAGAATCCATGCGACGTTCAAGTGGTACTCCGCACGCAGGCGGGGCACGCAGAGGAGGAAGGCAGTGAGATGGTAGTCTCGAGTGTTTGTTAATAGGCTTGAGGAGAATTGTGTTCAATGTGAGACCGCTAAGAGCACCCTCAACTTCTGGTAGAGCGTTCGACCATCGCTCGGAATTGTGTAGAGAATGTTGGTTATACACTCACTCCACGCTGTATCTTGGGACGAGGTTAGCATGCCGAATGGTAGCGGAGAACTTTGTTCTACGAGGTTCAAGACTCTAAGTCCGTGGCACACGTGAATACAAATATACCTGGTTGAAGACTCAGCATAGACGATCCAGTATACGTAAAATCCATGCCGTCAAGACTGCTCATTGTTTCCGTCCCCGTTTCGTGCTGTAGTCAGAACCAGGAGTAGGGATCGCCTAAGTCAGTAGCTAGCAATACGAATTTGTACATGGGCTGGGAAGTAGGGGATCGAGGTATGTTCGTGCGAGTTGTTAAGAGCGGAGTAGGCTTCCTGGGCTAGTACGGTATACCATGGCAGCAGCTTCTGCAAAACGGACACGTTCCGCTTCCACGGCTAGACGCCAGTAAAATGCTACATATATTTTATATCCAGTTTTCCGGCTCAAAATCAATCACCGAGAATTTCGGCACAACCGAAATAATCATCTTCCTTGGTGTAAGTTGCAAATCACATGCAATATCTGCAGGTCAGATCCTAATAAATTCTAAAGCTAGTGGTCATGATTTCCGCTTGTCACTGTTGTTATCGACATCTACAAGCGCGGGAGACCGGGGTTCGGTATGTCTAAGCTTCGTAAATTATCGTGAGCAGAATGCTAACAGGTTCAAGATTCCCCGAGGGAGAGTTGTTTTTTACCCTTTTGAGGCCCAAGAAATCTTTTTGACGACCTTAGAAACGAGGAAGAGGTCTAGAAGTGCTCGAAATTCAGTGGGAGAAGAGGAGAGTTTAGATTTCGCTGATGTGCGATAGTCTTTCGTCAGCCGAGCGAACGGAACAGGAAGTTACTGCCTTAGGCAGATATTGATATTGCGCTCCTTCCTGTCCACGTTCCTACCTGGATGAAAGACGAAGCGCTCTGGTGGACGCCCACACGCCCGCGTGCCTGGTTGCCTAGTTGCTTTCTTTCGCACCTCCTGTCCGTCATGCTCCAAACGTCCCTAGCGGATATGCCAGCTGGTTGATATTGCTAAGACCCCTCGGCGTGATTGTTGGCACACTTGCGTATCTCGTGGTGACCTCTGCCGTCTCGTTCACTCCATTAGTCACAGGTGCTCTCCTTGCATGCAGTCGATCATCCAAAGCCCTTGCGATACTCAACAATTTCAATTCAGTCCAGGGCATACCTAGTATTTCCATTCCTACCGGGATACCGATGGGTGCAGACTCTGTCGCATTCGAGAAACCAATCGGTATCGTCATGACAGGAGAGCCAGTTAACGCAGCCAGGATGCCATTCCTCCCAGATTGTGAAGGGAAGCCAAGTGGAACTACAAGGTTCTTTTGCTCTGGGTAGATAATGGCGTCAAGGTCGAGCGATGAGAAAGCGCTGTGCAGGGTCGTGGTCAGATTGGCTATGCCGCGAAGTCGGGCAGTGTAGGTAGCGTTTGAAGTGGAAGAACGAAGAGCATTTTGTACATAGTTGTACTGTGATGGAATTACCACAAAGTTTGAAATATTTCGATTTGACAGATAGAGATCTGGTAACGATCTTGGATGGTTTCCAGTCAGGTTTGAGGATGATAGATATGCAGATACCAGTTCACGATATTCTAATTGCTGGACGTCTAGTTCGGCTGCGATAGCGGTCGCGTTGTAAGTCTTTGTATCATTAAGATACACAACTTCAGCACCGGCTCGTATGATTTTCTGGATGGTTGAGGCCATTAATACATTGACGGGATCGTTCTCAACTGATGGTGTGTAGTTGAAGAAACCTCGCAGGACACCAATCCTAGTGTGACGAAGTGTACTGGGGCCTGTCAGAGCAGTAGTGTAATCAATGTCCCTAGTCGAATCTGGTACACGAGCTGTTGTGTTGTCCCTGGAGTCATATCCAATACTAGACATAACCGTCAGAGCCACTGCTATGTCATAGAGTGATCTGCCAATAACTCCCAACGTATCTTGCACCCATGACACCGGTACAACGCCCGTCCGAGAAATCAAGCCATAAGTAGGCCTGAAGCTGTATAGGCTATTTGCGCTTGCAGGACTTCGAAGTGAATTGACTGTATCAGTGCCTGTGAACTTGTGAGCACAGGAGCAAGACTCTTCTGAGATTGCTTACCTGTTCCGAAAACTGCAAATGATGCTGCAACTGCCGCACCTGTCCCACCTGAACTTCCTCCAGGTGTCCTAGTGAAATCGTAAGGATTGACAGTCTGCCCTCCAAGCGATGACAGCGAGAGACCTTCCAGTGCAAATTCGTGCAGATTGGCCTTGCCAAGGATGATGGCACCTGCACCACGAAGCGCTGCCACAGAAGGAGCATCTGCCATAGGAACCGAGTCATTCAGAGCTTTGCAACCAGCTGTAGTGGGAATGCCAGCAGTATCGTAATTGTCTTTGAGTAGAATTGGAACACAGAATAGTGACCCTGTAGCATTGCCAGCCGTAAGAGCTTGATCGAGTTCATCGGCATCGTTTAGACATTCGGGATTGAGCCTGATCACTGCATTAATATCTGGGTTGTGAGCCTCTACTCGTGCGATGAAGGCCGATACAACGTCCCTGCAGGTGTTTTGCCGTGTGAAGAGCGCTGCATGAACGGAGGCTATTGTCGCTTCTCTCGCTTCAAATTGAGCTGTTTGAGCTGCAGCGAGCGAGAGACAGGCAAGAAGTGAAAATCCTGTTGTCTTCATTTCGTTGATTAGTATACAGCGAGGAATCAAAGGACCACAGTCTTTCCAGCAAGATTACCTGTATTCAAATATGGCTATTGTGCTCAGCTGCCTCGTATATCTCGAGAACCGTGACAAGATTGAGGCGTCCCTCTCTTTTTCATGGTTTTATGGCTCCGCCACGATAAGCATGGAAGCTGACCTGCCTGAATGAGATATCTAGGCGCACCAAATGCTGGCACGGAGTATGTCGTCGGACAAGAAGCTCAAGTCAGTGCTAAATACAGTGAGATTTAGATCACGCTCCTACCCGTTATTGGCCTAAAGTAAGGCCACTTAAGCCCACCTTTAGCTTATAGCTACATAGGTAATACTTAGTTAGGAGTTACCTTTGCAGATTTACATTAAACTACTATCCTAAGCGTCTTATAAGTATCATAGTAAGCCCCAAGAGTGAAGTTCGTTGTGGATTTGTGAGAGTAGCTAGATTCTAGCGACAGTATAGATTAGGATGGCTGGTCATGTCGTGGGTCCGAGATACACAATCAGCAATGCCAAGGCATGAGAACCAGTGTAAGTATCATTTTTGGGTATCAACGATGAGTGTTACTGGACTATGTCATTCCAGCCCATACAGATTTGTAAGAATGACTGTTCCATCCAGGTTGATCTTTCACAAGTGCTCGTGAAAGAACTGCAACGCGAGCCTGTACCCCCTTTCATACTCCTTCTTGACTTTCTCATCCTTTAGATCCGCTCTCGCACTCATGAACCCGTGCAACTGGTCATCAAAAGTCTCAATATGGTTCTTTACAGTCAGTTTCTCACCGTACTTCTTCACCTCTTCCACCGGCTCATCCTTACTAGCCAGTACCATCATCGGAATTACAACCTTCTCCGCATCACTGCTATCCACCATCGCGGGACTTGTCTGCACCGCCGCCTTGAAATTGTTCTTGCTTGCGATGATGCTGGTCATCTTCCCGCCCCAGCAGTATCCGATGACACCCCAGCTCTTAATGCTCTTGTTCTGTTCCTCTGCTGCCTTGATAAGTTGGGGCACCTTAGGTAGATGTTTCGGAGGAGCGGCACTCTTAAACCAGTCGTTGAACTTCTGTTTCTTGTCTTCGTTGTTGGGTGGGTACCATGCCATGTCGGCCGGATTGCCTTCGAAGAAATCTGGCATGAAGACTTGGTAGGGGTGCTCGCTGTCGCTGTAGGCGAGGATATCAGCGCCTTGAATAGTCTGAGGAAAGAAGCCGAAGATGTCGTAAATGGAGAGGATGGCAGAAGTGGCAGTGTCTGGGCCGGTCACATCTGACGGAAAGGTTAGATTGTGCTTGAGTAGAAGCTTGCCGGACCTGGAAAGTTCGTACAGGTCTTTGTGCCATTGAGCTCAATGTATTTGCCCTTTGGACTGTACCCCTCGTCGACGATAGGAGGAATTCTGATACAAACGTGAGTCCTTGTATTCAGCTACATGTTGTAGGGTGAGTGCATACTTGCAGCACGCTTCATTGTGCTTGGTAATGCCGGACATGGTAACGGCGGATGGAGTGGTTGACGAAGATATGATACTGTATGTGCCAGAACAGGAGGGGATTATATTTTGCAAATATTTACAGAAAGCATTTGCAGCTCGTGTGTTATGGATCTGGTTTATCCCACCGATACCGACAGTGTTATCGTTATAGAGATTGGTAGATTGAGGCTACAACACTAGCGGAGTCACGAAGTGTTACATAGTTACCCTAACTGTCATGCTGCTTGACCGCGCAGCGACCATGACAAAAGATATGGAAGGTTGAGCGGTGTCGCCTTGAATGGTCAGGGGTCACGTGATGACGAGTGACTTCTTAGGACCTCGGAGTTATAGATATGGCATAGAGGTGGTAACGGCAAGAAACGAACCCGGATCCGAGTCCGACGCCGACTTCGTACTGCGGAACTGCCGAGTCGAACAGAAACTTTCCCCGCCTGACTACCATCGGAACGACTTTCTCCAGGAAAATGCTGCATCACGAGATGATCCTCTCTGCAGATGTGTCGACAAGTCATGAACGATGCATTTGATCAAATTGTCAAACAGCTTTGTGGAGCTTAGCGTGTGGAGGCTCTCCGTTTGCCTCTTGTATGGAACTGCATTAAACGCCACAACGTCGACATAAGGCTCGATTTCCCTCGTAATTCTTGAAAGTGCCAAAGTCATCCTCATTCCGGACTACAATCATGTCGACAACGCTGACGAGTACCACTATCGAGACCGAGACAGTCCGTCTCCCTTCGCCCACGAAGCGAGCCAAATTAGAGCCTGCTCCTATCTACGATGTTCACAAGTTGTCTGACGGACGTACTCAGAAGCTACGACAACTGCTTGAGAAAGGCCATGTCACTGTAGCGCCTCTACGCAATCCAGAATTGATTCTTCATAGTCATCTCCCACATGTGCGTGTTTACTCGTGATGCGCTACCGGCTTGATAACTGAATAACGATTGGCAGCTTCTAGGCTCTGCCTATGGATTGGGCGCCGACAGCGAGCAGCTTACCAAAACCTACGACCACGACGTAACGACCTTGGTCAATATCGATGAGACGTTCATTCGAGGCGACAAGATTACGAGAGACAACTGGAGGGATTTCTTAGGCCAGAAGTCGTACGTGAACTTTTCTTCCTACCATGCACTCTTACTCTAACATCGTATAGTTACACTGTTGCTTACGTCGATTTCTTCGATGAAGAGGTCCGAAAGAACGACGGTGATTGGGAGAAGGTCGTTCAAGAATACCTATATTCAGGACCGGAGCCTCTAATCAATGGCCTCTGCGGTGGTCGTAAGCTCCCATGAACTTATTCCAATAGCAACGTGTACACTAACCGTATGAAGTCTCACATCCGTTCATCCATCTTGCATATGGATATGAACTTCGAATGCCTGAAATTATAACGGAAGCCCTGAGTTTGGGATGCACAGAATATGTGCTCTGCCATGGATTGATAGATAATCCTCCACCGATTCCTGCACCATATACGACTTCCAACCTATCAGAGGTTATCAAGCGTGTGCAGCACGATCAGCAATTCGATGGTGTCGTCGATAAGCCTGGAACCGTGAACTTTGGCATTGTGCTAGAGCACCGCTTCGAAGCTTTCATTCAGCACTGGAACGCCTTCGAAGTCAAAGACCCCGTACAGCAGTTTGAACATTGTTGCGACTTATCAGTTCTACTAGCAACTAGCTGGGGATACGAGGAGGGGAAGTACGACTTCTTTCACGCCCACATTATGACTGTCGCACACGCCCTCCGAGTGCTATGGCACTACTTCCCTGCTGAAAGGCGAGTCTCGATCTTGCGCCAGTATGCTTTCTTCACCATTCAAGTGTACCTTCTTCAAAAGCGACTGCCATTCGGAATTGAGCCGCTGGAAGCAATTGAGACGAAGGGTCGAGACTGGAACTGGGTCACAAAGACGGCACTTGAGCACAAGTGGGCGTTGGATGATCATTTTTTCAAGGTCGTTCGGGCTTTCAAAGCGTTCTCCGAGACATATGGTGAAAAGGACGGTTTCTACTTGAAGGGAGCCATTAAATATGTGACCACCTTTCGTGGTTGGGAGGGTTTCGGAGATGGCCTGCCGGGTTTCCATCCTGCCAAGGATGGGTTCAACCCAGAGTGATATTGTATTTGCAACTGATGACACATTATAATCTATATTAAAATCGATGAATTGTTCATATTTACGCCATCTGCTTAACGAACGCTGGCCTGCTAGATCTGCATTGTTGTCATCTGCACAGTACCGGCCGCCATACTGTAATAGAGCTCTTGGCTATGAAACTTGTATATCTTCGCGGTTCTACTGTCGTCGTCATATACTCCGTTATAGACGGGAACAACGCATCTGTAGCCACATATACCATAAACCATGAAAAGCTCAGGTAGAATCCAAAGGTAAGGATGATCTACATCGTGTGCATTCAATATCTACAATTGAAAGTCCGGGTGGACAAATTGGCATGCGAGTCGCACTTCGTTGCTGGCGCTGGGATTGAGATGAAACAGTCAGCTGAACAACACCTACTTGTACTCGTTTGCGATGGTAAGATGGATGATTCACCTGTTTTGTACTCCAATTTGTTTCACATATAACGTTCTGTTTGAGACAGTGCAGTCAATGCATCCACGGACTGATCTGCATGCTCACATATTCTGCTTAATCCAATGCACTAGGAGTATGACGAGAAGACAGTGAGTAGAGATAGGGAGTATCATTTCGCTCTTCATCTACCCGTCAATTTTGCGAAAGCTGCGTTCACAAATCTATTTATAGGCCAAAAGCCAGGAAGATATTGCGCGCATAACCCTCTAATAATTCTGTACGCAAGGATGTAACCATACTTGAGACCATTGTCGCCTTTGTTGCTGGATGCGCCAATTGCCGGATATTTGTCGTACTCTTCGCCTAACAACTCCACGAACGCGGCAGCTAAGTCGCCGTAAGTGATGCTGAGACTGGACCGTTCGACACTCAGCGAATGACCGCTTGGCTCGTCTTCGATGAGAGCATTAGGCTGAACAAGAAGAACCGTTACTAGGGAAGAAGCTTCCTGGAGAAGTGTCGAGCCCAGGCGCAAGTCTGTATAAGGGTGGTGGAACGCATTCTTGATCGCCCAGTGCGCAAAGGCTGGACGATCAGACGACAATTGAGGGTTCCATGTCGCCGACGATAACAAAAGGACACGAGGCTTCTGCCAGGTGTCGCTGCGGTCGCGCAGCGTTGTGAGAGCAGCGAGGATTGTCTTGACAGCATCCTGAACTACGCAAACGCCAGGTAAATTGTCATTTTCTCCGAGAGTGAAAATAATCTTCTGTGCTCCGTCGAGACACTTGGTCATATTGTCGACATCGTTGACGGCACCTTGGAATAGTGAGACGCGAGGGTTTGAGCCCAAATTTGGGAAAATCCCAATGAGCTTCGAGCGTGATCGAACATAGATTTTTATGTTTACGTCTTTCTTCTCTAGTAGTCGAACCAACACCTCACGTCCTGTCTTTCCTGTTGCACCGAGGATGGCTACAGTCGTGGTCATGATTGCGTATGATGGATGGTGAAGTCGAAGACTCTGTTGCACCGGGTGTGGCGTGATATTGGACGATTCTTCATACCGGGACACCAAGAGCCTTTATTCTTCTAGTCCTTCTTCATCATTGTGCACCAACCCAGCTTCCGAGAGAGCTAACTCAGCAGGTCTCGGGAATAAACATCCCGAAATTTTAGACTTACTATACGACCATCGACTTTATGTGGTTTTCATGTTTGAGACTTTCAGGCATGAGCATAACCTGAGAGATACACAAGGTCTTCAGCAAAGCCATCCACATAAACGGGATGGCCTACGAAAGGATGCCGATCAACTTTAGCCTGAGAATGATAGCCTCAGGCCTCATAACAGATTTGGTAGAGATCCCCCAAGGTAGCTGTATGTTCACCCATGCCCTCAAAGGGTGATCGGTGTCATCACGATCCGGAGGTGGATTCGTCGGTCCAGCCCCTTCCTCAATTCGTCCCGCTTTCATCGGTCGTTTCCAACCTTTTTGTTTCAAATTTTGACAAGCACTAGACATCTCCGCATTCCGCCAAGAGGTTGGAGATGCCACAGTGCACTACTGTACCCCATCTTGGGTTGAGTTAGGTCCCTCCGGCTTCTCCGACAACATCGTTCCGGCAGCCCACTGGCGTCACTTGCAAACTGCATCAAACGCTAAAATATAACGCTATCTACAGGACGGTGGGCTAATTACTCTGTGTTACAACACTCATCGCGTGTAAACGTCATAGAGGAATGCTGCACCAGTTGGTTTTGTGTTTGATAGTTCGGTCTCGCTTTGTCGTATTTACTCCCTCGATACTATTCTTACGTTATTCAGCATCATAGACAGGGCTACGGACTCGCGAGTAGTTCTTCAGCTGAGGCCTAGTCTTCTAGCAACCAGCGCAGTGTTCCCGTGACAAGGCGAACGGAGAACGCCCCGTCTTCAGCAGACATCGTGGTGATGCCGCTCTCCAAGGTATTCGTAGAGGTGTGTCTGTTGCTGGTAGCAAACAGCCTTCCTTTTTTTGGTGTTAGCAGGATAGTACATGACATGGAGTATACAAGTGGCAAGGTGAGCGTGTATCTACAAGCAGGCGATTGACGAAGATCAAGGACGAGAGATGGCGCTGATGAGCTTTGAATAGCTTTATCATAAGGCTCGATGCACCAGGATACCAGTGGAGATAGCCTTGCGGTGGACTTAGTACTGTTTTTTTGTTGTTCTATTGGCTCAACGATGGGTTGTGATGCTCTTGGCATTGAGCACCGAAACATCAAGCTTTGAGACGATGGTACCTCATTAGATAGACATGAGATTCGGATTCTGGGAGATGCTATGAGCTTGACATATCGGATGAATGTGGCTGTCCAAGAACAACGAAAATGATTGTGCAGTATTGAGTGAGTATGAAGACGATTTCGTAAGCTAGAATTACGGGTGTAAAGTAGAAAAATGTCCTCACCGTCAAACTTGAAGAACTTCTGGTATTGTGTAATCGAGACTTATTCCTGGAGCGGGTATTGCAAGATCACTCGTTCTTCTACCTTCGTACATCGCAGCCTACTTCGCATGATTCTTGGGAATGGATAGTAAATCACTGTCAGAAGATGTTCTCCTCCTCAAGGGACGAGTAAACAAGCCTCGTAGTGGAGGGTAAAAGCAATCTCTCCATCATGAACTCGAACAGCTCTAGCCAGCCGTATCTCCTCCTCCGTACGTGTCTAATCTCGTCATCTGCTTTCCAGATGTTCGTTCATATACGGATGGTGTCGCGCGTCGAATATTCTAGCTAGCCTTGCCCATGATATCGTTGTACCGTGGAAAGTATTTGTATTAATGCTCGTTGATCATAGCTGAGCGAACTGAAATGGATCCGTCTACAGCCTGTCATGCAAAGCTAGCGCTTCCTCCTGATGCAGGGATTTGCGTAGAACCACCATTTTGAGTACTTGCTCGGCTGTATGGTAGGTCGTTAGTATAGATCATAATACTCAAAGCATCATCATCCGAGCACGACAACCATGTATCACATGCTTTTGCTTCCCCTACACTAATCGGATCTCGATGTGGGAATGTACCTTTTACACCCCATTAAACCTTTGAGCACAAGATCCTTGTATATAACTGGTCAGCCTGGAAAAAGTTATGTTCAAAGCACATAAGAAACGATTGTGATGAAACATCTGTATAGAATCAAATCATTGGTCAGTTTGTGTCCACCCGAGTTAGTGGCCAGAATGTGTCGGGACTCTAGTACATACAGATTTCACAAGTGAGCCACACAAATTCTCGGAAAGCTGCAAAAGACTATCGGAAGCACGATCTAACCGCCACTGGAACGGGCGAAAATGAACAGAACTCGGAATACTGCTGAGATGCGGACGGAAACGAACACCCTCTCACACTCAAGTGAAGCTTCTCCATATGCCGGAACCAACAGTGTGTGCGGCGCTCTTCCTTGACGAACCTGTGGGCTGCTCGGAGGCACGATTAGCTATGTGTAAGAAACATTGCAGCAAAGTTCTCGCCTCTATAGCTACCCCGTATTCGAGGCTGTTCAAGCTTCCCCGCAATGTTGCACTCCCTTACGGGATCCGGTCTCAAGACACCGAATCTAAGATATACTAACGAGTAGCGACGCTGATCAAGTCCTTCTACTTATTCCCTCCTGTCCCGACCTTTGTTGCAAACAAGTTATTGTTCCACGTTTACTCGCACATTTGCTAAGTGGTTATCGAGTCCTGGCTACCATGTCACCACCAACTCTTGACACTGACGGTGGCAACACTGGAATCAATGGCCATACCAATGGTCACACTAATGGTCACACTAATGGTCACACCGAGAAGAGTCAGGAGAGTAACGGTACTGTCTTCAATGCCCCAGGCCGCATATTTGATTCCAATATATCACCAAGGGTAGAAGACCTCAAAAGTATCTGCGATCGGGTCACTTCATCAAAGTCGTACCCGCTAGCCGCGTCAATTCAGAAGAACATTCCTATCTATGATATGAATACGTTTACAGAGAAGTCTGAGGACTACAAATTCGTGGAGCAATTGAAAGAGGAATGGTATCAGGTCTTGTTCGCTGGTCCTGGTGTTATCGTTCTCAAGGGGCTCTACAGTCCAGACCGTTACCAGAAGGAACTCGATTCTGCCAATGCTGTCTTTCAACAACTCTTGAGGAGTGAAACAAAGAAGGCTGATCAGGAAGGCACAGAACAAGTTGGAGGACGTGTCTGGAACTCGTTCCGCAAGCTCGCGGTCGCTGACCCTGACACTTTTGTGGAGTATTTCTCCAACCCATGGCTTTCCCATGTCAGCGATATGTGGCTTGGCCCGGCCTACCGTCTGACATCCCAGGTAAATATTGTGCCGCCCTCCGGCAAAGCTCAACCGGGTCACCGCGACTACCACATGGGCTACTTTGAAGCCGATCGTTGCGTGCGGTATCCACGTGTCATACAAACTGCAAGCCAGTTTTTCAGTCTCCAGGGCGCCGTGGCGCACGGCGACATGCCAGCAGATAGTGGACCCACACGGTTCTTGCCTTACAGTCAGATGTTTGAAGCAGGGTATATGGCTCACCGACGACAGGAGTTCCAGGACTATTTCGTCGCGAATTATGTCTCACTCCCTTTGCAGAAAGGCGACGGCGTGTTCTTCAACCCGGCGATATTCCATGGAGCAGGCGAGAATGTGACTAAGGACTTCTACCGTCATGGACACTTATTGCAAGTCAATAGCTGCTTTGTCAAACCAATGGAGGCACTTGGCTCGGTAGCTATAGTGAGGGCGTGCTGGGACATTCTGAAGCAGCGATACAAGGAAGATAATGGCTTCAGCCACAGGGTAGAATACCTTATCCAGGCAGTCGCAGAAGGACATCCTTTCCCAGGTAATATGGACAAGATCATTGGTGGTGGCCATGAATTTGGTATGCAGACAGAACAAGACATCTTGCGACGGTCGTTGAAGGAAGATTGGACAAAGGAACAGACACTGGATGCCTTGACAGAAAACCGGGCAAACCGGAATGATGATTGAGCATCAGTGGTTTAAAGTTGGCAAAGGTCGACAGTGCCTTCGTGGTTGCTTTCGCCTATTCTAGTCCTTCGGCGGTATGACTTGCACGAAACGGTTGAATTGTTAGCAAATTGCGACCAGTCATTCCTACGACAGAAGATTCTCTTTTCAGTTTCAACGTTGGCCATATTTTTATCATGATGAGTAATAGACGATATTTGTTTATAATTTTTTGTCAGCTTTCCCATGCTGCGTGTCCTGCGCCAGTCATTATAGACATCTGCGTCTCGTACCAAACATGCACGTTTTTGCACATGAAAGCGATCGCTTTACTTACAGACACGCTTGATTTTCGAGGTGAATGGAGATGCAATGAACACATGATCAGCACATCGCATGACTTGCCGCCCAGTCTGCAATAGAAACTGTAAATTTCGTTTCTTGGTGTTCGAATTCGGAGTCGGCTTCGGAATCGGAGCATTCCGGTGGCTGAGGGCTAGAACGCTGGAAAAAACACTGCCGTGTCAACATTAGCGTCGTGCGGAGTTCAGAGAACAAAGCACTGTGCAAAACTACCACCTATTTCGAGTAGTCTAGAGCTGGCCACATCGTGGCATTATATTTAATCCTCCTGTCTTACGCTGACCGTCTGCGTGTCTTGAATTCTTGAAAATCTATCAGTAATCTCTGTTCCCGTCGGCCACTTTTACAAAATCATGTCCAGTTACGGCAATACAGTTCGAATAGCGCAAGTCATAGGAGCTGCCGGCTCTATGTGGCTTTCAGGTCAGTGGACAACCCTAGCTATCTTCTATCTGCCATAGTTACGAGCTCGTGACCGATCAGTTACGTCCTATTCCTTCTGGACAGTACCTTCACTTCACGTGCTATGCTTTTCGGCTCATGGCTGCCTAGTATCTCCGCCTGTGCTAACAATTAAATCTTTGTAGGCAACATAGCTTCAGCTTCATTTCAGGCCATACCATCGATCTTAGTGTCAAGAAGAGAGGAATCTGTTCACGCAACGACCGTCGCCAAGCAATGGAGGGGCATCTACGAACGTGGCATGGCTCAAAATCCCCCAGTAGCCATAGCGACAGCCACAGCGTTATTATATCTCGCTTATTCTGTTCGAAATAACTCGCGAGTATATTGGTACTGTGGTGCTGCCGCTTCAACATTGGCAATTGTACCCTTCACCTTGATCTTCATGGCTTCCACTAATAGGAAGCTTCTGGCCCTAGCATCCAGTCGCGACAAAATATCGAGGGACGCGGATATAGATTCACTTCTGTCAGATTGGACGTCACTAAACCGTGTGAGAAGTGTTTTGCCACTCATCGGTGGTGTTCTGACCCTTCTCGCCGCATTGTGATGAAGCTGATCATCCTATCGGCTTTGAGGGCATGACATCCTCTATGTTGTTATCGAAAATCATGTATAGAGTAAAGAACCAACATCTTTTGTGCTACAATTATGGCTTGAAGCGATGCAAGCAGCAATCTATGCCACTCTGAGGCAGATGACTGCTGATGTATCCACTACACCTCCAATCTCGCGCGGACTGGAGGTATCTTCACTAGACTCGTTGGGTCACATCATGGAATAATTCAAGCTGGAGTTACAGGCACTTCTACCAAATCACAAAGGCGGGGAAGACTGAGCCGTGGATCGGAAATAAGACATTGTCAATTGCTCTCAGATGAAACAACGTCTAGCTCAAACTTCATAAGTACTCTACGTAGGCATCCTTGAAGGACACACTTGTGCCTTATCAGATCTCCGTGCATGATCCGGCAAACAAGCAGCCTCTAACAGCCATCTCGTCGTCCTTGCTTTAATTAAAGTTAACGACTCGGCTGTGATTTAAGGCGTGACATAAGCCGTACACTGTCTACTGCTGGAGCTGCATACGAGGACGTCTGAAACAGCATATAGGCAGAAATTCCCGGCTTAAGAAATCTAGCTCCGTGAACACATGAGATACATTCCTGGTCTAGGTAGTGAGGATTTACTCTAATCAGAACATCAGCTCCTGCTGCTGTAAGCCCCTGAGCTCTATTTAGACCTTTGAAACCGAATCGTGTAGTACGCCAGCGTCCTGAATTTCTACCTAGAACGCGGCTCATGGATACGCAGGTGAATCTCATCTAAGCTTCACTCTTACAATCCACTCTACGTAGACAGCCGCTCTTAGGTGTGACACTAGGCGTCAGATTAATATTTCGTGTATAGTGACCGCCTATGTAGAGCCAGGTGGTCGCAGGCTAAGCTCCTTTCCTTTGCTCGCCATTCAATTGTGCCAACAGCGATTTTGGTCGGAAGAAATCTCCTCTAGGTTTCTACAGCGTCCGCCAGCAGAATTCACTAAAGTCTTCAAGACGTTAAAAACGGAGCTTGACACCCTGATTTGAAGCACAAGTTGAGGCTTTCAGCTACAAAGAGCAAGGCTGCGATTGTAGTGAAGCTTCACTGCCAGTAAGTATATGGTTTGGAAATTGTAAAAAGTAAAAGCAATTTGAGATGCAATGTATAGTACTTCAACTCTAAAACCTTGCCATGCCGCTTTTGGATGATCCGCATGGATTACAAGCCTGTGCCAAACCTGATCAAACAAAGCTCACACCATTAACCAGTGTTCCTATCTGTGATATCTTGACCTCCATCTTCGTCCCAGGTACAAGATATCTGGGTGGATTCAATCCTGCACCAACACCCCCTGGAGTCCCTGTCATAATAACACTGCCCCGCTGCAACGTCGTCCCTTGACTA
Organism: Lithohypha guttulata; assembly: GCF_036872675.1. NCBI lineage: Eukaryota > Fungi > Ascomycota > Eurotiomycetes > Chaetothyriales > Trichomeriaceae > Lithohypha > Lithohypha guttulata. Next base: position 4,127,205 of record NW_027042750.1, read on the forward strand.
AGGTATGAAATGAGGTAGGCACAATCGAATAGCAAATCCTCCACCAGCTCGTCTTGTCTTATCTCGCCGTCTACGATGGTGGTCAATCTCAATTTCTTCGGGTCAGCAATCAAGTCTCCGCGAACAAGGCAGGGACCGAGCGGTGCAAAGGTATCGAAACCCTTGGAGAAGCCCCATTGCGGGATACGCCCGGCCAGAGCAGCATCACGCTGGAGTTTGCGGGACGAGATGTCGTTACCTGCTGTGTAGGCGCCGACATAGGACAATGCTTCATCGACTGGTACATCCTTCGCATCGCGTCCGATAACGATACACTGCCACAGAGATTAGATTGAGAACATGTACACGCATCAAGCCGATGGAAACCCTACCAGCTCGCCTTCATAATCAGCCTGATCATCTTGTGCAATTTTTGGAATCTGAACATCGGCGCCGTGGTCCCACACGCACGTGTTTGGCTTAAAGAAGATGAATGGAAATGGCGGAGGAGTACGGTTTGCTTCTTTGACTATCGAGTACAACGTTAGCAAAATGTTCGTCTCAATCCAAGTTAAAGCAAAGTTGCTATTTTTGTATTTCACAAGAGACATGTAAGACTCTTACTCGCTACTTACTGTGCTTTGCATAGTTAAGTCCGACGCATCTTAGAATCGGGACCTCTGCTTGCTCGAGAGGGCCTAACAAGCGGGCTACTGACACAACCTCATCGGTGACTTTTGTTTTGCCAGTGGTATCGAAGATGTCTTCGCCAGTGATGACACGAGCCTGTAGTTGATCGGCTTCACTGGTTTTTCCCAGGTCGAAATCATCGGGTCGCTCATTGGACACAATGGGCTCACCTCGGAGAATGCGACCGTCAGAGGCTTTGAATCGAATGAGACGAGTCCATGCAATTCTGGACATTTTAGAGTTGGTCACAGACAATCGCAGTTGTGGCCTGTCTTGAAGGCTGGTTTTGGCATCGGTGCAATGCTCATGGTTATATTGCAACGATTATAGTGGTTGCATTACAGAGGGGCGGCTTCAGGGATGCATGCATTTTGATCGGGGATAGACCGGAGAAGAAACGGGAAAAAGTCGACGAGGTGATGTCACCGCAGTGGAGCTACCTAAAGTTCTTTCCAGAAGCACTAGGCAGCCGTGAAGCCATTCAAACTCGTATCGAAGCCGCCCAGGCCCGAGAGGATGTCAAACTGATCCTGCTGCCAGAAATTGGAGGAATCTATGCCGAAGTCGTACGATTCGTTCGCAGGAATTTGCATATCCTCTCCCTCGACGTTGTTCGCATCCGACACTTGCGTGAGATGTATTCGTCCAGAAGCTACGAGACTGTCTAATAGCGTCTGAATGGATGTCACATCCTGATGGCTGGTGTATGCTTTTTATGCAATCAGAAGGGATCAATCACAAAGGCGTTAAGAGAACACTCACCAAGTTTTGAAATAATCTCCACAAGCTTGGACACTGTCTTGGAGATTCTCTTGCTTGATCTTGTATCTTGTCCTAGCTTCTCTATGGCTCTCTGACCTTTCAGTAGGCTGCCAGCTGCGTGTTCGATATCGTTGTAGCTCCACACTGGAGGAACAACTTGCTCATTGGATGATGAGAATTCGAAATGGTATATGAGACACGCCGCCAACAACAGAGTCGCGTGAAACGCTGCAAACAAAGTCAGCCGGTACACGCATGGAACAAAAATATTGAACTCACTGTAATATATGGAAACCCACCAACCACCAAGCCCAAAAGGGACTCTACTCATGCTATGTACGATCTCAATGATCTCAACTGCATACCGCAGACAGGCAGACAAGGATTGTTGAGATATCATTGTAGCGAATGAAGTTTCACCATCACTCGAAGCAGCTCCAGCCTTTAGACGACTTTCACAGAGCGATTGAAGAACCGCTCTATGCAGTAGCGATTTTGTGTGCAAAAATCTGAGCCGCATGATAACACTAAGCCTCTGGAAGACTGCATCACTCGGCGACATTTCCAGAATGGCACTTGAAATCCAAGGCTTCAGCTTCAGCTTAGGTTCAACACTTGAATACCATTCATCCAGGTTTGCTTCAAATCCAGCTATGTCCATAGTAAGCGTATTAACATTGCCAGCTATGTTGAGAGACAAATTGTTGAGATACAACCGGGAGATAATCTTATTTTGCAAACAGTATAATTGTCTACATGTATGTTAGACAGATACCATTTATCTTACACCTGGATTACACTTACATTGTCGCAATGAACAGACTGCTGGTGCTGACCGGAACATTTTGGTGAACCATTGTGCTAGTGTCTTGTAACGGAGAAATCGAATCCAGGTCTACAGGTTTGGGCAGCTCAAGTGTAACGTATTCGCTCGGTATCGAAGGTGGTCGTCCCAGGGTCATGCTCAGTGTACTATGTTCGTAAGCAGATTTGTTCATGAGAAGAACAGTTACACGTACCTATCAAGCAGCATACAAGCAAACCAAGTCCGTCTCCTGACTTCGCGCTCATGGGGATTTAAACCTACGGCAGTCTGTGTACAATGAAGACCGAGTTGAGTGGCTGCATGCACAGCTAACCCATGCAACGCCCAGGTCTCATCTGACCTCTGCGTTCCCTGTCGGTATTGGCTCATCAAAAGCAAACATTGGACTTGTGGTATTAGCATCTGAGCATGCATGTTCGGACAAAGGTAGCTTACCTAGTTCGAGGTCTGCCAGTCTAAACCTTGACTCCGCTAGCAGGTCTTGTGCTCTGTGAAAGAAAACCAGTGATTCGACAATGTTCTTCTCCAGTGAGCGAGTGTTCATAGTATCAGTGAAGGTAGCAAAAGCAAAGATCATATTCAAGAGACACAGCCAGGACCTCCTCACACCCTGAAAGCCTGTAGTACGAGCTTCCCGATACCGCGAGATCGTTGAATGCTTTGAAATGAATGGGAAGAATATGCCTGTGTCGGAGAAGAAGTGTTCGATCATCGCAATGGCATGCGTCGCAGGAGGAAGCGCACAGGCATTTTGACGCGATGAAGCAGCAGGCGTCGCGACAGAGATTGATGCCTGAGGTGAAGGCATTTGTGAAACAAGGCGTTGTTCCTGAGCATTGTATGGCTGCCGTTGAGACTGGGCTCTCGTAGTGAAGGCGGCAGATATGATTTTCGAAATTGTGCTGAGAAGGGAGACGTTCGAGGAAGGTCCTTTGTTAAATTAGCAAAGAGCAAGAAGTAGTGTGAGACTTGCCGAAAAATCTAGCGTCTTTCATACTGTACTCTCCAATGGTAGCCATCCCATCCATTGTGTCTTCGCTGGCCTCGAGCAGACACACCTCGTCATCTTCAATGACTGCGACTTCCGAAACAGGTCGGACGGACAGAGCTTCTGGTGCAGGGTATTGCATCATAGCTATCACGTCCGAAGAACTGCTTTGGGGCAAATTTTGTTGATTGACAAGCATGCTCAAAATAGCTTCGACCGATCTCAGTCGATCTTCGTGAGTGTCGGTAGACCTTTTCGGCGCTATCAGCGCTTTGACATTGTAGTCCAAAGAAGACCATACCTGGTTGATGACTGCGGTTGCGAATTAGTCGGCTGCTCGTAGATGCATTCGAAGCCGAGCTGTACACACATGCCACAGATGGGCTTCGCGCCATTACACTGGTTGATTAGCTTGTCATTCAAATGGAGGGAGTGTCGCAGATTGTGTTACATACGCGTGATTTGCGATTTCGACAGGAGGTGCATGCCAAAGCTATCCTTCTGCGCTTATAGGAATTGCACTCTTCCGTCACTGGTGGATCATCTCTGCCGGGCTCATCGTTCCTCGAACGCTTCTTTGGAGCGTTCTTGGCCATTCTAGCGTGAATGTTTCAGCTACCAAATTCTACAGCAAACATCAAAGGTCAGTCAAAAGCTGAGAGAACGTCGGGTACGAAGAACACGGAAAGGAAGATATTTGCGGATACATCGGAACGGAATTAACGGTTTTAGTGCTCCACGTACGCGGGCAGCAGATCTTCTCTCCACACAGCAGCTAACGGCCAGTACGAAAGCAGGACTGGACCTATCTGCTGATGTGTTCGAACGCATTCCGCTAGAATTTTCAATCTAAAGTAGCATCATGGCCTCCACTTGCCGCTCGTGAATGTTCTTCTCCCCAGGCGAAATACTCTGAGCATTCACATGAATGGGACAAACATGCGCCGATTTGTGATGCTCACATGTTGCGTTCCAGAAGAATCGGACTCCCGTCTGAGGTCTATAACCTCTCTTGATACTCCTCTCAAGATGGACCAAGTGTATATACTTACATAAGTAAGCTCACCTGCTCTTAATAGCTTTTACGTTTTGTTATATAACGTCATCATTGATATCACACAGTCTTTCCACCACAATAGTAGAACCAACGATGAGTTCAGAAGCTAAGATTGTTCCATTGTGGCTGGATGGCCAGGAGGTCACCACAAAGCACACATTAGCAGTATTCTCACCCATCACCACACAGATATGTCATGAAGCTGCAGCAGCTTCCATCGAAGATGTAGAGGCAGCAATTCAATCCTGCCAGAAAGCATTCCCTACCTGGTCACGCACTAAACCTTCCATCAGGCGAGACATCATCCTTCAAGCAGCTATCCTCTTCGACGGTAGGAAAGAGGAGTTATGGAGCATTCTGCGAGAAGAGACTGGCGTTGATCGCCGATTTTTTGAAGTTACATTCGCTGGTGCTATAGATATGTGTAAGGATGTTGCTGGTCGCATCTCGTCTTTGCAGGGCAGAGCTCCCGCCGTTGAAGCGGAGGGATCAAGCGCTATTGTTCTTCGAGAACCTTACGGTGTGGTGGTTGGAATTGCTCCTTGGTAAGACGAATACTGCAAGATTGCGTTGTCGGAACTGACTCTTGAACAGGAACGCGCCATTGGTGCTGGGCCTGAGAGCTTGTCTTCAGCCTTTGGCCTGTGGAAACACAGTCGTGCTGAAGGGTTCAGAGCTTTCGCCAAAAACATTCTGGGCGATTGCCTCCATCCTGCACGATGCAGGCCTACCTCCGGGTTGCTTGAACACTATCTACCACAAGCCAGGGCCTGACGCTATCCTGGTCACGAACTACCTCATCTCATCACCTTGCGTGAGGAAGTTGAGCTTTACCGGAAGTACAGCTGTAGGATCAGCTATTGCATCACTAGCCGGGAAATGCCTCAAACCGATTGTTCTCGAATTGGGAGGCAAGGCACGAGCAATCATCTGTGAAGACGCAGACATCGAGAAAGCGGCGCAAGACTGTGCTCTGGGCGCCTTTCTCAACAGCGGCCAGATATGCATGAGCACAGAGCTGGTTCTGGTCCACAAATCTATTTCATCCAAATTCTCATCCGCGTTCCGTGAGGCTACGGATAGACTATTCGCTCAGAATGATGAGACCACATATCTTGCCACAGAGTTAGCGGTGGAAAGGAACAAGAATCTGGTCAAGGATGCTGTTGCAAAAGGTGCACAGATTTTGCATGGTTCATCGGACGCTTCAGCAGCCACAAAGACTTCCATGAGACCGGTCACGCTTGGGGCAGTGTCGAAGGATATGCAGATATATGCGACGGAGTCCTTTGGCCCGTTAGTGTCGTTCGTCGAGTTCGAAACGGAGCAGGAAGCGATAGATTATGCCAACGACACTGAGTACGGTTTGACGGCAGCGGTCTTCACATCAGACCTTCAGCGCGGGATGCGCTTGGCCAAGACAATACAAAGTGGTGCGGTTCACATCAATGGGATGACTCCACATGACGAGAGTGCTCTGCCTCACGGTGGTGTCAAACATAGTGGATGGGGTAGATTCAACGCTGAAGAGGGTCTGAGTGAATGGGTACAGTCGAAAACAATCACTTGGAAGGATTAACAAATCAAAGGAGGAAGGTGTTCTCGGTGATAGTAATAAAATGTATATACTCTTTGACATCCTTTGATGGTGCCTTTATATTGTTTGTTCTACATTCCTGTGTCGTCAGCGTTGGCCACAAGCATGAAGGGAAAGTTTTTACTTTCAACATCTTGACCTTGCACTCAAGTTGTATGCATTGGGAATGAAGATATCCGTGTTATGATGCCACAAAGAGTGGCGATTGCGTGGTCAAGACTATCTTGCTTGATCGAACCATTTTCTACGCTCGCCTAAGACACCTTTGTGCAGCACATCATTGACCTGTGAAATTCGTGGAAGAGCATGAAATTTTCAACGCCATGTCGTCGTTCTCCTCTTATGAGCTAGAATGAAGCACCTCGAATTCATGTCGAACAAAGACATGCATTACGTGTACGCACTAGTGTAATCTGTCAACTACGTAGAATTTTGCGACTGTTCAATCTGAGACGAAAGTCTCCACGTCCACACCAGCCACACGGTAGAAGCCTAGAGCCGAGAGCATAGGCTTGTCGTGCGATCGATACAAATACACACTTTCCTCGGAATCAGCATGGTGACTGTATGCATACCACGAGGGAACGCAGAAAGTGTCTCCCTTCTTCCATTGGATCTTCTCATCTCCAATGGAGGAGTATCCTGAGCCCGACACGACGTGGTAGATCGAAGATGCCGTCTCTTGTACGACAGGCGAAGAACAGCCGGCATTGAGCCGTTCTGCCAGTCCTCCCAAGATTTTAGACACTAGCATTGGGTTAGTACATATCTAGTGAAGACACACTGCAAGCCGCGAAGGTTCTTCTTACCTGGACGACCATCTGGCTTTACATAGTCTTCTGAGGTCCAGTCTCCAGGCTTCTCATCAAGAGTCTTCTGCATCTTCGACCAGGGGAATACAATTGGCGATTCGTCAGAGTCCACATCCTCAGCAGGGTATCGTGCTTGCGAGAAATGCTCTACGAAGTGGACGGGGAAATGTCTGAAATTCGGAAGGTCGAGGTTGTCGAGCCATATCATCGGTCCGTTGCCGTCTTTGCCGTGGTCGTGCCAGTTCCATGTCGGAGTGAGGATTACGTCGCCTCTTTGCATTTTGATACGACGTCCGTGGACAGCGGTGAAACCACCTTGGCCTTCGATGATGAATCGCATCGCGAACGCCGTGTGCCGATGTGCCTTTGCTACTTCGTTAGGCATCACGAGCTGCAAACCGGCGTAGATGGTGTCTGTTGTATATGGAGCATCTGAGGGCATTTTAGCAGAGTATACAGGTCGTCGTGTGATGCGGCTTACCTCTGGCCGGGTTTACTAGCATGAGCACTCTTCGCTCAGCTCGATCCTCACTCACGAGTTCTCCTGCCCGAATCAAACTAGGCCTGATTTGGTCGTATCTCCAGATGTGCGGTATTGCGGTTGGATTGGGTAGAGCAGGGTTCAATCTGCTCATCTGCTTCCAGAGAGGTTTCGTGTGCAGCTTCTCAGCTGTTTCAAAGAGAGACTGCTCATCTTGAATCTCGCCTGCAAGTTGAAGCGCAGTGGTAGTTTCAGTCGTCGACATTGTGTGCTCACGGTCTTAGCAGAGAATAGTTGGATGTGGTGTTCAAGATTGTTTGACGGTGTTTGCACAATTTGAGGTGAGTGGAATACTTGCGATATAAGTAGATGCGTCAAGTATTAAAGTCCTGCAAGACCACAGACAGGCTGGTAAGGTTTTGGTACTCGGGAGGATAATGATTCTGGGCGGAACACCTTTTTTAGTTGGTGCTGATTATCCTGAATCCGATCGGGTGTGCATCGGAAACGTAGCCCCGAAGAAGCCTGTACATAGCTAAATGGCATCGCTACGATGGAAACTCGTACTTAGAGCGCAGCTTGGTTAAAATTGGCGCCTTTGTCGTACAGCGTCCTCGACTGAATGATCTTGGACATTATTCAACGGCCGCGAATAATCTAGAAGTCTACACAATTTTACTCGACCCTCTCTGACATTGGTGTGGTTGAGGTCCGGCTATTGAACAAAGCCACTCTGTCAAAGCAACAGTTGCACATAAAGGCGCGAGTTTGCGCTCACAGATTGCTGCTCAACACCATCTGATCATCGGCCTCACTCGACCCGCTTCTGAACTCGACGACTGAGATCGCGATAATGATGGAGGCACAGACAAACGGCGTAATGCCCAAACCCATAAAGCGCGTCGTTCAACCACCTTCATATCCGACTACTAGTCTCGAGTTCTTACAAAGTATAAAAACGCACACGAATGAAGCACTTCTTTCTGCAACTAAGATCAAGATCATCGTTGTTGGCGCAGGTCTTGGCGGCCTCGCAACTTCATGTGCTCTGGCTCGAAGGGGCCATGATGTGACATGTTTCGAACAAGCCGAACGACTGGGTGAGGTATGAAGATTTCGTCCATAGTCACAACCGAAATTGAATACTAACGTTCTTGGACAGGTCGGTGCAGGCATTCAAATGCCACCGAATTCTGCTCGTCTACTACTAAAATGGGGTCTCGGTGAATATCTGGACGAGAGAGTCGTCGAGCCGACATGTATCACATTCCGACGTTGGCAGAATGGAGCCGAGCTGTCTCGTACTGCACTGGTACCAGACCATAGACAGAAATTTGGCGCCCCTTACTATGTGGTACATCGAGCTCATTTCCACGACTCGCTGCATCAGTTGGCACTGAAGTTGGGAGCGAAAGTGAAGATTGCTTCACGAGTCATCGAGTACGATCCGGAAACACCTTCGATCACACTGGCCAACGGGGAGGTCCATTATGCGGATCTCATCGTGGCGGCGGATGGTTCGTAAGATATCAGAAAATGCTGTACTTCTGCTGACTTGCTTGCAGGGATCAACTCCATTGCACGAGAAACGGTGACTGGAGCAAGAACTGATTCCAGAAACACGGGCTTTGCGGCATATCGAGCCACAATTGACGTGGACAAGATCAAGGCTGATCCGGAAATAGCTTGGATCGTGGAAGAAGCAAAGATCAATCTCTGGTAAGAGTGATGTATACAAGTTTCTGGAACGACTGCTGACAGACTCCCAGGGTTGGAGATGGACGGCATGTTATGACCTACCCAATCGCATCAGGAGAATCTTTCAACCTGGTCTTGTCTCATCCTCTTTCTGGTACCGCCAAGAAACAATCACCTTCCGAAGTCCTAGAAGAGATGAGACTAAATTTCGAGGGCTGGGATTCGAGGCTCATAAAACTGATGTCACTCATACACACGACAATGAAGTGGCCATTGTGCAACCTACCCAGTATCTCTACCTACGTTCATTCAGCGTCGAAGATGATTATACTGGGCGATGGCGCACATGCTATGCTACCATACATGTCACAGGGAGCAGCAATGGCGGTCGAAGATGGTGCAGCCCTTGCCGAGGCTTTGCATCTGGCTTCTTCTCCGGAAGATATACCAGAGGCCTTGAGGATATGGAACGCTGTGAGATGGCAGCGTGGTTGTCAGATGCAAGAGGCCAGCAGTCTCAACGGCATCTTGTGGCATTTCAAAGATGGTCCAGAGCAAGAGGCGCGAGATGCAGCAATGAGATTGGGATCCTTTGGTAAGGATATGCCAAATGGCGACGGCATCCCCGGTGATACCGTCAAGCTAAATGGTGACCCCAATCAATGGAACGATCGGGAAACATCACAGTGGTGCTTTGGATATGATACTGAGGAAGCGGTTCGAAGATATCACAGTTTGCAAACCTTGGCGAAATTATGATCATTGCAACGATCCGTTACGGCTGTCGATTTAATCAAAAGTGTGCAATCTTTCTTCTGGCGCTATCTTGTGCGCTCGTACTCTTCAAACCTTCAAGTGCTTACGTCGGTATTCTACACAACTACCCATCTCGTACAACTGTGAAAACTTTCTACGACACAAAGTCGGTTCATCAATCATGCTATCGTTTTGCGGATGTAATACTCCCTGATGAAGGTTGACAGTGGTCTGTCAAGCATCCAGATGCAGTAACCGGGGATAGAACGGGAACTTGCCCAACCGCTACGTCGGCGCAAGGCTCTATGTCACAATCCATGGCTACAAATCGAGTTCCTCATTGAGTCTCGAACATCCATATACTCTCCCATCTTCAACGTTTCCGCTCCCAGACACACTGAAAGTCATACTAAATACGATCGAACGGCATACTGCTGCAATGGGCTCTATCGAAGGTGGGGTACAAGTCGCCGCATGGCTGGACAAGCCTGGACATGGGGCAGTTCTGCGGATCAGAGAGGATATCGACATACCAATACCCAAGGAGGGAGAAGTGTTAGTCAAGCTCGAGTGCAGTGGCATCTGCCATTCCGACGTCCACAGTATCTACAATGAAACTCCGATGGACACCGATATCGCTGGGCATGAAGGTGTCGGCTACGTGGTAAAATGCGGACCCTCAGTCGCAGATGAGGTGCTGAATGCTCGTGTTGGCGTTAAATGGCAATATCGCACTTGTGGCAAGTGTGAGATCTGTGCTGTTGATTCGACAGCTTGTCCATACCAAGACAATGCAGGCCGCAACGTTCGCGGGACATTCGCACAATACATTTGTGCTCCCGTCAGAGACCTCACCATGCTACCGGAGGGTCTGGAGTCAAAAATACTAGCACCTTTGTTGTGTGCCGGATTGACTATGTATTCCGCCATTGCCAAAGCGCAGCTGAAGCCTGGCCATTGGCTCGTCTTACCAGGGGCAGGTGGAGGTCTCGGTCACATCGGTGTGCAAATTGCTGCCAGTCGAGGCTACAAAGTCATCGCCATCGATAGTGGTAAGGAGAAGAGGAAGCTCTGTCTTGATCTAGGAGCTGCACTATTCATCGACTTTAGAGAAGAGGACATTGAGGCTGAGGTAAGCAGAGCGACGGGAGGATATGGTGCTCATGCTGTCATTGTTGGTGTTGGGTCTGAGAGTGCTTACCGACAAGGTTTCGCCGTTTTGCGCAACCTTGGAACGCTAGTGTGCGTAGGCATACCAGGAATTAGTTGTCAACTACCTGTAACCCCCTTTCAAATGATCGTGAAAGGGCTGAAGGTGGTTGGATCGTCCTGTGGAACCCCTACCGAAATGCATGAGCTTTTGGATATGGCCATGGCTGGTAAGGTCATTCCACAGGTCACTGTCTATGAGCTGGAAGACATCAATACCATTGTGGAAAAGCTAGCACGTTTCCAAATTGGTGGAAGAGTCGTCCTTCGGATACCACAGTGAGACTTCCGTGTAAAGTAGATCGAAGATATTGTCTAGGTAAAAACTTGTCATTTGAGTATGCATAGCGAGGCAAAGAATGATAGAAATTGATGAACAACGAAACGTTCACTGAGCAGTGAGATATGTCGAGAGGGGAGATTTCTGGAAATCATTCCGCTGATGCAATATGGAGAGTGAACAAAACCTGCAAGCATGTAATCGGCCGTGACATTCGACTTGACAAAGATTTACACTTGCCTGATCTTGCTGGAGGCTTTCCGCTGAATCGAAGTATAGCTAAAGGCGGTCTTTAGTAAGCCTCCTGAGTACGAAATGGGCTAGCTACGAACAAGAAACGTAAAGCTATGGCCGGCACGAGGCCAGTCCAGAACCTTAGGCAAGTCAACCAATAAAGTCTAGCACGTGAAGACATAAGATAGAAAATCACAGCTTGCTGAAGCGCCATACCTATTCAAGCTGACCCAGCACGCCTTGGTATGGCACGTGGTTACAGCACAAGCGTCAGATTCGCTCCTCTATGTATCCAGCTTGGGCATAGTATTTCTGAGCGGCCCGATGGAGAGGCACCGGACTCTGCGCCATTTTCCTTGGATCTAATGGATAACTGAGAGGACTTCTTCCAGGCGGAATGTGCTTGAATTGCGCTTCTATCATATGTCTTGTCTCCACCAAGCACCAGGTAAGAAGGTAAGCTACATCCTCCGCCATATCGTCACGGACGAACACGATGAAGTCCGAAAAGTCTAGGGCTGGAAGATCGTGATCGAGAGTATCCCAAAAGCCTGCTGGAAGGATGTTTGTACCCAGTCCAGTCGACTGACGAAGACTTTCTAATGCCTCTGGTTCGGCTGGTAGCGGCACTACCGTGGTTGAGTCAATGAGACCTCTCCACCATGGTGTCATGATAGCTTCTTGGACGATAGCGTCGGCATCTCCACTCTCGACGAATGCAATGCATTGCTCTGGTCTCTGAGCCACGAGGAACTTTCCACCCCACGACTCTATCGTAGCCCTGGAAACTCCATGAGCCTCCAAGAACTTGCTTGTGACGTGTCCGATGTAATTGGTCCCATCGTCCACAGAAGTCGCTATGCGCAAAGCGGGCTTTTCCGCTCGTAACTCTTCGAAAGTCTTGATCCCGTACTTCGGGTGCAACGCCATTACCAACCGGTCATTTTGCGGTAGCACGCCCAATGCGCGAAGGTGAGGCATTGAGCGCTTGAAAAGACCATCTCCTGTCAGAGCCTGGGGCATTAAGCCAGCTGGTGTAGCAATGGCCAAATCCGCCTCGCCGTCTTCAACCTGTGTCAATGACTCTAGCCCGCCACCTCGTATACTTGTGATGGAGGTCCGGCTTTGAGGACCTGTGCGATCACAAAACTCTTGTGTAAGCCAGGCACAAATTCGGTGGAAGTTTGCGCCACCCCAGTCTCCAATAAATTTGAGGTTATACGACTGAGGCAGTCTGACTCCTCGATCACCGTTAATGCTGAGTTTGTCCATATTGAAGAAGCAGCTTTAGGGACAGAAGATAATCTTCAAAACGGTGACAGAAATTAGTATGGTGACATAGAAGTAGGAAAGGCGGTAGGACTGACAATAGAGATTGAAAGGAATGCTGTGTAGTGGTTGTGATGGCTCCGTGAGCAGCGATACCGGTCGGCTACTGTCAGATATATGTGGGGTACTGTTCCGATCTACAATTCGGAACACTGCTGCAAGTACTTTTTGCTAATTACTCTCCGAAGTTTGGCGAACCGCTTAAGGAATTGCCGAGGAACAAGCTCAACACGACAGGCCATGCTTTTGAGGGCTATGTTATGCTTGTGCATATTGCACATTTGACTGATTATCAGTGAGTTGTCTTCATACTTCGACGCTCGCGAGCCTTACAACCTACTGTAAACTCGGACCCGGCAGGTAGTCGTCAATATCGAAAACTAAATGTCGAATGATGGAAATGTCCAACCAGCAGGTGCTGAGGAGCTGAAAGAGATCTATCGTACATGCATTGCTGGTAGTCATGTTCTCCATTACCATGGGCAAGAATCCTACGGTCTTTATTGTTGATTGTGAACGCTCATTGTCATGCAGTATACTGGACGCCTATGGCCATCTTTCAGTACGCCATCCATCGAGATCAGATATCTTCATCATGCCCCGGAACATGGCTCCAGCCCTGATCAGATCACACGAAGATCTTGTACAGTACCACGTCTCGGATGGCTCTCCTGTGGAAGCTAATCCTCCACGTGGCTATGTTGAGCGTTATATACATAGCGAAATATACAAAAAGTATCCTAGCATCAACAGCGTGGTACACAGTCATTCTAAGGCTATTATACCCTACGGTATCACTGGTACGTTGTGGAATGAAACTCAGGACTGGGAAAATCGCTAACGTCGTTACTGGTGTTCCGATCAGGCCTTGCTTTCACATGGCGGGGTTTTTAGGTAAGTGGCAATGCAACGATTGACAAAAATGCCTTGTCGTGGAGTACTCTCTAGCATGCTGCTGATACTTTGCGCAGGGACATCCACTCCCGTCTTCGATATTGCAAAGCACTATCAAGCTGACGATATTCCCGACTTGCTCATCCGGAACACACGACTTGGTGAAGCACTAGCATCTCAATTCGCTCATTCAGATGCCAATGAGGATGGTACCCAAGGCGAGTCAGCTCGACCTGCTGTGCTCATGCGTGGCCATGGAGTCACGATTACAGGCACTCGCATTGAAGAAGCTGTCTTTCGTGCTATTTACATGCAGGATAATGCCGAGATTGAGACCACGAGCCTGCTGCTTAGAGCTGCACATCCTTCTGGACCGAACGAAGGCTCGGCCGTCCAGTACCTTAGTCGAGAGGAAGCCGCTGGAGCTGCTGGTATGACCCAGTGGGCTTGGGAACGAGCATGGGCACTATGGATTAAAGAGGTGGAAGCAGTCAGTATATACAGCAGAGAGTAGCAGACCCAGTATACACAAAGACTTCTGGTCCGAAAATGTAGGTTGTTCTCTAAAAAGTAGTCGTTTTATAAAGGGAAAGAGATATTACAGCAGATTCCTACCAAGCAAGAATCGAACATGCATATATGTTTGGTCGCACTCAAAGCTCCTTGACCTCTTCCCGGACCTACTTGTATCCTCTCGTATCTTGGCATCCAAGGGAGTGCTTCAGAATGTCGAGGATATGACCAGCTACCTGAATGGTACACAAACAATCTTGCTTCGCTACGGAGTAGAATGAGAACATTCAGGTATCAGCGTTATTGACGATAATGTCGGATTCGTACTTGATAATCTTACAAAGTTGCGCGCATCAAGTTAAGAGTGGCACCCACCTCAAATTATATTCTTGTCTGTTCAACATGGAATTCGCGGCTCACCGTGGTATGTCCCGTCCTGATCCATTGACTTATCAAACACGCTTTCTTCCATCCTTATGCCTACTTAGTCCGTGGACAACCCCGTTATCTCGGACGTCCATCTAGAATCAAGCCTCCTAGATCAGGCTAGGCGCCTGCAAAGAGTACAGCATGAGCCGAACCATGGGGAGATTATACTATTGAGCTAAGTAACGATACCAGCCAATCGGCATCCATACAAACACGGCCCATTGATAAAGTCGTGCTTCGACGCTCAGACCAGCACACAAGGCAATGGGACCATCAAGCTCCCACCAACGGAGATGTTGATCTTCAGAGTACAAGTCTTAAAGCGTGATTAAAGTGCTTCAGTAGCCTATGTGAACACTATGTAGGTAATCCATATCTCGCAGTCTAATCATTGCTATTTACATCTTTGAACAGCGGTTCTAGTGGCAGCCATAAGTCGGATTTTGCTAACGTATGGTGGCATCAATTCTTGAGCTCCGCTGCAACCATTTTGCCCCTCACCTCTGCGTCTGTCTTGAAGCTCGAGAACTGCCGAGCTGGAACATGCTTGATGAACATCTCGTCTATCTCCTCAAAGCTGCGACCGGCAGTCTCTGGATGGCAGAAGAACATATATATAGTAGACAAGATGCTGAAGCCGCCGAAGATGAAGGCAGTCTTTCCACCCAGATTTGCCTTATCGGGGTTGAAGATGTAGGGAATGACGAATGCTAGCACGCACTATTACATGTTAGCCAGGGATAATTTGTAATGCAAAAGGACTTGGTACTCACCACGATGGCATTTTGCAAAATAATGCCAATGGCAGCCGTCAAGATGCGTAGACGAGGAGTGGCAACCTCGCCTAATGCTGTATATGCCGTGGAACCGATGGTGGCGGTATATACGAACAGGTATATAATAAACATTGATATAGCACCTCTCAGAAATGTAGTGCTGGTAGTTACCGTGGCTAAGCCACCACAAATCCAAAGGATGACAGTCAAAAGAGCAGTTCCGTAGAGATTCAGTGGACGTCGACCGAAACGTTCCACCATAGGCCAAGATGCGACGCAGCCCAGAAAAGAGACACATTGAGCGGCAATGTTGATCTTGAAACTCATGGATGGACTGTAGCCGGAAAGCTGTGCGTAGTAAGTGAGGTAAGCCAGAATGAAATAAGCTCCTCCGACATTCTGAATACAAATGGGCATGACCGCCACCATTGTACGACGGAGATTCGACTTCTTGAAGCATTCGAGATATGAGGCCTTTTCGGTTTCACCTCGAGCTTCTTCCAGAGTAACCTTGATGTTGGCGATCCGCTTCTCAATTTCGTCGGTTTTGTATCCGAGGCGGCGCAGGGCACGTGTTGCTTTTTCTTCCTTTCCATGCCTAATCAGCCAGTACGGAGATCTAGAGAGATAGTCAGCTGTGTTTTTCTCCTCATAATGTTCAATGTAGCAGATATCACATACTCTGGCATGAATGGTAGGCCGACCATGGCGATAGCAGTAATAGCATATTGACCACAGAAAAGTCCACGATATGTCCATCGAGTCGTCCCATCGCTTATGTAGTTGAGTATTAGTGCCACGATCAGCTGCGCCAGCACAAATGTGATAGCACTCGCAGCTGTAAGGATGCCGCGGATTGGGGTGGGAGCAATCTCCCCGAGGTAACTGAAAATCGTCGTGAGACCGATACCGATGGAGAATCCACCGATAAACTTGGCGACAAAAAAGACAGCGTTTGTGGTAGCAATAATCTGAATTGTTGTGCCAATGAGGATGTTGATGAAG
Source organism: Lithohypha guttulata (assembly GCF_036872675.1). Lineage (NCBI taxonomy): Eukaryota > Fungi > Ascomycota > Eurotiomycetes > Chaetothyriales > Trichomeriaceae > Lithohypha > Lithohypha guttulata. Next base: position 4,143,520 of record NW_027042750.1, read on the forward strand.
CCAAGAAGAAGCATACGCTTCATACCTATCTTCTCTCCGAGCCATCCAGTGATCAAGCTGCCAATGCAGCCCCTGCACAAATGTCAGAAGCTTGTGAGATGGACGACCACAACGAGACTTACGACGCGACAGGTGCGCCGCTGAACGCGGCTTGCCAATTTGCTGGAAGAACGTAGTTACCAGCAAAAGGTCTGCCAAAGTCCTTCCGGAACTGAGGGATACCTATCACAGCAGAGGGAGCGGCAAAGTCGAAAGCGGTGGCTAGAATGACCCATATACCGTAGCAGCACCACAATACGGGGACAGGATGCTTCCTCAAGCATTGAGAGACGGTCTCTTCATGATCCTCCTGATTTGCTAGATGTCCTATCCTAGACGTGGATGTGTCCAAGCGGGACAGATCTTCTACCTGAGCCGGTACTGCCTTTTCGGTATCGTCGGTACGTGTTGTCATTGTGTCTATAGTAATCGAACTATACGAGCCTTGTTGGTTGACTTGGATATGGTAAAACGCAGGGTAGTAGATGGACCTTTTGTAGAGAGAGAGGTCGGAAGACACTTAAAGGGCCAGATTTGCGAAGAGAAGAACTGCTTCGGCCCACCCGTGATTATTCCCCATACTCTCAGCAAATTGAGGGGACTCCGTGAAAGTGGAATCTAGTGCACAATGAGTCCGAGCTCCCCACAACACTATCCTGCGATAGTCTTGTGGGGGGTTCCGAGATCGTTGTGCTCGGAGAGCTATATGTCCTAGTGGGCTCGGGTAGCCAGTCGACCATACGATATTTGCGGCAGGCCTAGATGCTCCGGGAGCCCATCGAAAAATTAGCTACGTGACTTTTCGTGGCCGGGTCGGGGGGGGGGCGGGGCCGGGGGCGGCGCGGGCGGCGGGGTCCGGCCGGGCCGGGGGCGGGGGC